>NC_056558.1:8713255-8829784 GCF_013358625.1 Macadamia integrifolia | reverse complement strand
AAGAAAGGGGATAAAGCTAGAGAGAGACTCACAAGTAGGTTTCTCTACTTAGCCCGAGGGATGCATCATAATATGAGCTTCCCTACTTGACCAGAGAGTCACTCTTACAAGAGTTACTCTACTTGGCTTTAGGGAAAGGGAGACAATTAAAATAAAAGCAATAAATTGATGGTTCTATGGCTAGGAGGGGCAAAGCCAACACATACACTAGCCATGAACCTTGGGGGAAAGGGATAGCAATAATGTAATGACTGAAAATAAAAATCCTAAATTAAGAAAGAAAGGGTAGTCAGAAGAGGGAATGAGAGGGGGGAGAGAAGACTACTGAAGGAGCCTACTTACTTGAATCAATGCTTGAACTTGAAAAAAAAATTGCTCCACGGCTCGTGATCTTGTCACCTAGATCTAAGCCTAGAACTATAACTTAAAAAATTACAACTCAATTGCATAAATCATAAACATAAAAAGAGCTGAATAAAAATAAAAGAGTACTTGCATTAATTGAAATAAAAAAACTATTACAAAAGTGATTAAAGCAAAAATAGAGAAGAACTAAAACTAAAGAGAGAAAGAGGAAGAGAGAGAGCAACTAAAGAAAACTAGAAGAAGAATGAATTGTGTCTCCTCCTCTTACATGAGTTGTATTTATAGGGAATGGAGAGGTAGGGTAACAATTTTCTCTTTCCTAAAAGAGAGAAACCCACAATTGATTGTGAGATCTTTTGAGTCCAAAAGTGCTAAGATGGAGGAGAGAGAAGAGAGAAATAAATTTTGAGAAATTTCCTAAAATTTTTTGCTTATTTTCTTTCCTTTTTTTTCTAATTTATTTTTCTTCTTTTTTTCTCTCTCCTAGGGACGATTTTTTTTTCTTCCTTTGTGTGATTTGGACAATCTTTGGTGATGATGTGGAGGAGAGAGAAGATTTGGACAATTTTTGGTTCTCCCCTTTTTTTCTCTTTCCTTTTTTTTTCTTCTCTTCTTGCTTCCACGATTTTGCTTTCCTTTTTTTTTTTCTTTTTCTTCTCTTCTTGCTTCCACGATTTTGCTTGCTTCTAACTTGATGTGGAAATCCCCTCCATGCCCTTAGTGCTTTAAGTGAGTGAAAAGCAGGAAATCTTCAACAAAATCTTCTAAAAAAAACAACCATAAGATTCGAACTTGAGACCTCTTGGTGAGCAAGAGAATTTTGTACACCATAGCTCACCAACTAAGCTAGGTAGTTGTTGTTACCAAAAACAAATCTTTAATCACTTAAAGATGTGGTCCATCGATCCTTGTTGGCATTTGGAGTATTCCTTGTACCTCTGGGACAATTGCAAACGGGCTGGTTCTGCATCTCGGTTCAGTTCTGATCCATTATTCTTTTTCTGACCCGAAAAAGAATAATCATTTGTACGGGTGACCAAACGAATGTGTACTTTTAATTGAACACATCCATCTTGCTCAGAATTTCGTCCTCTTCGTAACCATGGAAAGAAATAGGACCTCTTTACGTGTAAAATTGAAGATATAGCTCCCGATAGTCCTTAAGGCCTTGAAAATATAAAACCTGCAAAAAGAGAATAAAACCCAAGGTAGCTCCATTCTAAATATGTAAAATGTATGTTTTACTACCCTAGATTTCACACATAAATGTGCTCATCAGTCGCTGAGCCGAGGAGAGAAGTGACGACCTGGAACGGTGCATCCAGCGTCTCATTGAGCGGATTGAAGGAATACAGAGACAGAGGCATCCTACTGATATAATGGTGACCCCAGCCCATAATGCACTATCCGGTGAGTTGATAGATGTCGAGCTACCCCCAAATTCTGAGGTGCCCATTTTTAACATATACGATGGCACCACGAACCCCTACGATCATCTCTTGTACTACAGTTCAGCCATGACATTCCATGGGAGATCGGACGTAACTCTCTATCGAGCTTTCGCAACCTCACTGAAGGATGCCGCACTAGTATGGATGTCAAACTTGAGGCCCCGATCCATCCACAGCTATGAAGAACTGACAAGGGCATTCCTCACTCGTTTCCAAGCTAGCATAAAGGAGAAGTAGACCTCACAGAACGTGATGAACATGAGATAGAGATTAGGGGAGATTATACGGGATTTCCTCGCCCGCTTCACCAAAGTGACCCTAGAAGTAAAGAATCTCAAAGATGGAGTAGCCTACAGTTCACTTTGTAATGCGATCACGTAGCTCGATCTGGTCCGATCTCTGGCCCTTGACTTGCTAGATACAATACCCGAGCTGCTAAGGAAGTGTAATCAGTATGCCAACATAGAAGAGGTCCTAGCCACCAAGGGGATAACCGACAGAAATGAGCAACCAGAAAATGAAAAGAGAAGACCCCCAAGGCCTAGGGATGACTCCCGCGAGCCAAAGAAGAACAAGACAGATCGACCACTTGACACAGCTGAACCTAAACTGTATGAGCTAGATCGCTCATGGACAAATCTGCTTTTGGAGATCCAACACCAGAAATACTTTCGTTGGTCCAGACCAATGGTAGCTAAGCCAGAGGAGAGGAACCCCAACTGGTACTGCCGATACCACCGGGACCATGGACACAACACTGAAGATTGCAAGTCCCTGAAAAGGGAGATTGATGAGCTCATTAAGGCAGGGTACCTTAACAAATATTTAAAGCAGAAATATGGTGAAGGAAACTAGCCCGAGCCGAGGAGAAATGAGGTTGGGCCGGGCCGAGCCGAGACAGGGTTGAGTAGCCCAAGGAGCCTGGCACTGACCGAGCTGACCCATACGACAACTAGCCTATGAGTCTAGCCATCCTAACCATCATGGGAGGACCCACCATGAAATCGGTAAGAAAGGCCAATGCTCATGCACAGTTTGTGTGCATTACGGAACAACCCATCAAGACCCTCAAAGCAGATTCTCCCATCAAATTCTCAGACAAGGACCTAGAAGAATTGAATTCGCCTCACAATGACACTGTCGTGATCCAGTTAGTGGTGGCCAACCACCCCTTCCATAGGGTGCTAATAGACACGGGAGCATCTATCGACCTTATGTCATATAAAGCTTTTATGAAACTAGGGCTTAGCGTCGGATCCTTAAAGCCCGCCCCTGGACCTTTGTACAGATTTTTAGGCACACCCGCTGAGCTAAAGGGAGTAGTCGACTTACTAGTGACCATCAATCAGGGAGCTTAAACGGCCACCACCATGGTCACGTGCATTGTCACAAAGATAGCCTCACCTTATAATGTGATTCTTGGCCGACCCGATCTTAATGGCCTAGGGACAGTTGTGTCTACCAAGCATATGAAGGTCAAGTTTCCCACACGCAAAGGAATCAAGGAATGCAGGTCCATCCAGAAGGACTCCCGAGAGTGCTATGCCAACTTTATAAAGTCTGTCAAAAAACCATGTTCTGGCTAGCATGCATGGTAGAAATCATCGATTGCTGTAATAAGATCTACTACACCGAGCCGAGCTTGTGAAAAATTTACTCACTATCCCACTGACCGAGGTCGAACCAGTAAAGACTATCTAGCTCGGGGCACTACTGAGCACCAAACGTCGCGGTGAAATCCTGAACTTCCTCGGATCACATTATTCACTTTCATTCATGGAGCGGATTTGACTCTATTTCAAAGCAATATATTCGTTACATGTGCATGCCAGCTAATAATAGAAGAAGGGTTCACCCTCATTACTTACTCACTATTCAAAAGACCTTAGCACCTAAGGCACCAAGATCGAGCCTCAACTCGGCATCTGCAAAGACCTAGCCCAAGCTCGGTGCTACCAAGACCAAACCCAGGTTTGGCACTTCAAAAGACATCTCGGTGCTACTAAGACCAAACCTAGGTTAGGCACTTCAAAAGACCTTAGCACCTAAGGCACCAAAATCGAGCCCCAGCTTGACATCAACGAAGACTGAGGCCCTAGCTCGGCACTACCAAGACCAAACTCAGGTTTGTTACTTCAAAAGACCTTAACACTTGAGGCATCCATAAAGACCGAGCCCCAGCTCGACATCCACTAAGATCGAGCCCCAGTTCAACATCTACGAAGATCGAGCCCCAACTCGGCATCCTCTAAGACTGAGCCCCAGCTCGGCGCTACCAAGACCAAACCCAGGTTTGGCACTTCAAAAGACCTCAACACCTAAGGCACCAAGACCGAGCCCCAGCTCGGCATCAGTGAAGATCAAGTCCCAGCTCAGCGCTACCAAGACCAAACCTAGGTTTGGCACTTCAAAAGACCTTAGCACCTAAGGCACCAAGACCGAGCCCTAACTCAACATTCATGAAGATCGAGCCCCAGCTCGGCGCTACTAAGACCAAACCCAGGTTTGGCACTTCAAAAGACCTTAACACCTAAGGCATCCGCGAAGACTGAGCCCCAGCTTTGCATCCACTAAGATCGAGCCCCAACTCAGCGTTACCAAGACCAAACCCAGGTTTCACACCTCAAGAGCCCATAAGCTAGACATGGAAGACCAATTCCAAGTTCAACTAGGGAATGGAGCCCCACTCCGACAGCTAGACTAGTCTCTATTCTTCCGGCGGTAAAAACTCATTTGGAGCCATGCTTGAAATACAAGAAAATAAGAGTCACAAGAATTCTGAGAGACAAAGATATCAAATCAAATATTTTCATTCATAAAAGAGGGGTAAAAGCCCTCAAAGTACATCACTCCGAAAGGAGACATTTACATCAAATGAAGAGAAAATAACAATAAAGATACAAGGATTGGGGGGGGGGCTTATCTACAGGCCTGGCACTTCATTTGGCAGAGGGGTCCTTAGGGTTAGCCTGGGTCACCTCTTTCCCAACGTCAGCCTAGCTGTCGAGCTGCACCAAAGGAGCAGGGGCAGGAGCGCACTGCTCATAGTTTGTCAGATTATAGTCTGGCATCTTTCCCTGCACGAACTGGATGGCATTGTCTGAGCTGGCATTAAATGAAACGATGTTGATGTCAACCAACCATTTCTGATCGACTGGGGAGTTCAGCCACCTCTCAGCAGCAGCTTTATCATTCGTCTCTAGCTTGGCCCGGTGCTGCATTTCCAGCTCACCAATCTTAGCTATGTGCTCCTCCTCCTTCTTCCTGTTGGCATCTTGAGCCTCAAACAACTCACCTTGGAGAGCATCCTTCTCCTTGATAGTTGCTGTTGGCCTTAAGCTGCTTGGCAACCTCACTTTCCAGCTCTCCAGCCCTCAACTCAGCATCATTTGCACGGACCTCCTCAAATCAGGCCCTCTTCTTCTCAACCTCCAGCTGGCCCATAGCCTTGTGCAGCTCCCTATGAAGGCATTTCGCCTCCACCTTCGAACAAGTGATGGCCACCTAAAATGGTCTCTTCGCATGCCTGAGATGAAATAGTGGTGGAGCGCCACGCGGCGGAAGTAGTGCATTTCATACTGAATGGACAACACACACCTTACGAAAGTCAAGATCGAATTAAATGCTCTAGCAGACCGATCCGAACTGCTAGAGTGGGGGGGCTAGTAATGAGTTCGAATATGTCCCCATCCTCAGCACGACTGAAGTGTGTATGCAAACCTGGACAGATGGCTAACATGCCACCTCGGTTCAACTTATGGCCGACCTACCACCTCGGTTTGGCTTATGGCCAACATACCACCTCGGTCCCTCCTTAGGCCGACTTGCCACCTCGGTCTCTCCTCAGGCAGACCTGCCACCTCGGTCTCTCCTCAGGCAGACCTGCCACCTCGGTCTCTCCTCAGGCAGACCTGCCACCTCGGTCTCTCCTCAGGCTGACCTTCCACCTCGGTTTGACTCATGGCCAACCTACCACCTCGATTCGGCTCATGGCCGACTTGCCACCTCAGTTCGGCTCATGGTCGACATGCCACCTTGGTCCCTCCCTCACCTTGGCTCGGCACACACAAGAAAGGCACCCAAAAGAGTGCGTATGTCCACTCCTACATTTAAATAACGTGACCCCTGATTATAGGGGCAAGACTCAATCCACTCACGTCACTAGAAGTGTCCACCCTTCTCACGACTTGTATTTTCAAGATAAGAGAGGAATATCCCCAGAACATGTCCTGGAATCTAGAATATTCCTAGAATCATAGAGCCACTCCCCTTAAGGACTCTATGCCTAAACATGACTCTCCACAAACGTTCCTCCCTCTCCATCAGTAGCCTATAAATATCAAGGTAAGCCTTCATCACAAGGGATCGATCACTTCTTTACTGAAAGCTCTCTTGAGTATCTATTGTGGAAAGATCTGACTTAGGCATCAGAGAGTCCCCTGTCAAGTCAGCCCGACTCTCCCCTATCTTCTCTTCTGTGCAAATCGACTGGAGCATCAGGAGCTGCAAGGAAGATCGGATGGTCAATTTTTATTGCATCATTATGTATTATGAAATTCTCAAGGTTTAAATGTAATTTTTTTTACCTCTAGGAGTATTTTAATCATTTTTCTTGAAAGAGTTCCAAAACGTGATTAATATGGTACTTTTGTTTCTTTGTGAAAACAATACTTTTAGATACTATCAAGTGTCTTTTGTTTGAAGAAAATGGCATTTAAAATTGGGTAAATGATTTTTACCATTTTGCCCCTCAGAGGGGCATTTTGGTCCTTCCACTATAAGAACGCAAAAAAAATCATAAAAATCATAAAAAAAAATGTATAAATATGATGTGTATTTTCATGTGTTATGTTGATTTAAATTTATTTCAATATTTTTTTATTCTATATATTACTATTATTAGGCACAAAAGGGAGGAGCCGAATGAGATAAAAAAAAAACTCGTACGGTTCTATAACGGGGATTCTTTGAACCAAATGAATGACCGTAACGGATGTCAACTCAATTTGAAGGAAAATATTGATTAACCATTTGCATAATGTATCAAAATCTATTCACTGCTATTCCTACACCACGTCATATTGTAAGGGAATTTCTTACACCGTCTTGCTAATTCCATAATAGTGTGCTTAGTTACTGCTATATTCTGCATTTTGATATATAGTAAAAAGTCCATATATTTCACAAAAAAAAAAAAAAAAAATTCAAAAGCACTTATCTCACTTTGCACTGTGTTCATTGTTTATTCTCTGTTGAATTAGCATTGGAATTTCTTTCATATCCTTTGCGCCTAGTTAGTGGCTGTTACTTTGCAAAAAGGAAATATTTTACATATGAAAAAAATCAAAAGCATCTCACGTTGCATTGTGTTCATCGTATATTGCTTTGTAGAATTAGCATTGGCAACTCTTATCATATCCCAGGCGCATATATAGTGACTGTTATTTTGAAAATAAAAAAAAGAGTAGTCTTTTGCAAGTGACTGGCTCTGTATTTGCTTTCGGCATTTGCTTTTGGCATCTATTTCTTTTATGTTATTTATACATACATATATACATATATGTATATATCTATACAATAGGTGCATCAGATAGGCAGCCAGCATCATATCTACTTATATTCAGCCAATCCCTTTTGCATGGATCCTACTATCTTTGAATATATATATATATATATATATATTTCTTTTATTGCCTTAGTATGACTTGTCGTACTAATCCTGTTTATAAGCGTAGAATTAGATTTATATCATGGAACATTAGACCTCTAACTGGTAAGAGTATGGAGTTAATAGATGTTATGCGGCGAAGAAAGATTATTGTCGCATATGTTCAAGAAACGAGATGGAAGAGTAGCAAAGCTAAAGGATGTGATGACTTTAAGCTATGGTACTTGGGAAGTAAAAGTGGGAGAGGTGGAGTGGCCCAAGTAGTAGACAAAGACATTAAAAAGGACATTGTGGAGGTAAAGAGACTTGGAGAGAGGATTCTGTCCATTAAGTTGGCGCTAGATGATGAGATTATCAACATAGGTAGCACATACGCGCCCCAAGCAGGACTCGATGAGAGTGTTAAAGTGCAATTCTGGGAGCATATGGATGACTTGATGCAATGTTTCGGTCAAGAAGAAAAAATTATATAGGTGGAGATCTAAACGAGCACGTGGACAAAGATCCAAGAGGTTATGAAGAGGTGCATAAAGGATACGGATTTGAGGAAAAGAATGCAAAGGGGATCTCAATGTTGGACTTTGCATTAGCATATGACTGCTGCATTGCTAACACCTTTTTTGAGAAGAGAGAAGAAATTTAGTTACTTACAAAAGTGGGCAACATGCAAGCCAAATTGGCTTCTTATTTACTAGAAGATCTGTCAGATTGTTTTGTAAAGATTTTAAGGTTATACTAGAAGAGGGTTTAACGACCCAACATCGACTACTAGTCATGGATATGTGTCTCAGTATGAGGCAACGTAAGAAGGTGTAGCTAATATGTCCAAAGATAAATAGGGGCAGCTACAAGGAGTTACTATAAAATATTTTACGAATAAAGTGGTTGAATAGGGCAAATGGGACTAGAAAGGGAATACTAATGAGATATGGATGGATATGACAACTTGTATTAAGAAGGTGGCTAAAGAAATTCTAGGGGTATCAAAGGGTGGGCGTCAGACTCCTAGAGAGACCTGGTGGTGGGGTAATAAGGTCTAAGCCACCATTAAGACTAAGAAAGATTGTTTTAAGTTCTGATAGAGGACTAACGAGGTAGAAAAAAAAGGCACGTTATCACACAACTAGAAATAAGGCTAGGAAGATTGTTGGGAAAGTAAGGGCAATGAAATTTGATGATCTGCATGAAAATATTAATACAAGGGAACGGAAAAAAGAAATATATAAACTAGCTAAAATAAGAGAATGGATGAGCAGAGAACTACACCATATCAGATGCATTAGGGGTGATGATGGATGTAATGCCCCGGCCCTATTAACCTTGCACAATATTATCCTCTTTAGCCTATAGGCCTTAATGTTTTAAAATGCATTACGCCATGTTAAGGAGGCGAGAGGTTATTAACTAGCTCAATAATCTCTCTCTATGCGATGTGGGACTAAAGTTTGCTCACTCTCACATATCTCCCAAATCCTCTCGTACTTGTCGTATTCTTGGTAGAAACACATCACTTGTCTCCTACGTGGGTCTGGTACTTGCCGTATTCTTGGGTATCACAATCTTCTCTCCCTTTAGGCACAGCATCCCCGCAATGGCCCCACACACTGTCAGGGTCTGCTTTGATACCATTTATAACGCCTCGACCCCATTAACTTTTCACAATATTGTCATCTTTAGCCCATCGGCTCAAGGCTTTAAGACGCGTTGTGCCATGTTAAAGAGGCTAGAGGTTATTAACTAGCCCAATAGTATCTCTCTAGATGATGTAGGACTAAGTTTGCATACCCTCACTAATCTCCCGAATCTCCTAGTACTTATCGTATTCTTAGTGTGGACACCTCACCGATCTCTCAGGCGGGTCTAGTACTTACCGTACTCTAGGTGATGTAGGACTAAAGTTTGCACACCTTCACTGATCTCTCAAATCTCCTAGTACTCATCGTATTCTTGGTGTGGACACCTCACCGATCTTTCAGGCAGGTTTGGTACTTACCGTATTCTTGTGTGTCTCAATGGAAGAGTTCTAGTATGGAATGAGGGCATTATGAAGAGATGGGGTGATTATTTTTGTGACCTACTAAATGGAGATATCATAACCATAGTTTCAAGTATTGGTATCAGTTGAGACCAATCCGAATCGACTACCCATATTGTTTCAGGGGTAAAACTATAAAAAAAAATGGTACCTTTTAATAAAAGCAATGGCAAAATCAATCAATACTCATTGATTCGATTTGATCCAGATCGGTATTGGATTAGTGTATCATCCCCTAAATCCATAACCATGACTGATAGGAGGGACTCAAAAGTGGAGGAGATAGACATTGATTCAACTCTTCCCATTGACATTTATGGTAGGTTGGCGAAATAGAGATTATAAGGGCCCTACAAAAGATGAATGTAGATAAAACACCGAGACCGATGAGATCCCGATTGAAGTGTGGAAGGGCTTAGGAGGACATGGAGTGTCTTGGCTAGCCAAACTGTTTAACAAGATTTTAAGCACAAAGTCAATGTCAGATGAATGGAAGAAAAGCAATGTAGTTCCGATTTTTAAGAACAAAGGTGATATTCAGAACTGTAATAACTATAGAGATATAAAACTTATGAGTCATACTATGAAACTTTGGGAAAAGATTTTTAAAGCACACCTAAGGGAGAAAACTAAAGTAACAGATAATCAATTTAATTTTATGCTAGGGAGATCCACGACAGAGGCTATTTACCTCCTAAGGAGGCTTATCGAAGTATTTAGAGCCCACAAAAAGAACCTCTACATGTCTTCATTGATCTAGAGAAAGCCTATGATATAATATTGAGTGAGCTCATTTAGCATGTCTTAGAGAAGAGAAGAGGTGTGAACAACTATGTAAATATAATTAAAGACATATATGAGAAAGTGGTGACGAGTGTCAAGACGATAGTGGGTTAAAGTAATGAATTCCCAATTACTATTGAGCTACACCAAGGATCGGCTCTAAGCCCTTATTTTTTTGTACTCATAATGGATGATGTAACCAAATACTTACAAGATCCAGTTCCATGGTGTGTGCTCGTGAATGATATTGTTCTAATGGCTAAAACAATAGAAGTGATCAATACTAAATTGGAGCTATGGAAATCAAGCTTGGCATCAATATGTTTAATGATATGCAGAACAAAGATAGAGTATATGTTGTGTCCCTTCAGTCAAACTAGAGAAGAGGAGGGAGTGGTGAAATTTAGGGGAAAAGAGCTATGCCAGAATGACTGTTTTAAATACCTGGGGTCCATCTTTAACAAAGAGGGTGATATAGAAGACGATGTTGCCCACATAATTAAAGTAGGATGAATGAAATGGAGAGGTGCGTCAAAAGTACTGTGACAAAAGAATGCCTGTTAAACTTAAGAAAAAATTCTACCGGATAGTTATTCGACCAACTATGATATGTGGAGTAGAGTGCTAGGCATTCAAGAAGAGTGATTTGACTAAACTGAGTGTAGCAGAGATAAGGATGCTGAGAGGAATATACGGTAAAACCAGGAAAGATAGAGTAAGGAATGACTATATTAGAAATGAGTTGGGAGTTGCACCAATCCAGGACAAGGTCTGTGAGAACCGGTTGAGGTGGTATGGCCATGTGCAATGGAGACCTATAGATGCCCCAATAAGGAAGAGTGATCAGATTCACTTAGGAACCATTTGTTTAGAGGGGTTTATGGGGTGGGAGTATCTGACATGCGGGTCCCACATGTTAATGGGGTAAGTAATCGGAATGGGAAAGTGGGGAATGGTTCCTGTAGCATCCCACCCCTACATGTTTGGTTAGGTAGGGGACTTAAGAGGAGAGAGGGAGAGTGAGAAGAGAGAAAAATAGACATATCACAATGAAGATAAAACCCATAAAGACCATAGGGTTTTCCCAACCGATCGAAGAAGATGAAACATATAGCAGAACAGTAATTGTGATCAAATTGCACCTAAGCGAGAACTTGAGACAGACTAGCGAACTCTTACCAAATCAAGAAGGAAGAGTAATTGCAACAAAACGGACTCGAATGGGAATCTGAAATGATATTGAAACACAGATATGGAACGGAGTAGAAGTTCAGATCTGAAACATAGTAGCGATCCATCTCAGAACAAGCAAAGATAACGGTTGTCAAAAAACAAAAAATGCAGGTGCAAGGCCAAAGCTCATACGAGAAACAAAGCAAATCACAACTGAGCTGAGCAAGGATGAAAATAGGTACGAAGCAAGCCATAGATTTTTTGCTCCAATTCATAGGTAGCAATGAAGAGAGCAAGCATCAGACCAACAAGCAATTTCAACGGTCATCTCCCATCGTTCCTCTCAACTTTGCTTTTCTCTTTCGTTTTCTTTTCCACTTTAATTTTTCCCAAATTGCTCTTCTTCTTGACTTTGATCAATCCGGCATTGATGACTTTGGGCGAGGTGGGTTAGCGATCTTCGATTATTTAGCAACAACTTTCCTTTCTCTTTCATGTCCCATCATTCCATTTCAGAGGAAGAACTGCCCTGCTTTCATCTCATTTCAAAAGAAGTAGCAAAGGTGAGAGAGAGAGTGAGAGAGAACCATTCCACTTTGTTTCCTACAAGAGTCCCACCAATTTGGTGGGACTTTGCAAGGCGGTGGGGTGGGAGAAACAGCAGGCCACATGGGCTGACATTAAAAAGTATGTTGTCTGCCCAAATTTTTACCCCACTCATCCAAACGCCTAACAAGCCATTGGGGTGGAATAGTTCGTACAACTATCTCACCCCTTAAATCTCACCCCATCAAAACCCCTCTAAACAAACGGGTCCTAAAGGGATCGAAAAAACGTAGGGGAACGCCTAAAATGACTATTAATGAAGTGGTGCGAAAAGACATGAATATGATGGGGCTCAATTCTAGTATGACCACGGATAGAGTTTTGTGAAGGACAAGGACCCGGGTTGCCGACCCCGTGTAGGGGATGTTCTTATGATGCATCTTTGATTTCTGCCCTATCTTCTTCTCTTATCCCTCTTCTACTTCTTTTTTTCTTCTTCTTTTGTTGCTTAATTTCTTTTTTCATTAGATCCATGTAGTCGACCCCATTTGGTTGGGTAAAGTTATGTTTGTTATATTCAAATCCATTCCTCCTTGACTTGTCGTTCCTACTTTCTTATCTCCAACCCTCCCTCTAGGTCTAGAGTTCATGTTTTCTAAATTTGGACGCTGACGTGCTTACATATTACACCTTCGATATATGTATATATGCCTATACCCTCAGGGTCATTTTTTGGTCATTTTCCATTTTAATCCACAAAAAAAAGACTTAACAATATTTGATAATCATGTTTTAGTTTACATTGAAGAATCATGTGTTGGATCATATCTCACTGGTTTAGGTGTTAACATATATTTTGATGGCATAATGTGATTTTTTTCTTTAGTTCTTTAATTTTGTATTGCATTTTCCCCTTTTTTTCATATTTAGGGTATATTTGCTTCAATGCAATAAACATGACATGTTTAGAATGTAAATTTGCATTTTCTGATATGTATCATGATAAGTAGGATCAATGTAAGACTATTCCACTTTTTTGCTTTGCTAGATACAACATTGGTAGATCTTGGGTTAAACACTTGTGGGAGACCAAAAAAAAAAAGGAAAACTTTGAGAAATGGTGTTATAAAAAGTTAGTTTTATAAAGACACTTAATACAACATTTCTCATAAGTGGTATTAAAGATGGCAGTAGTTGGCAAATACAGCAAGCAAGAATTTTTCATCTTACTATTTCCATGAAGAAGGTTGGTTTAGAAAAACAAGTGGGTAGTGCCCGGAGTTTCAAATAAGGACAACAAGCGAGTGGAGAAGAAGATATAAGGGGACCAATATATATCCGATGTATAATTATCAAGACAATTCTAAACCCAAGAGTGCTGCAGTGAGATATGTGGTAGGATTAGTATACAAGTATTTGTTTCAAAAGTCTAATTTCTTGTTTGAAGTCTCCCCTGTAAACCTCAATTCTATCTTTTAATTAAGATTAAAAAAAAAAAAATCTAAACTAGAGAAAGAGGAATTGAAGAAAATCATCTTCTATTCCATTGAAGAGAGTATGTGAAAATGTCTTGTTAAATGATTTAGGTCTCACAAACCATTGTAACTTGAAGTTTCCCCTTAACTATTGTTCATAAATTTGAAGTCGTGAAAAATGTGATGGAGGATATGTTTGACAATGGTTGGCTTTTAAAAACATAAAGTTTTAGAAATTTATGCACTAATAATAAGCGGGCTGATTTTCCTTTGGGTGCATTAAGAAAAAAGTTCCCCCACATACCCAAAATACATAGTAATAACAGCTTAGTTGGCATTCAAGATTTTTGTAGGCATACGAAAATATGCTTTTCTTATTTATTTATTTATTTATTTATTTCTACTCTTATATAACTGGAACTTGAACTATAGTTTTGTGTGTGTGTGTGTGTGTGTGTGTGTGTGAGAGAGAGAGAGAGAGAGAGAGAGAGAGATTAAAACTAAAGGAGAAAAATGAGATATCTGAAACTTCAACAGAGAACGGAAAGGAAGTCAGCAAAGACCACAAACTGCTCCTTTATTTTCTCATATGTAAAACTGAACTACATAAAGCAATTTAAATAGATGAAAATAAGTGAACCACTTCAACGTGTTCAACTCCTAAAAACTCTCAACTACTTAACAAATGGCCATAAAACTAGTTCTTACCCACCTCTTTTATTGACACCTCACTGTTCTCATAACAGATTGCACAACGTCTCTCAACATTACCCTAAAGACTAGAATAGACTATACAACTCTCTAAAGACCAGGACTACCTCAACAACTAATGGAATATTCTTTTTATGATGCACTAATTTTTGACACTCCCCTTAGTGCATGCTTTCAATCAAGTAAACCCAACGCTTTTCTAAAATTCTCAAACTTTTCCTTTGTAAGACCGGTGTTAACCCGGTCACTGGCCCGGTTCTGCGAGAACGGGGTGTGACAGATACTGTCTTCAGCTTGATTTCTTGTGCAAGCATTTTCTCCCGAACAAAATGATGTTGAATTTCGATGTGTTTCGTACGAGCATGAAACACTGGATTTGCTGCTAGCTTGATTGCGCTTTCATTATCGCATCTAATAGGAACAGGATAGTCAATTTCATCATGAATGTCGCCAATCACTCACTTCAGCCAAACACATTCTTGAGTGGCCTTAGTTGCTGCAACATACTCTGCTTCGGTGCTTGAAAGTGCCACATTTGGTTGCTTCTTGCTGCACCATGAAACTGTAGCTGAGCCTGTACTAAAACAGTACCCTGAGGTCGAACGCCTATCATTCTTGTCACCTACCCAATCAGCTTCGACGAAACCACTTAATAGGAAATTCTCACATTTCTTGTACATCAACCCATATTCAAGAGTACCTTTCACATAGTGTAGGATTCTCTTTGCTGCATCCAAGTGAGAAGCTTGTGGAGTCTCCATGAATTGAGAAATAACTCCAACTGAATATGAGATGTCAGGCCTTGTGATAGTTAAATAAATTAGACTACCCACAAGTTGTCGAAACTTTCGTGCATCCCGCAGTGACATTCCTTCATGTTTTTGTAGCTGTAGACATGGTTCCATGGGGGTAGCCATTGGTTTTGCATCTCCCATGCCAAAATGTTCTAGTAAATTTTTAGCATATCTCTTCTGTGATACAAAATAACCATCTGTTATTTTGTCAATTTCAATACCAAGGAAGCATCCAACCTCTCCTAGATTCTTCATCTCAAACCGAACTGACAAGTCATCCTGGAGTTGTGAGATTTCACAATCATTGTCTCCGGTAATAATCATGTCGTCTACATATAAAAAAACTACCACTCGCATTTCTGCCTTCATTTTCACAAACATACTTGAATCTAAATCTGAAACTTTAAAGCCACAGAAGATAAGATATTGAGCAATCTTACCATACCATGCATGTGGAGCTTGTTTGAGACCGTACAACGCCTTCTTAAGTCTGCAAACATGATTAGGAAATTCTTTAGAAATGAATCCCTATGGCTGCTCCATGAACACTTCACGATCCAACTCTCCATAAAGAAAAGCATTCTTCACGTCAAGTTTCCATAGTTTCCAACCTTTACAAGCTGCTAAAGAAATAAGGGTTCTGACTGTTACCATCTTCGCAACCAGACCGAAAGTTTCTTCATAGTCCAATCCATGGTGTTGTGAAAAACCACGAGCAACCAGTCGTGCTTTATCTATCAATAGTCCCATTCATCTTCATTTTTAACTTGTAAACCCATTTACAAGTTACTGGTTTAACATCTTCTGGCTTTGGCACGAGTTCCCAAGTATCATTCTTCATTAATGCAGCAATTTCTTCTTGCATGGTTGATTCCCATTCAGGAACCCCTTTAGCTTCATCATAGAATGAAGGTTCATTGCACTCTAGTGGTCCCACAGAGAAGCAAGTAGTCACTGTACAAGGATTCAGCTGAACATCATAATCTTTAAGGGAGATGGGTTGTTGCTTCTCTCTTGTTGACCTTCTTAATGTGGGGACACTTTGTTTATCTCCTCCTTGGTCTAATAGTTGCATATTGACCTTTGGAGATTCATCACTCCCCCTGTTTCTATGTTCATCTTGACTGGAGGAGGACCCATCATTCTAAGGAGCCAAGTGCATGCTTGCTGAATCATCTTCTTCATTAGTGACTTCAGCAACGAACCTTTGTGTTATGTAATATGATGACACCTCATCAAAAACAACGTCTCACGAAGTTACAAACTTCTTTGTCTCTAGATCCATACACCTCCAACCTTTCCTATGTGAATCATACCCAACAAATACACATTTCTTTGCTTTTCTGTCCAATTTGGTTCTGTTGCTCTTTGGAACATGAACATAGCAAACAGAACTAAATACCCGAAAATAACTCACATATGGCTTTGCATCAAATAAATACTCAAAAGGAGACTTGTTCGTACCTGGCCATGGAGGTAGCCGATTGATTACATGGCATGCACAATGCATTGCCTCTGCCCAAAGCTCTCGAGGTAAATTTTTGTCATGCAACCACGATAAACTCATCTCTGATATATGTCCCAACTTGTGTTCAGCAACTCCATTCTGTTGTGGGGTTTGAGGACATGTCATTTGCCGATGAATCCCATGATCATCACAGTATTTGAAGAAGTCAGTTGACATGTACTCTCCTCCATTGTCGGTCCTTAGGCATTTGACCTTCAAGCCAAATGTTTTCTCCACTGTACTTGTGAACTCGATAAACTTGGAAAGAGCTTCACTCTTCTCCTTCATAAAGTATACCCAAGAATACTTGGAGAAGTCATCCACGATCACCATCAAGTAGTGAAAACCACTATAGCTTGGTGTTCTAGTTGGGCCCATCACATCTGAATGGACCAACTCGAACAAACTTGATCTTCGATTCAACGACCTCTTGAAAGGTTGACGATGTGATTTTCTATATTGGCAGCCTTGACAAAGATGTGATTTTCCATATGGCCATAAAACTAGTTCTTACCCACCTCTTTTATTGACACCTCACTGTTCTCGTAACAGATTGCACAACATCTCTCAACATTTCCCTAAAGCCTAGAATAAACTAAACAACTCTCTAAAGACCAGGACTACCTCAACAACTAATGAAATATTCATTTTATGATGCACTAATTTTTGACAGCTTTATGGCACAAGGTGAAGACAGGTGAATCTATGATTTTTTGAGAGCCTACACTTTATCGATACAGCACCAACTAACCAAGAAAATGTCTTTCATTTCTCAAAATGGCAATACAAAAATTTGGAAAATGATTTTTTTAATTATTATTATTATTATTGGTGCTGGGGTAAGGAGGTTAGAAAGAATGATTGAAAAGTTGAGATGGAGACAAAAAACGTCGAATCTGTGATTTTCTAGGAATCTACACTTTACCGATAAGGCACAACCAACTGAGTAAAGAAATGTCTTTTATTTCTTAAAATTTGAAAAATGATTGAATTTTTTATTATTATTTATTTATTTAACTAAAAAATTGAAGGGCAAAAGTTCAAATATTGGACCACAGGTTTTAAGATGGAACCCAAATAGACACATGTCTCCAAGGGTAGTCGGTAGGTCATATGTAATGGTTAGGTTGGAACCATAAAACCTAATCATGTTGGACAAAATGGTGGAGTGTAAATGAACTCTTTCCTTCATTGTTGTGTGTAAAGGACATTGTTCTTATTTAATTTGACAAATTTATATTTAAATACGGAAATAATTACATGTTATATGTATGTTCAAAGCATTTAGGTATATGGGTAAAAAGTATTGAGTATAAAAATAAAAAGTTTTCCAATATCAATTCTCAAAAGGATTGTAAATGCCGAAGTAGACAGTTACTTCCAATTCTTTAGTTCCATTGTCATGAAAATACTATTTATCCAACTTTTGTGTGGGTTTTAT
This sequence comes from Macadamia integrifolia, assembly GCF_013358625.1. Taxonomy (NCBI): domain Eukaryota; kingdom Viridiplantae; phylum Streptophyta; class Magnoliopsida; order Proteales; family Proteaceae; genus Macadamia; species Macadamia integrifolia. The sequence goes on along the minus strand of NC_056558.1, from coordinate 8,811,834 downwards.
TTCATTAGGAGGAAGAGATAATAATGGTTAGGAGGGACCATTATCATCACTGTTGAATCATCTTAATGACTTTATATTTGTCATGTATGAGCTAAGATGATATATCTTCCTACAGGATATTATAATTAAGGGAGAAGGATTTACTAGTTGCCTGTTTATACTATCTTTTTTCGCTATAATTAATTAGATTTTATTTTAGTTCTATTACATGCTATTAACATTTTATTTATCAAATTTCTACCAAGAAAGGGAAAAAAAATTATTAAATCGTATTTTGACTTTTGATTGATAAGAAAATCAAATTAATAATAACCATGACATGTAAAAAATGCCAATATATGCACATACCAATAAATTAAGGGTGTCAATTCTAAGCTTGCATCGGTAGGCATGATTGAGCCCGACTAGAAAAACCCAAAATTGGCTTAGCCCAATTATTAAACATGTCGGGTTCAAACTAGGCCCAACTAACATTTGGCCGTTCCTGGTGCAAGGGTGTTACTTGACGGATGCCTAACTGGGATTAACTGATTAATAGTCCGACATATTTAAAGCCCATTTAGAGATAGATGTCCCATTGGCCTGTCTAAGGCTCGTTTAGCCCGATTGATACCCAAATCACATTTATAAATAAGACCATGCATAGCATATGAAGACCGATTATTTAAATGGACCCTCGGTCATGATGCGAGGTCCAAAGTGGAGAAGCCCAATTAGGATGGATCGAAACTGGCCTGGCCTGGCCTGACTGATTGACACCCTGACCAAACCTCTCCCCCTTTTAATGGAAAAGCCCAATTAAGCTCAATCAAAACCGGCCCAGTCGGCTTGACCCACCGATTGATTGACACCCTATACCAAACCACTCCCCCTCTCAATAAGAAAGCTTAATTAGGCCCAACCCAATCGATTGACACCCCTGACCAAACCACACCCCCTCTGAGAGTTCAAAAAGTGTGGCCGGCAGCCACTACACCTTTTGGCTTTAGCAGTTTAAATGACTTTTGCAGTGGTTAGTGGGGGTGATAAAGAATCGTGACTCGTGAGTGCATCAGTACAAGGCTAGGCTATTAGTTAGATCCACACCCAACGACCCAAACGATCTCCAGTTTTAAGAACCTTTTAAAACACTTTCATAGTTCTTTCCGTGCATCACACTATAGTGATCCAAAATCAGTCAACGTACGACAGAGATTCCACTTTGCCAATTACAATAGAACCCACGTCCCACCAATGAGATTTGCACGTATGGTTTCCCACTCCCACAGTCCCACCGCCTCCGAGTAAAGCATGAAGTCGTGAACCCTGTGATCTCTCTCTGGGCGCGTGGGCCTCACTGGACTCCAATCACATCTACCATGCCGCGTTAAAGTGATTGTCTTCAGTCGTCACTCCCACCCTTAAATTGTGGGCGTGTTAGTGTGACGCGCGGATCACGACACTCACAGCAGCAGCGGTGGCCACTGGAAAGTGGAATCCCACATTCCTTATTCTACGCGGAAATTTCTATCAACCGTTTGATTGGAATTCACGTGTAAATTCCTTTCACTATTCTGACGATGAGTTGATTTTGCCGTGTAAACACACGTGTTCTGACGGTGTGAAGACCGTACGATTGAATAATAGCAGATCTGAATGGAGTGAGAGAGAAAAACAGAAAAAAATGTGACTCCACCGTAGAGCCGTAGAGCCGTAGAGCCGTAGAGGTGAGGGGACCACATCCGTACTGGATGGAGAGTGGAGACCATTGTGGATAAAAGGGCAGCCTGTGACTCGGAACAATGTCTTAGCTCTTAGGCGTCTTCTTCTAGACTCTGCAAATACAGAAAGATCCGTTGGTTTTGCCGCTTTTGGTGCGGAAAATCTGGCCGCTGCCCTTTCTTAATTGAACCCGTAGACCCGGCTGCTAAGATTTAGAATCATCTACCCTCTTCATGCCTTACCCGTTTAATTTGTTGCAAAGGTAAAAAGACAATCTTATCTCATTTTTATTACCATAAACGAACCTACCTCTATGGGCATAATTGTAATTTCATAGTCTTGAGATGAAAACCAGAGAATACTCAAAAACACGGGCTGTCAGGAGAGTGGGGACGACGCCTGTAAGCCGTTGGCGTTGGTTGAGAGTCGAGACTTTAGAGAGTAGAGATAGAGAGAGAAAGAGATTGCGAAAAGTGGGGTCGAGACGTAGGGTACTTGTGGGGTTTCCCTTCTTATGTCCATAACGCGGAAGGTACGGTAAAACGCGTGTCGTGTTAGGATTGGTTGGTTACACTAACTGTCGGTCCTTGGGAGCGGTTCAAGAGGGCCCCGGGGGAGGGGGTGTTCGAAAGTTCGGATTACCACGATCCAACTCACACGGCGGGAAAGCGGAGTGTGCCGACAATTGTAGGAAGTTTGAACCAGCAGTCAGCGACTAAGGGATGGGACCCACCAGCCACAAGAAGAGCACAGTTTAGTGACGAGCCGTCTTGCTTCTTAACGTCCCGTTAAGGAACTAACGCCGTCAAGTGTTCCGTAAACCGCGTGTCCCTAAGATCGTCTGCCACGTAACTCGTGGACAATATTAATAATATTGCCACCACGCTCGGGGCGGGGGCGGCGGCCAAGGACAGTCAAATCCCTCGTTGACTGCGCCCAATATTTTCGATTTCCTCGCCGATCTTACTACACCCACTTCCCCCTAACCCTTCAACTCTATAAAAGGCGCTTCGCACCCACACTCCTCTCCATCCTTTCCATCGCCTCCTCTTATCTTCTGTGAGAGACAGAGAAAACCCTGAAACAGAAAGAAATCAAGCAAAGCGCAGTCGAACAGAGAAAGATGGCTCCCCGGGATAAGAGTAATGGGGTTAAAGGAGTTGCGAATGGTGGAGTTGCCGGTGGCGGCAAGGAGGTGCATTTCAGGGGTGTAAGAAAGAGACCGTGGGGTCGATACGCTGCGGAGATCAGAGATCCCGGCAAGAAGAGTCGTGTATGGTTGGGAACCTTTGATACGGCGGAGGAGGCAGCAAGAGCTTATGATGCTGCCGCCAGAGAGTTTCGTGGGTCTAAGGCTAAAACTAACTTCCCTTTAACTTCCGAGTGTAACAACACCACAAACAACAACAACCAGCAGAGCCCTAGCCAGAGCAGCACCGTTGAGTCTTCGAGCCGGGAAGGGTTTTCTCCAGCACCGATGGTACCTTCCTCGCCTTTGAAACTTGATCTGTTACATCGCGGCGGTGGTAGTGCTGGTGGCGGCGCCGGTGGTGGCGCCGGTCCTGGTAGAGGACTCGCCATGAGGTTCCCGTTTCATCACCATTCTCATCCTCATCATCAACAACAAGAAGCTGCTGCGACGGCTGCGGGGGTTTTGCCGACAGGCCACCCCTTTTTCTTTTTTGACCCTTTCGTACGGTCGGAGAACATGCCCATCAATATGAACTTGAACATGAACATGAACATGAACCATCACCATCTGAGGTTCGACCCAGTCGCCGCTGCTGCCAATATTCAGGCTGCATTTTCTGGTGCGGGAGCTGGGGCCCAGAGCGATTCCGACTCATCTTCCGTTGTTGATTTCAGTCATCACCACCACAGTTCTCCTAGGGGACTCCTCGATCTTGACCTCAACCTCCCCCCTCCGCCGGAAGTCGCTTAATACTGTGATTTTGGGAGCGTCACCGGTTCAGATCGGACGATATTTTTATTTCCATTTCAAGTTCTTGCTCCTTTATTTTTTTTCTAAGAAGGAAAAAAGAAAAAAAGAAAAAGAGATAAAAGGCTGAGACCGGAATTATTATGTTGTAAATATGTGATCGGAACTTTTGTTTTGACCTCAGGCTGTTTTTTACAACTTGGAGAAATCGTGAATTTCTCAATGTTGTTCCTTGTTACAGCTGCTGTTAACCTTTTATTTTTCAATTTTACTCTTTAATGGTGTATTTTATGTTTTCTCTTCATATCTTCTCTGTTAATTTTTACTTAATTTTTTTTCTATAAATATTTCATATCTTTCCAATTTGGCCGCCGGCATTAACACAGTTGATCACCGATGCTGTTTGATAAGAAGCGGCAGCCGGCGGTGAAACCGCGCATACGCATGCGACTGAATCACGGGCGGGTCTTGACGTGGGCCCACTTAACTAAGTCCGTGTTGACGACGTATAACACTAGTGTATTTGTGGGTGTCTGTTTTTTAGATTTGGCAGGGGCGGCATGCCGTCCTGGTCTTGTAAAGTAATGGTGGGAAAGGAAAGGGCCGGTGTGGCCGCTGTGGTGTGGTGTGTGGTGTGGTAAGGCGTAAGGTACACGTTTACACTCAAGTAGGAGAGAGGTCGGAAGGAGACAAAGGTGGGGTCCGCGAGGACACGGCCCTTGGAAGTTAGGCGCCGCGGCGGCTTTTGGGCTTTTAGTGGGGCTCGGTCATCGTCGTCGGAATCTATGCAGAAGATTTCGCTTTTTTCCTTTTACTAATTTTTTATTAATAAACAAATATAAAAACACTCGGTCCCAGAACAGAAAGCTTCCCATCTCTTCTTCCTTCAATTGCCGCCCATCTATGGAAATGTTAATCATGTATGCATGGGATGAGTGGGTATCATGCATGGATGGAGCGGTGGTTGGGGTCTGAGAAACATGGAGGATGGGATGGATGCATTTGGGGAGATAAAGAAAATACCAAAAAAATTTAAGAGAGGGACACGAGGCATCATGGCCCGTGTGGATGCGTACGGCATATTGAAAGGCTGAGCGGCTCTGACGAAGTGATGACGCGTTTAGAAGGCGACAGATGGTTACGCCAGCGGGTCGGCGTTGTTGGGCGTAGACCGCGTGGTTCGGTGGTGGATAGGGTCAGCTAGAACAGCAAGAGAGAGAAAGAGAGAAAAAAGTGTGTTTCGTGTGGGCCTGTGTGTCTTTGCCTCATTATGTGCCACGTATCGCGCCGAAGAGGTTAAGGATGTGGGGATAATAAAAGCAACCGTCAAAAGAGGGGAAAGGGTTGGATGTGGGCGGCTTGCTGATGCTGCCGCACCGCCTTTAAAAGTGGAATTTGTTGTCTCGTGAGGTGACCACCCCTCCAACCCTTGCATAGTTGCATCCCTCTGTTTATGTAGCGGCGCGTCCTAGTCCCCACTACGTGGCTTTCTATAATGTCTTTTTCCAATTAAACTCTTCTTAGATTAATTAAATCACCAAGTTAACCTGAACTCAATGTTTAATTAATCTGTAATTAAGCTCTCACTAATTTTTTTTTAAATTTTGGTTGTAGTGGGGATTTAAAGCCGTCAAACACGTCCATGTCTTCTTTTACACGTGGCTGCGCGCCTTGGCTCAAAAAATATCTTATCTTTCTCCTCTCTTGGATTCCTCTCAAACATCTCTAGTCGTCTGATTATAATGTTTAAAATCCAATGGTTTGAAACCGATGGCGGCGGATCACGAATGAAAGCCAAACACGTAGTCATGATTATGAGTCGTGAGTCACGTGTGAAGCAGCGTCGTTGGTGGTCTCTGTATCTCTCACTCTCTCTCTCTGTCTGCGTTCACATGCACCGGAGAAAATTGAGAACGTGTCCACATTAAAGACCACACAAGTGTCGATTCGTGGACTTTGAGTCACATCAAGAGGTGGAGAGTGGAGATTGGAGGGCATGGATTTTGTCTGAAAATCTGAAATCCAACGACACTGGTTGGATTGATTTTGACGTAAGAGATGGTGGAAAACTTGGGAGATTTTTGGTCGGGCGGGTTTAGGAAAAAGGTGGGGTGCAAGCATTTAAATGGCTGGTGTAATCACGAAAGTCTTTGGTATTAAGTACTGCGGCACGAGGAGACCTTTCAGTACCTATTCTATTGTACCCCCACCGACGGGGGCCACCAGTGGCGGTGATTTAGTAGGTCCCACTCACTCCCATATGAGGGTTGTCGGGACGGACGGGTCAGGTTCGGATCTTCTTACTTTTAAGTGTAACGGACGATTGATCAGATCGGACGAACGTAACAACTTGTTAGGCTGTCAGCTAACTTGATGACCCCATCAACAAAAATACTATAAAGTGGGCTCAAACAAGAGCCCCTGATCCCTTTGCTTCAAAAGCGATCTGATTCCAATCTGGATAGATCCAACCCACCGACCCACCCAACTTGTTGTATAAGGGGAGAGAAAAACAAAACCTATGACTACCAAGTGCACGGCACTTGTTCTTGATTCCATCTCTATCGATACACTTTATTATTTACCCCAAAAAAGCATACACTTTATTAGGTTACCTAAGAATCGTTCCTCAACAGAATTTTTATTTTTTATTTTTTTAGATTACCCTTTTTCATATTCTTTCTTTCTGAAACTCTATTGGGTTCTCTAGTAGGTTTCAAAAATTGATGAATTAGTTTGAGAGTCTCCTTAATCATTTCAAAATCCATGATCATTTCAAATCGATCATTTTTTATATTATTATTAAACTGTCAAAAGTAAGAAAATATTCCATAGATCTTTTTTTTTTTTTTTTAACTGATTGAAGCTGATTTGGATCTGAATAAAATCAAATCAGAATCAACAATGACCATTCAGGTACCAAGTAGGAGTTAAAAACACCTTGCTCTCTAGGTTCCCCACCCCCAATCCCTCCTCTCTTTGGCTATCTAGCCCTTGCAACTTTTCCCACATCACATGATGATATTTCCTAAGGTTTTAGGAATTAGCATCATTTCGGCATACAAGTAAATCAGTATTGATATTGGCTGACAATGATACTGATAATTAATTGATACCAAATAATGATACAATATGGACAAATGGTAATTTTTATGTTGAATGTGAGGGTAATAAAGGGTTTAGATCGGACAAGGGGGTCTTGTAAGGGTCTAAGCTTGAAAAGTTGACAAAGGGTCATCTAGATTAGGGTTCTAAAACTCATACATTTTAACACATAAGATAAGGGGAAAAAAAAATCGTTGACTCCGTTTGGATAATTTTGTATTAGATTGTGATTCGAGAAAGGTATTAGGTACCTTGTGCTGGGGATTATTTACCATAGAATCAGATGAATAACTTCATTGATGTTAGAATACAAGAATCATAAATCAATCATAAAATATTAACCATGGGTGTAGTCCCTAAATCAATAATACACAACATATAAATTTACCCCATACGTGATAATCAATTGGAGTAGAAAAATACATGTGTATAAGTTTAGAAGTCCCATAAGTATTGATCACGTAACTCTCTTCCATGTGCTTGAAGATTAGTCCCATAAAGATTGTAATAAAGAACTACACAATGGAGTCTCAGCCACTAAGATCTTCTGCAGCCTTTCACCCTTGGAATATTCTCACATGCACTATTCCTGTGGGGGAGTTTGTACTTCCGAAACCTTGAAGGTGTTAAAGTAACGGCTGCAGTGACCTTTAGCTTCTATCTATAATGGAATCCCTAAAACCTTAATTTATTCTCACAATGGATTAGGCTAGGAGTTTCTTAATCAGAGTAGGTCTATAATTGCTTGGGCCCAATAGATCAATCGGTATTAGTTAAGCCCATATAAAAATTCTAACAATCTTCCACTTGTGCTACACTGATACGGGATGTCTTTCTATTGACACTTAGCCAAATAATCCCAAGACTGACCACCATTCAAACAAACTTTGATTCAATCAATAATCTCTACTGTTGAACAATAGTAGAAAATACACCTCAATATACGACATATAACTATCTAATGTTTCAAACAATAGAAAACTATCAATCAAATCGCTTGAAAACTATATATATATATATATATAAACAATTGATATCATACCTATGATCACATGAAATATACATTTCCTTATAGGTCATTTCTTGATCTAAATATCAGTCTACCTTGAAAACCTCATATGTAGTAAACTTTGATATTAATCAACACTTAGGCAAACAACCATTTTTTTGAATTAATATCTTACTTTGGCATACCGTCATTGCTAACCGCCACTTTCATGGATTTCGGTTAAATACCATCATAAATCACAAACTTTGACAAACCGCTTGTGGTTTATTATCACTACCATGAATTTATGTTAAATACCACCATAAATCACAAATTTTTGCTAAATACTGCCATAAATCACGAATCCTGATGAAATACCTTCAATTACCTTGACTTATTATCAATTACTTTGGCCAAGCACTGTCAATAAACCTTAGCATGCACAATCTTTAAATTTTGGCTTTTGCCACCATGATATTTTTGGTTAAATGAGATCATAAAACTTCAACTAACCAAGTATATCAAAAACCTCAATAACACCAATGTTAGAAAACATGGCTCTTAAGCACTTTGTCGATAAACTTTGGTGACATCATCTTTGGGCAAATATCACATTTACCTTGGGAAACACACAATTGAACTGAATGTATCACTTTGGTGGGTTTCACTCATTCCTATAATGTTTTTCACATTTGAGATGAATATATGTATAGAAGTATATGTTTTAATGTGTTTCTTACATAACTAGGGATAACACAAACATATGAAGCATAAATATATGTAAATAATTTAGAGAACAGGATTTAAGATAAAATCATTCTAAAATTAATCCAAAATCATTACAAACTTAATAGGGTAACAAAATTGTTCCTATTTCCCTTCGGTTGTGCTTTGATCAGCAATAACACTTGTTTGGGTTCCCTGAGAGTTAAAACCAGATCAAATAACCCAAAAATCTTAGGTATGAAATGTGCACACCAAATAATCGGACTAGAAAATGTAATATGTTCAACTAGCAAACAAACTAAACTCGAGTCACAACCGTAACTACGTTCTTATCCTTTGGGCTAAAAATGCACTTGTCCTCTTGCAAATCCAAATTTACTGTGAAAATACAATTATTTTTATCACTTATGGGCTTAGATGCCTCTAGGTTATAGTCATTTCTATACATGTATTTTCTTTAACTTGGGTGACATCACCTTTGGGCAAATGTCACCAATTTTTCTGCGCTTGAAAAAACTATGAAAGAATAGGATGCGTCACTTTGGTGGATTCCATCCAATCCTTTCATAGCTTCCTAAAAATATACTGTGCAGCATAAAATATACGGAAGCTCACACCCAGTTTAATTCTAGCATATTTATCCATCATAGGATGTTTTAAATAAAATACACAAGTACAAAATGACATGAATATGCATTTACTATATATTTCAACCATAAATAATTTTTCAATATCATGATAATAATAAATTAATGCAAAAGTCAAAATAGTTCTTTTGCATAAAAAAAATATAGTACACTGAATTTATCCTCCCACTGATCAAGCCACATAAAATAGCTTAAGGTTCATAATTCTATCCTCCCACTTAATTTGACTAGTCATAAATTAATCCATTTATTGGAAAACACAATTCGTTAAATGTGACATTCATATAAACTTGTTCACATAAGCCCAAAAACAAAAGAAAACCAAATATTTTTATCAATTAATGTTCATAAATAGGTTTTCAAAGAACAATGATAGTGTTTGAGAACTTGATATTAGATTGATCAAAATCGATACTAATCCAAACCAACCAATCTGAATTGATCCAATCGAAATACAAAAATAACACATTAAATAAATCTATAACCTATAGTCATAGTCATGAAACACTCATCCACCTCTATTGCCATTGATCAACTGTCCAATACCTTTTAGGATAAAAATCTTTGCTTTAAAAGCATAATACCAAATTATTGATTTGATTTTTCTAGTATAGAAAACTAGGTCTTAAAGGCATATATAGACCTCCATATTCTCAAATCACTTTTAAAGACATTTAACTTAATGGTTTAACTCAAGGAAGAATAATCCATTCAATGTATAATTAATGCATGTAACATCAATAAAATTAAAACTAATATTACATCACTAACCATTAAACATAACCAGAGTGTCAACCAAACTATATTCTCAACCTTTGGGTCTGGAATGCACTAGTCCTCTAAAAAACTACAATGACCGTGGAAGCTCTTCAACTTCAAAAATTACTGCCACTTTTGAATGAATAACAACTTTTAGGTTAAGGTCTACCTAGAGTACACTTGCATGTATGTTTATCTTTAATAATGTCGCATTTGGGCAAGTATTACCTAATTCCTACCAATAATTTTTTGTATCTTTGAAAATAAGACAAAACCTTTGAGTTGCAAAGCTATTGCAGTAATCTTAGATTTTACCATTTTGGTGAGTTCCATTCATTCCACTGCAATAGCTTGCAATTACATTTGGCAGCTTAAATTTATGGGTTATTTAAACATGAACTAAATGTCAATTTACATGTAAAAGAACAAGCATGTAACTATTAACAAAATAAATATTACAATGTTCAATTATCAATTACTTCCAGAGTGTCAATCGGAACTACATTCCTGATATTTGGGTCTGAAACATACTGGTCCACTCAAGTTTCTACTATTACTGCGAGACTTTTTCCAACTTTTGAAAAATACTATCATCTTTGGATCGACAAGATCCTCTAGGTTGAGAAATCCCTATTTTGCTTTCACTTGATTTAACTTCAGCTTCTCTTTGATGATGTTACTTTTGGGTGAACATTAGCAACCTTGCTTAAAAGTGGGATTGTTTAAGCATGAATAATATATATATATATATATATATAAACAAAAGCATGAACTATCATTAGCCAATAAATAAGTTCACATGCTGACATGCAAGTAATATATGGGCTAGTTTTCCTTTTATTTCTTACAATTAAGAGAAATATGAATAAGAATCACAAAACTCTCATACTTTTAATTTTCACAAGACAGACCATAAAAGTTAATCAAAAGTATGCTTATAATATATCAAAACGAAAAGCACAAAAAACTAGACTCACATAGAAAATCAGGGTGAAAAATTCCTCACCGTTTACCCGTACAAGCCATTTGAAGTTACAGGAAAATGGGTTAAAATCAATATGGTTTGCCAAACCAAACCGGTTCGGCCCAAGTTGTCTAACTCGGTTCGATCATATCAGTACCTATCATCTTCGGGTCAAACCCCTAGTTTTCGGGTCCGGTATCCGAGTCAAAATTTGGCCTTTAACTCGAGTGGTCAATTACCCAGTCAGTCAACCGATCTGATCAACCTTTGACTAGGTCAAATAGAGTTGGGTCAAGACCTAACTCACTACATCACTGGGTTAACTCGGAAACCCTACCGAGTTTACCTAAAGAAGATTTTTTACCCTTTTTAAAAATATATATATATTTTCTCTTCACCAATTATCAATTTTCAGAGGTGCGTGCTAGGACGATTGTAGGTTTTTGATGACGTGCAACATACCACCATGACCGTCATCTCATCCTCTATAACTTTCGTGAAGAAAGTTTTTTGATCCTGGACCTTTAGGTGATGGTAAATTATGATTTTCATGATTTGAGACCCAAACCTCATACAAAATCAAATTTTTTTTATCACCTATGGGCTTAGACGCCTCTAGGTTATAGTTCTTTCCATGTATGTATTTTCTTTAACTTGGGTGATATCACCATTGGACAAATGTCACCAACTTTACTGCGCTTGAAAAACTATAAAAGAATAGGATGTGCCACTTTGGTGGATTCCACCCATTCCTTTCATAACTTCCTAGAAATATACTGTGCAATATAAAATGTGCGAAAGCTCACACCCAGTTTAATTCTAACATATTTATCCATCATAAGATGTTTCAAACAAAACATACAAGTACAAAATGATATGAATATGAATTTACTATATATTTCAACCATAAATAATTTTTCAATATCATGATAATAATAAATCAATGCAAAACTCAAAATAGTTCTTTTGCATGAAAAACAATATAGTACACTGAATTTATCCTCCCACTAGCAACTTAGTATATTGAATTTATCCTCCCATTAGAAACCTAGCATGCTGAATTTATTCTCTCACTGGTTGAGCCACATTAAACAGCTTAAGGTCCATAATTATATTTAACACTATAAGGGTTAGCTCTGATACTAATTATTGGGGATTCTTTACCATAGAATCATATGAATAACCCCATTGATGTTAAAATACATGAATCATAAACCAATCATAAAAGATTAACTATGGGTGTAGTCCCTAAACCAAGAGTACACAAACATATAAATTTACCCTATACATGATCAATTGGAATAGAAGAATACCTATGTATAAGTTTAGAAGTCTCATAAGTATTGATCACGTAACTCTCTCCTATGTGCTTGAAGATTAGTCCCATAAAGATTGTAATAAAAAACTACACAATGGAGTCCCAGCCGCTAAGATCTTCTGCAGCCTTTCACCCTTGGAATACTTTCATATGCACTATTCCTGTAGGGGAGTCCGTGCTTCTAAAACCATGGAGGTGTTAAAGTAACGACTGCATGGACCTTTAGCTTCTATTTATAATAGAATCCCTAAAACCCTAATTCATTCTCACAATGGATTGGACTAAGAGTTTCCTAATCAGAGTGGGTTTATAATTGCTTGGGCCCAATGTGTCAATCAGTGTCAGTTAAGCCCACATAAAAATCCTAACACCTTGGTCAACCTGGACTTCAAACCATAGGTATGTTAAACAAGTTTTAAGCCAATATGCATCAAGAATGAAAATTAATCTAAAGGGAAGGAAAGAAGAGATTCACTTCAATCCAACTGCACTACATGATTAATATGCTGAAAGGAAAGTAAACATATGCAAAAGCCCTAAAAACTAAGCAAGATGATAAACCTAGACTAAGGCTAGAACATGCTTGAAATTATAAAAATGCCACTACACTTACAAGAATGACATATAGGCCTCTAAAACATGAAAATTAATCCTAAAGCATATGCGGCACATATATTTCATGATAGACATGAATAATATGACAAGAATGAAATAAAACTTAAGAAATTCATGTACATACAAAAAGACTAAAATACCCCTTAAGTATAAGAATGACGCATGAAAGAGAAAATATGGAAAGTGAAGGGCAAAATCTCTTCACTGAAAACCAATGGTAAAAACCATAAAAACACAATAAAATGTAAGCAAAATATCGATAAAATGTAGAGCAAAAACATGAAAAATCAAATCAAACAGTGAAAGCAATGGTTTAAAAATAAAGAACATGATATGAAATTTGTCGGCTAAAAGAAAATCCTATTAGAAAGCTAAATGTAAGTAACTTTTGTTGTTGTATGGTTGTCCTTGTTGGCAACCCGGCCACGTGGCAGTGATGACGTGATTAATTTGGGTGACATGAATGGAAATGATGACATGGCAGTTTCCAAAGTCACCAATGAGATAACAGAGCCACTTGGTATGTATGGAGTGGTTTGATACATCCTTAGTATGTGGTGCAGATTTCTGGGTCAAAACTGGTAAAATTGTCCTATTTATGCTCGGAGGCATTTTTGGCAGTGAAAATTATATTTTTGGAAGATCGTTTCTTTATGAAAAAGATAGATTGTATTTATATAGTCCAGTGCATCTGATTTTGTCGCATTCCGATATCGTATAAAGAAGTTATCGATTTAACAAGGATATGATCCAATCCCATAGGCTTTGTATGAAGAAGACTGACACTAATAAACAAAGCTTCACCCAACACCATGGTTTGAGGAATCGGATCAAATAGGATCCATTGGATCGGATTGAAATCAGCCTTGACCAGTCCTGATTCTTAGCTGACATCGTATCAGTGGATCAGCATGGATGAAGGATAAAATAATCCAAAAACAAAATTTTAATTAAAAGTAGAAGTATTTCTGTTCGATCCTGACCGATATGGATCAATATCGTCCTTTACCAATCGCATTCCTGATACCGAGTTCTCAAACCTTACCCACCACCGATGATTTAAAAAAAACATGCTCCAAGACCACTCCAACTTAGAACACCAAAATTATCCTGAAAATATATCCAATACCCTCTTGATAGCATCTTTTCATAGAGCTGCATCGCAATTCAACATTCTATATAACCTCCTTTGGAGACCACATACAATTCCATATTTTCATGATGACCCCTGGAACTCAATCTTCCCCAGCCTCTAAGAAATGCTCTTATCATAGATGTGTCTTCAGAAAGTTCAGGTTGAGTTACCCTTGCCCATTTAATCTTTGAACTAGGCCTAGAATTCGTTAGGGTCACTAATGGGGATTAAGGATTGAGTTCCACCATTATTAAAATAGCTGTATTGCATGGGAGCCAATTTTCGCTCAACTATTCGGAGAGGAAGAACTGCTCACACTCAGATGCACAGATGCACAGATGCCAGTGCAATTTTTTACCATGTGGAGTGTTATGTTATGAGGCTTTCCATGCGTGACTCAAGCTTGAAAGTTGAAACCATCATTATGGACCCCACACTAAGTAAGGAATTGATTATGAAAAAAATTGGACAAAACTACAATCATGGCCGTTAAATTGCCGGATGACTTTAAGATGTCAATCCTATGATTCTGGGAACAGCCTCATCTCAACGATCCTTGAACTGAGCCAGCAAACCACAAGGTGAGCGACCTTCTTCTTCTTTGTTTGAGGATTATTGAAGTCGTCATTTCTTTGTTGGTTGTTGAAAAGGAACTCATCAAAGAGTGATGGGGAGGGTTTTTCTGGTGGAACTTGACGGTAGGGTTTACAGATGCAAGTTCTGTAAAAGCCACTTAGCCCTAGCTGATGACCTCGTCTCCAAGGTACTTCCTCCTCCTCTCCTCGGTCTCCTATTTGTTTCTGATTTTTCTTCTACTTATACTTCTGATTGTATAGTCAGTTCATGATATTTCTCTAAATTTTTTTGTCCATGATTCCAATTGATTAAGGCTACCATTGAAAGCTATAGAAATTGTCAAACAACAATGTTGTGGTTGCTCTTTTAATTTTCACTAAAATAAAAGTATTTTTATTTATTTTGATTAATAATAGGATTTTGAGACAATTAGGTTTTCTTGGTTGTGCCATTGGATATATCTTACAGAGCTGTCTGGTCGATGTATTGAGATTTGAGAAGATAACTAGCTTTAGTTGGTTTGCTCTGGTGGGTTTGTGGTTATATCTTCAGTGCCCCCCCACCACACCACACCCCCCCAAAAAAAAAAATAAAATAAAATAATGCATATTATATTATTTGAGAGTGGATTATCTTATTTGGCGTTGACTATGATATCAATTTTCCATCCAAGTATTTTGGGTTCTAAAATGTTGAACCTTGAAATTGGCTTGAAATTTGATGTTTGATGGCTATTGACCAATTGTGCCTTCCCCATCATGGTAGGCCACTTGGACAATGTTATGGTGCTATTGGGCAATGGTCAGACTGAATGTAAACAAGGTGAAAATGCCCTGCCAAGGGGTCAAAGAAGGCAAATGTTAGAGAATATAAATATGAAGTAATATTTCTACCATGAAAAGTGGAGAAGGGTGGGGGATCATGCATTCCTAAATCCTAAATCTTTGACTACACCTGTTCGAGCTAGTGCATAAAAAATAAATCATCATGCGACTGCCATCTGCTAATTCCATCCTTATCAAAGATGTCTGCCAATGGTTCTTTTGGGACAGACCTTGATGCTGCGACTCAGGCGTTACCCAATAGAGTTGCAAGGCTTAGTGTCTGGACACTGGTGTGCAAATTTAGCCAGCTCCATTTCTCCTTATTATAGAGATGATAAATTCAATAGTTCTGCTCTATCATTTTGAATGCCATCTTTATTTGACAATTTATTAAACCTGGAAGCCCAATTGAGGCAGTGATATCTTAAACAAAAGGGGTTAACACATTCCATGTGCTGTTGATCTTAATTCAATTTCATTTATGAACTGGGTCTTGCAACTGCATGGTGGCTTTTACTCCTCTGTTATTAGCCTTCCATCACCAAGAAACCCTCTAGAAGCCATAAGTTGATTTACAATTTGTTAGTGAACCTTTACTATCTACATCTGTAAGTGCTTTTATCCACATGTTTATCACTGAAAGATTTAAATCTCGAAAAGATGATGACTTGAGAAATTTTGGAATCCTTTAGGCTTCCTCTTTATGTGATTCCTGTGATTGCATGAACTAGACGATGACACTTATTACATGACGTTGATTTCTGAAAATGTGATGCCCATAGTGAATGCATGAACAGAATCTTATAGACATGCTATTAATTTCTTCCCATGAAATTGAGCTGGTATACTGAAGTATCATCAAGCTCTGATCTCCCATTTTTGGATCAAGCTAATAATTTCTTTTGGTAACTTTAGTAGTGCATATGAATAGATGAGTCAACTATCCCACCTTCTCTTTTTCTCTCCCTCTTTTCTCATGTTTTTCCCTCTCTTTTGTCTATTTTGTGAGGGATAACTCCATAGCCTTAGTCGTAAAAGAGACTTATTAACTTGACATATCTATGTATTTACATGGTTCTTATGTCAGATGTAAATTCCCCTTGTTTTATTTTCTATATATAGTGATTCTATTTAAGTAGTTCTTGAAATGCTAATGTTGTGGAACCATCTTGGTTCCACTTTATTGTTTTTTCATTGACCAGGGTTTTCATTGTCGTCGAGGGAAGGCATACCTTTTCAATACTGTGTGAGTTTTTCACAGTTTTCCTTGATATTCTTTTTTTTTCCCCCTGAAGATATATCCTGTGCCCCCCTCCACCCCCACCCTACAAAAAAAAAATCATAAGTGAGCATTGATATACAGTTATACACACATTCATTACTTTATTTACTTGTAATTTCATTATGGGGAAGCTAATTCATATTGGTCAATCATTTAATACTTTGTTTTCTCTGTGAAGTTCAAACCTGTTTAAAAAAGAGCATCCTAGGGCACGAGGCTCCCGCTACTGCAGGATCTGGTAGGAGCAAATGTATGCCAGCCTACCCCCTGCTTCGCTGGAGAGGTTGTTTCCAAGTTTCAAAGCTGTTTTATACGGAATAATGTTTGGTAAATTAGCTATAAAAGCAGTTGATGCCATGGTTGTTGAAGGTGCACTTCTGGAATTTTGCTGGCTTGAGTTTATTTTTATGACCCTAAGGATGACTCAAAGAGGTTTAGCCAGGACACTGTGAAGCACCAAAGCCGAAAACACAAACCAAATCTCTAGACGCATAGATAATTTTAGTTCAATATTGTCATGTTGGTTCTGTTATTTGCTTTTGCGTTGAAAATCACATATATTTTCTTGTTAGAAATTTTATGGAGAAAATATTTTGTAAAAAATGATGAAACATGGTCACATGATTGTTATTTTGATGGTAGTCTTTTGATTTTGTTATTTGCCAACCTAACTTTCCTTAGAAACTCACATGCCAAGCAGCCTTAATGATACATCTTTTCTGTTTATGACTATCTTGACATGCAGTTGACTAATTAATGCAAAATTTTGGGGCATCTTTCGCTTTCTCTCCATGACCGGAACATAACTTTGTCATTCATCTTGTTTCATTGATAAACCCTGTCTTGCATGACACCTAATATGGAAGGCTGATTTCACCTGCTAATATAAAAATATAATCACCACTCATCTAATATTTGCTTATAAGAAACACCTACTGGCAATACCCACACGCATGGTTGCATACAAGCACACGCAAGCACACACTATCATACCGTTTCTCATTCATGCCTGCACTGCTCAACCAATTTACTTTTATATGAAAATGACATTTTTGTCTATATGTGCTTCTTTGGTCCTTTTTTCTCCCTACTTTGGCCATGTGTGTTGATCAGAACCCAGTTCAATCAAATTAACGAATAGGGAAACAAAGTTGGCCTGAAAATGGAATTTATCAAGTAAAAATATCCCAAATTTGGTTGCAATCTACAGTTCGCAACTGCAAGTGCCCATTGACTTGAATGCAGTTGATTACAGCCTTTCTTATGGTTGACTTTTTATCTCCTTGTTCATTTCTCCAGCAATTTCGCTAGATAATTAAGTCTCAGGAACATCCCTTCTACTAGTTTTCACTTCTCATCATCAGTAATTGTCTCATACCAAATAAAAAAAAAAAGGGAAAAAAAATCAGTAGCTGGGTCTCCGAGGTTGGAATATACCACCATTTCTCACTGTTCCCAGGATGGAAGGCAGGAAGTGCATGCACACACATTTGGAGATGTGATATTTGAACTTACAGGAGAAAGCCATTTCAAGCAGTGATAGTGAGCATATTCCTGATGTTGGTTCTGGACAGCCATAGATTCCAGTTACACAACTATGACAGTGAACATCTGTTGTTGACGAAATTGGAAGAGGGAGAATGAAGATGGTATAGTTGAACTTACAGGAGAAAGCCATTTCAATCAGTGACAGTGCATATTCCTGATGTTGGTTCTTGACAGCTATAGATTCCAGCTACACAACTATGACAGTGAGCAATAAGAACAAGTGAGCATCTGTTGGTTGTGGAATTGGAAATTGAATCGTTGCCAATAGCCTCTAATCTTGCGTGATGGGGGATCCAAATTTTATTCTTGGTTAGGTTGATCTGGAGAGAGGAATTAGTTTACCCAAATTTCCTCCTCTGAAGATACAAGGCTGAAGCAACTAAGTGAATGGAGATTGGTTCTTTGTGCAAAAATTCATTGGTACAGACACACACACACACGCCCACTCCTTGCTAATCAATGACTATGATGTCTTATACAGGTCCATTTATTTGTTTCCATCTCAGCTCTCCCAAGTTAGAAATTGAAATCTTAATTTCCTGGGATATTGGTATTTCTCAATTTACTGTTGCAGTGTTATTTGTCACTCTTATCACTCCTTTATGGGGCTTTGAATGAGCATAACTTTAGGGAGTAGTATACTGAGGTGTTTTGTTTCAGGGTGAATATCATTGTTGGAGCAAAAGAGGAGCGGATGATGCTTTCTGGAATGCATACTGTAGCTGATATATTCTGCTGCTGCTGTGGACAGATAGTTGGCTGGAAATATGTAAGCTCTTGCTCTCTCACTACCCTCCCCTCCCCCGCCCTCCAACTTTCTAACCTCCTGCCATCCTGATGGACTCTGGATAGCTTCAACAACTTCTTGTGACTCCAACAAGCCCCAGAAATTCTGGCAAATAAAATAGGAAGAAGGTGACAAGCCTTTTGCAGATTGAAACTTCCCTACCTCTCATGTTCTTGTGCTTCTGTCAGCTTTCTCCATCCTGTTCCATCCTGGCAGTCTGGCATTTAACCTTTCCAACAATTGGCAATAAAAGAACCTGTACAAAATGTTGCTACCCTGGTATCATTTGTAATAACAAAATCTTCGCATACCGAACCTCCCCCCCGCGCCCCACCCCCAAAAAAAAAAAAAAAAAAAAATCTTTCTTCCTCTGTGTGAAATAATTCGGAGCTGGTTTGTCCGCTAGAGCATGTCTTTGCCTGGTAGATGGAGTTAAAATTTTGATTGGGAGAGGGAGAGAGGAAAGTAGTTTAGCCCTTGGTTGGAATTGATGAGAGAAATGGGATGGAGGAGATTAGGGTCTTTATCTTAATTGCAAGTCCCAAGTTGCTGCCTAGTGCTAAAATATGTCATGTGTATCATGTAGAGGATCTGGATTCACAACTGGATTGGTTCCCCCTTAGAGATTGCTTGTTATATGACTCAGCATGGTTGGATGATGTGTAAACATTTCTCCCGGAGCTTGTTCAAGTGTCTTGTTCACCTTACAAACAAGCTGGCTAGGAACGAATGGTTAAGTTCATTTGATATGCTAATTTCTATCATATACTTCCGCTTAGAAGGGACCTGCTAAGTGATGGGCCCAGGTCGTTAGAATAGATATGATGGACATTGGTCCCGACGGGCTGATCATTGATTGAAATTAGTGGTCCAGATGCTCAGGATGCCTTTAAGGCTGGTTCTCAGTACTTGTCTAGCAGTTCACTTTTGAGTGATAGCAATAGTGTGATTAATGCACAAACCATTTGCTGCAGTTGGTTGGGGTTCAAATCCTCGTAACACCTTGACCCTTATCAACTTGTATTAGGCCTCATTCTTATCATCTGGAGGGCATGATGTAGATACAATTGCACTTACCTGGTTGGACCAGCAGGACCGATTGTGAAAGCCAAGGGCCAAGAAGAACCGGTCCAGCCCAGGTTTTTGGTCCAACAAGGGCTGGTAGTAGTTAGTTTTACATTATGTCTTTTATTTGTCTTTGAGTAGGATACGTAGGAGGTAGAGACGTAGGTTTATGTTTGGAGTCTTAGTAGGAGTTTATTTTAGCATTAGAGTCTAAATAGGAGTAGTCTTTTATTTTCCCTTTATATACTTACATAACTCAATGTTTAATTTTGGAGAGTGAATTTAATTTTTAGATTAGTGAAAAAAAAAAGTCCAAGAGAACCAAAATCGATCCCTTGTTTCACCGCCCTCCTCCTCTCCCAAGTTCCTCCTGTGATCGAACCCCTCTTTAAGGTTCCGACAGCACCAAAAAATATATATATATATATATATATAAGAGACGATAGAAATCAGAGAATAGAAGATAGAAGAAGAGAAAGAAAAAAGAAGAAGAAAAGGCGAGAAAAGCAAGAGGAACATACCTGGTTCGATAGGTTCTTCTCTTCTATCGAACTCCACCATTCCCTCTCATTTTGTCTCCAAGAAGAAGCACTACTTTTATCGGTAACACAAACCCCACCCGTGGCCTCTCTTTTATTTACTTTATTGTTCAGTTTTTCCCACTTTACCCCTTCTTCATCTCTTAATTCCTTTTCTCCCATAATTCTATTTATTTCCAATTAGACCCTTTCTCCACACGTGTCTTCCTTTGTGACTTAAAGTGCACTTTCACTATTTACAGTTTTGCCATCATTGCAAAAAAAGAAAAAAAAAGAAAAAAAAAAGAAAAAAAGAAAAAGAACAAGTGAGATAATTACCATTCTGCCATTCTCCTTTAAGTTTTCATCTATTTACTATTTTACCATTATATTCAAGTGTAATCTTGCCCATCTCCACCATGGTAGCCAATAGTGAAGTTGTTCAACAGCTGAACTCCTATAAGGGAGAAAATGATGCAAAAATTGAAGCTATTATGATAATGATGGAATCTGTGCAAGCTTTTATTGATCGTTTGGTGGCAGCAGATAAAGGAAAGAGTCCCATTCAATCTCGGGATTCTTCCAACATCGTTCCACAGGATCCACCACCATATCATATCCCACTGCCACCACCTTCACCACCATATGGAACTGGTAGATATGATGGAGCAGAAAGAGTAGCAAGATTGGATGCACTTGATTTTTATGGAGACAATAATCCAGATTTGTACCTTGATTGGATTCACAGCCTAGAGACATTCTTCAGATGGTACGGGTTGACTGAGGCCCGAAAGATCCTATTTGCAGAGGCCAAACTGAGAGGCACAACCCGAATCTAGTGGATCAAGCAACAACAACAGAACCGAGCCCAAGGCGTTAGTTTAGTCACTACTTGGGGCTGAAATGTATGAAGTCATGAACCGGAGATTCTTGCCTTCTGATTACAAGCAACGCATGCATCTCAAGTTTGCACAGTTGAAACAAGAGAGTTTGACAGTGGAAGAATATGTTGCTAGGTTCTATTATTTGGCTACTCGTTCGGATTTTGAGTGGGATGAAGAAGTGTTGGTGGCACAATTCCGCAATGGTTTGCACCCTCAACTTAGTGCCTCCCTTGCCTTTAGCCGACTGCCTACAATGGAAGACGTTCAGGTAGCATATCAGGTTGAAGAGAGTCTGAAACGTTCATACAATCAGCGGCCATTTACAAATGCTTTCCTTGGGGGTTCTAGTTCTATTCAACCACAATCATCTCAGTAGGAAAAGCCAATCAGTAGATCACAGACTAGTGCTTCATCTATGGCATCTTCACGTCCTAGCCGACCGTATTCTCCACCTCGTGATTCAAACATGTCATCTTCACGACCTAATCAGCCATACTCCTCACCTCAGCGTGGTTATGACAGGAACTTAGCATTTCCAAACGAGGCTATTCAATGTTTCTCATGCAAGGGGTATGGGCATAGAGCTAATCAATGTCCTAACCGGTTGTTAGCCTACATCGACAAGGACAATTTTATACCTTATGCACCAGAAGAGCAACCGAAAACAGGAACAGTAAATCTGGAGGCTGAATGTGATCATGATCCTAATGAGATTAATGATGGTGAGCCTCGACCGTTCTCTGTGATCTATTCTCTTTTGACTACACAGAAGATTCCTGAAGAGGACGATTGGCATCGTAACGGTATCTTTCAAACCAGGGTGCGATGCAATGACAGTTTGTGTAATATGATGATTGACCCCGGCAGTTGCACCAATGTTGCTAAAGATGTTATTTGCAAATTGGGTCTGAAAACTGAGCCTCATCCGAATCCCTATGAGGTTGGATGGGTGAACAACAATAATCTGAAAATTCATGAAAGGTGTTTGCTCATGTATTCCATTGGTGGACTAATTGATCAGGTTCAATGTGATGTTCTCACTCTAAAAGTTTGTCACATTCTACTAGGTCGCCCATGGTTGTTCGACAAGAAAGTCAAGCACTGTGGATGTGAGAATACATACACTTTTCAGCATGGTGGCCTCGAGATGAAGTTCCTTCCAGCAAAGGATCTTCCCTCCTCTCAAGCTCAAGAAGACAGTTGATACTTTTCTCATCAAGCGCATCGGCTCTGTCGTCATTCTTGGACCTCATCCAAACTTGACGGAGTAATGTTCTTTTCAGAAGGGGAGAGCTGATGTAGATGCAGTTGCACTTACTTGGTTAGACCAGCAGGACTGACTGTGGAAGCCAAGGGTCAAGAAGAACCGGTCTAGCCCAAGTTTTTTGTCCAACAAGGGCTAGTAGTAGTTAGTTTTACATTATGTCTTTTATTTGTCTTTGAGTAGGATATGTAGGAAGTAGAGAAGCAGGTTTATTTTTGGAGTCTAAGTAGGAGTTTATTTCAATATTAGAGTCTAAGCAGGAGTAGTCTTCTATTTTCCCTTTATATACTTACATAACTCAATGTTTAATTTTGGAGAGTGAATTTAATTTTTAGATTAGTGAATTTGTGCATGGTGTGTGATCCCCTTCCCCCTTTTGTGCGATTTTCCCTCTTCTCCCTAAGGCTACTCCATTAGGGCAGCTATGGCATCCCAACGGTTGGATATGAAGAACCTCTTGACTAGCTGAATTTAGGATCCTAACCAATTATATGCTGTTCAATGGAGTTAATAAAAAGGATTACCTAGTGCATGAGGCTCCTGCCACTGCAGGGTCTGTAGAGGCATGGGGAACTCTACATGGATTGAAACTTGATACCTGGGTAAGGAAGGTTGAAGCCTACTTGTTAGAAGTCATTGGGCCCCACATGACCTGCAAAGTGTTAGTTATGGAGAGCTGATACAGGGTTAATGTGATTTAAACGATTTGAACCTATATGGTTGGCAAGATGTGGAAAGAAAATGAAAAAAAGAAAAAGATCTTACAGTAGTTTCATTGGTCTGTTTATTGTATGGATTTGGTATTCAATTTTTTTAATCATGTCAGGACTGTTTTAAAGCTTATTTATATGAGATTGTTTCTCCTTCAGACTCTCACCAAATAGGTTGGGGAAAAGAAAACAGTCAAAAGGAGAATATTTTGGTGGCTGGAGAACTCTTTTAACTTTTTTTTTTTCCTCGCCGCCTGATGAAAACTAGATGAGTGTCGCTATCATGCATGTCCCAATTGAATTTTCAACTCAAAATTATCTTTCATATTCTCATCAACAGAATGCAGCCTTAGGGAAAAGCAAGTGCATTACACGTTATATGTGTTTCCTCATTCTGGACTTAGTCTTTTGCTTTTATGTCATATGAATGTGATTTTATAATTTTTATTTGAGTTATATCTTTGTTATAGTTGACATTTGATTTTGTAACTTAGACAAGCTACTTACTGGTTTGGTTGTCACATTCAGGAGGCGGCACATGATAAAAACCAGAAGTATAAGGAAGGGAAGTTTGTTTTGGAAAGGTGAAGATGTTCACAAGTCATCCTTCTTGTTCTCATTTCCACTTCTTTTTCATCTCTCCCTCCTATGACGTTTGTGTGTGTCTTGAGATTTTGGTTGAACAGGGGGAGGATAATTGATGGAATTGACTCAGAATTTTATCTGGATACCCACAATTCCATGAGTGATGGTGAAGATGCTTAGCAGCTATCCCTATATTGAAGCTTGTAAATACCACAATCTTCAGTTTTGCAGGGCTTGAATACTATTTCAGATGAGGGCAGATGAATGCTATTCTTGACCCAAATTTGGGATTTGACCTTTGTGTTCAGAAATGGTGTGTAAATTGTAGGTGTATGTAAGTGCTGCAATGTTGAAAGAATATACCTTAATGTGGCTTACTCTGTTGTGCATCACTGCCCCACAATATCTGGTTCTACTTGTGCTGCTATATTGCCAACTACCTTAATACTCTTCATCTCCATGTTTCGTCCAGTGATCGTAGTGTGTGAAGTGCATAGAAGGACTGGAAAAACGCTGTGACTCCCGACAATGGTGAACTGAACTGTCCGTGGAATTGAAAACATTATAAATAACCAGTAAAGACAGAAAAGAAAAGAAAAAAAAAAATCTATTTACAAGTTTTTTGAAATTAAAGGTCATAGGGAGGTGTTTTATAGAAAATTAAATAGCAGGATGAAGTGGAGAGGTGTGTTTGGAGTGTTTTGTGAATAACATATATATATATTTTGTTGTTTATTTAATGGACAATGGTAATTCTTGGAAATGATATCGTTATGGCAAAAGACGCTACCATCAAGGGCGTACGGCATGAATTGAATTGGTGGCAAGCCTAAGCGTGAAAGGCACTAATACAAGCCCAGATGAATGGTTTGTGCTTAATTGGGTGTCCTTAATTGGGTCACTTTGGTCCAAAGTTGACGCATAGGTTAGGAGTAGAACGATCGACCTACTCTATCAAAGAATCTCTACTATCGAACGAATGGTCAAACACAAGGATGTGGAAGGCAGTGTGGATGTCTCGTTGCACGGCAACCTTGGCAATTAAATGGTTCAACGACATCAGGTCCATGATCGAATGGTAGGCCTAAGGCCTCACTCAACCGAGTGGCAAGCAACATGTGCAGCATGTGGCTCAGAATAAGTAGCTCGGCAACCGGACCATTAGGTCCAGGTCACTTAGCATAGGCTTTCCATGGGTTTCTTCACAAAAATACGCTTCAATGAGCTATCCATGCTTGACACGTGATTTATGAGCAAGGAGTGGACACCTCTCGAAAAAGTTTCTTGAAGGGATATCGAATCTTCCCTAGAAAGAAGGATATCTCATTCTATCCCCGGGGATATGGTCAATACGTGGAGTTTTCATAATTGGGATGTCCTCCATATTCCCTTTCCTATTATAACTCTTGTCATACTTGGATTCGCACTAGGAAGTTGCCAAAGTGGGACTCTCACTCGATGATCGCCAACTTCAGCTATAAATACCAAGTAAACCCCATTTCCAAGGGATGAAAACTTTTCCATTCTTACTGGAATTGTTGTTTCCATTCTTATGTTTGTTCCTTGTAAGATGCTCTCTAATTGAGTCATTTTTTGATACCGAAGGTGAAGAGAGTTTCATCAAAAGTGATTTGATGTTATTTACTGGATTTTTTAAATATGATTGTCATTATTAACTCTCGCTCTTATTTATGAGGGTTTAACATGTTTTTCCCCAATCCAATTGTAGGAGAAGTTCTCTCTTCAACATCGTGAAAAGAGACATAGAGTCCCCAGAGTAATAGTATTTATTTATTTTTTTTGGGTAAAAGAGTAATAGTATCCTATAAAGTTTTATTTTTGTAAAGACAATGCAAAAGTGCACGGTTATAATTGTGGGTCAAAAGTGAGGATGATAATACCGCCTATATAAAACCTATGTTGGATTCATTGTCCCTGTTTTTTAAGACACAGTGCCTTTGGACCAGTAGAGTTACATCAGGGTGTTTAATTGTCCTTAGATCAAGTCATTTGACCCAAAACGAAAACTAATTAATTTTTTTGAGTAAATGAAGGAATTATTATTCCCAAAACTTATTTCACTCTACCTGCTTATTGCTTCTATTAGGATTTTGTTACTACTTCACCACTCTCCCATAATTTTCTAAGATTACTGACAAAATAGATAAACATTATTAAAAGATATACTTTTATCTATCATGTAAGCAGTATAATTAGCACGTTCTACAATTTTATGGACAACTTAAAGTCAAGTTAGATGACTTTCAAATTATTAAACATAAAAGCAGTATTCCCTCTTCCACAATTATTTTGATTCTATCTGAAGAAGTACGCGGCTCAACCAATTGGTCAATGTTTTTCCAATATTTATAACAATGATGCAAAATGATAAAAGCCAAAGTTACAAATAGAAGATGAAGCAGGATCATTTATTTATTATTTTTAATGTATTTTTAGGTATGAAACTTAACAAGTAGAGAAGTCATAAGATCTCTTACTATTATAATAGTCATATCAATCTCTACTAGTTTATTTTTATCGGTTAAAGTGGAAGGGAAAAAAAATGATTATTTTTTGTATAATTAAGCATGATTATCATTACAGTTACGTGATACACATAAGATAAAAGATCATTATAGAACTAATATGATACTTACTATTTATACTTCTACATTATATAATACTAAAAAAAAAAACCATTAAACGATTAATCATCTAATTAAAAATTTAAGACTGACAATAACACATTGAAAAAATAAGAGGAGTTATTATCAATCCAAAACTGAATTGATAGGTACCCAATGGTGAATGGACCATCCACATGGCGTCTTCTTCAAGACAATGCCATATAGACAAGACATAATAGTTTAAATGTTCTTGTATTGATGTATGAAATGATTTTAAATAATTTTGTTCTATAGGGAGAAGTTTTCCCTCATCACGCACTGACCAACATTACCATACGATTTAAGAGACAAGACCCCCTCTCCTGATCGAGTGATCGAGATTCGTGTTCATCATGACCTTAGAGAAACCCACTATTTTTTAATATTATTAGAAGTATTTTTTTTATTATTATTTTAAACTTAAAATTAGATACAATATCAGTCTCCATCAATTTTGAGTCCAAAAGACTCGAATATATTATTTTTATAGGAAATGAATGAAAATGGTGTGAATGCTACGTGGAAAAGGATGTTGGTTAATGAATCCAGGGAAGAATTTCTTTGTTAACTATTTTCTATTTGGCATCCTTTTCACTGTTTCTATCTTTATGTATTTAAGTATTAATTTGAAACCTCACATGCAAATGCTGCCCAATAGTTATGGAGGGTGAAGAGAGCTGTCAAACAGCAACAAGAGCACCACAAATCCACATCGAATATGGATCATTTCAAACTAAAATAAAATTTATTGATCATTTGATTTCAAAACACTTAGCAGTCATTTGGAGCCGCCACGTTGAGGATTAGCATAATTATAATAAGTAAATGGATTTTAAATCTTAATGTCAATTCTCAAGTGGAAGAGTAAAACATTTTTAAAGATGAGGAGAAAGGGAGAAGAGAATAAAAGAATGTACAAGAAAAAGAGAAGAAAACTAAAAAACAGAAAGGAGACAGTTCTCATACACCATGATTGAGGAGTGCCATTTTTTTTTCTTCTTAATTTCACTATTTCTTTTTCTTCCACCCACCATGTCTTACTCATGTACCATTCTCTATCCATTAAATATTACACCAGTCTAGCCATATGATATAATACTTGGGGCCCGTTTGATAACGTAACCAGAAACGTGTTTCTGTGTTTTCTTGTTCTCAGAAACAAAGAAATGGCATAAATACCGTTTGGTAGGAGTGTTCTGTTCCACTTGTTTCTTGAAACATAAATTGAAATTTATAACAATTTATGCTTCAAGAAACATGAATGACGAAACAAGTTTTACTTGTTTCGCTCGTTTCTCGAAACAAAATTGGGACACAAAAAATCGATATTGAAGACGGAGTTTGGCATCACTACCAACACCACCGTCTCCGCCACTGAATATAGGGTTTACGGACCTGATCCTGGTCTTCTTCTTCTTCTTCGTCGTGGTTCCAGTCTTTGACCTCGGCTTTTTCATCCATCCGGAAATGGAAGCTTGCGGTTGCCATGAGGGAGGTGATCAAGAGACTTATTATCAAAACTGGATTTTAGGACTAAATCCATCTCAAAAACCTAAAATAAAATCAGACGGGTTTTCATCCGAGACAGGAGGGTTTTAGGAAAACCTCGTCCCAACTGTGTGAAACCCTAAGTTACAGCAATCTTTTCCCATCCCTCACTTCGCCTCTCAGATTCGATTGGGGTTTTGATTCAACAGCGATCGAAGGTTGACAACAGAAGAAGTGTCGGAGTGAGTTCCTCTCTCTCTCTCTTGTATGCATAAATTGAAATCCTAGAGTACAAGCTCTGTATTTCTGTTTTTTTTTCTCTCTGGACGTTGCCAATGGAATCAAAGAGACATTGGTACCACAATGGAATTGGAAACAACTGTGACATTTTGACATTGCAGAGGTAGGGCCCAACATGTATCGATTGTACCACAAATGGAGTAGGAATCATTGTTATTCAAAAATTCATAGTCACTGTGAACGTAGTTTTATAGATCTTAATTAGGCATCGGATAATAATTGAGTATTCATTTACAGAATCCTCTGCAAAATTCATTTTCATTCTCAGACTCCATTTAAGGTGAAACTCATACCATGTCATCTTATGGGGTTTCGTTGTAGTTTTTTATTATGATCTTAAAATGAGGGGGAAATCATTTCATTCTACAATGATCAATTTGCAGGTTTTTCCTTGGATCGAACAAAGTGATGCAGGACTCTTTAGGAAGATAACAAGTCTCAGAAACGGAAATTTCAAGAAACAAGGTTTATCAAACACCCAAAATTCTATTTCTGTTCTCAGAAATGGAAATTTCTGTTTCTGTCGTTTCTTGAAACAGAAACAACAGAAACGTTATCAAACGGGCCCTTGAATTTACCACAAAAAAAAAAAAAAAATGTAATACTTGAATTAATTAATAAAAAATTAAATTAAAATATCAGACATGTTTTTAATCTGTGCATTTGACATAAGGTTTGCTATCTATCCTAAAATATAATAGAATAATAAATAAAGGAAAAGGTTCTCTACGTACAAAGGTAGGGTATGTTAGCATCTTTCTCCACATGACATTGTTTTTTCAAGTAAATTATTTTATTGCGTCTCATTAGTGGGCTCCCTATACTTGTTTGATCAGAAAATCTTCTCTTAAGATTTTTTTTTTAATTTTTTTGTATCCATCCTATTGAGTATCCATAGGCCACTAAGGGTTGGCATCCCAACTCAAGGAAGGACGATAGAGGTGGTGGGGGCATGAAGGGTGGGGTTTCAAGATTCAGTGAATAGAATCAAGAATTGCCCAATTCAGATTGGAATAAGTGGTCATTAATCCTGATTTAAATGATTCGAAAAGGCAGTCCTAGATTAAATCACCAAGAAAAGGATATTCCTTGAATATATTGACAAGAAATGCTTCCATGTTTTAAAACCTTAGTGAGTGGGTATATTTGGAGCTTGCTGGTTCAACTCTCCCCCATGGGATGCTTGATATCCTTTTTTTTCTCAATAAATAATTTGAATTTTTTAAAATATCTCCTTCCTTTACCCTTCTCTATATTTGAAAAATTGGAAATTGCTAGTCACCAATAGTGTATCGTAAGATAGTGCCCTTTATGTCTATCTCTCTCTCTTCCCACTTTATAATTGACTAACCTACCACTCCTATATGATGCTCCATTCTCTTTTATCATTGGTGCCGTCAGCAAGTTTACCTCACATGGGCTGTGTGCTTACCCTTTCTGAAGAATTAAAAAAAAAAAAGGGGAACTGGTTCTTTGTTTGAACAGCTTATGCTAGCGCTCCTTATGTCTATCCCTCTCCCAAAAACAAGAGGCAGAGATGTCTATTCACATGGAGGAGGAGAGAGATAAACACATGAGAGTGCTGATGTAGACCATGCTTCCAAACAAAGTTCTTTCCCCCCAAAAAATGTTCTTTGTCTAGGAGCTTCTTTATAATGATATTTGATCCCATTTGATAATTTTCTCTCCTTTGTCCTTCTTGTTCTATTGTCTTATCATTTTTTTTTTTTTTTTGAGGACATTGTACAATTTAAGTATGGGGGAGGTTTTGACTGTTTAGAACTTGAAGTTACTTTTAAGAGTTTTTTGGTGCTTATACACACCCTAAAAAAAAAAAAAATTGAGATCTAAGACCCATCTTGGTACTATAATCCCTATTGGGAGGATGATAATGAATATATGTCTTGAAGTGGGACCTCACTTAAATGATTTAGAGATACTTGTCTTAAGGTATAGGACCATTTATTAGTTGGTATCTTTGTTCTTAGGTTAGGAGTTGAGACCATATTCTTGGCATGGTATAAAAATATATGATATGGATATGCAAAGAAAGTGAAAATTGGTCAAAAAGTAGAAAGTAAGTATAAAATTTCTAGGAGCTAGACAGAATACTAAGCCTCATGAAGCGGGGTGTTTTGATCGAACCTCTTAGGAAGGAACACTTCCGAAAAGAACTTAACATCACTGTCTTTGTTGGTATATACATAAAGCGAAGCTACTTAGTAACTTGGGTTTTTGGTGTTTGCTCCACCATGTTATTCAGGCCAAATGTAGTGGAGTAGAATAAGTTCTCTACTACTAAAAAAAAAAAAAGATACCATTATGCCTTATTGTTTATGATTGGTTAATATTCTAAAACCCTAGTTTATGGTCCCTACCTTACAATGTGATTTGCCTTAGGATTGGTCGTGCTTTAGAAGATACAACGGTCGTCCCTATTTGAGATGTGTGATTATTCTTAAATCTAGATGGAGTATTAAAGTTCAAGTGTGGAGGTTCCTCGGTTGATGTGCTCTAATTGAAAGAGGGTGTGTGTTTTGTAGTTATTGAAAATTTTAAATGGTAATTTTTTAAGTTAATTTGAATTTTTGGTGTATATTCACTGCAAACACCCACGAGACACAACTTGTCCACTAGGGTAACTTAGGGGTTTAAAGACTTGTTGCACATGCTAAATGCAACCGTGATTCCTATGAAAGAGAGTTAAACTTTTTTTTTCTTTCGTTTCTTTATTTATTTGTCTTGCTCAAGGACGAGCAGAAGTCAAGTATGGGGGAATTTGATGAGCACAATAATGTGTGAAATCTTAAGGATATAAGTATACATTTTGCCCCACTTTGTATAGTACTACTTTTATTTTTCTTATTTTTTTCAGTTTCCAAGTCTACAAGAGAAAGTGCTTAAAGTGAATCAAGAATCAGTCCAAAGGTGGGACCCACTCATTGGTACCACATCCTCTCTCCTACAAAATCCTGAAGATTATTCTCTCTCCTTGCCACCTCACAAGATTTTGAAGATGCTGTGTAGAGATTCCTTTATGATTTAATCAAGATTGCAAGATATTGGTTAATATTACAAGGAAGTAATAGAATTTGTTAATTTTGGAAACAAATTCTCTCTTTCCTCACACAATATCTCAGAGAATGAGGATTTTTACCAAGATTTAATTTAATTTAATTTTCTTTCTTTTCTTAAAGAAGACTTGTAGAAGGAAGGAGGCAATACAAAAGCCCTATAAAAGCCCCTTCCTCCCCCCTTCTATTTATTATTATTTTCCTTAGTTTATTTTCTAGTTTATGCTTAGTTTTCTTCTCGCTCTCCCTCTCTCACTCTCTTTAGTTTTAATTCTTCTTTATTTTTGCTTTAATCACTTTTGTAATAGTTTTTTATGTCAATTAATGCAAGCATTCTTTTATTCTTATTCAGCTTCTTATGTTTATGATTTATGCAATTGAGTTGTAATTTTTAAAGTTATAATTCTAGGCTTAGATCTAGGTGACAAGATCACGAGCCGTGGAGTAATTTTTTTTTCAAGTTCAGTTTTTTTTTTTTTTTTTTTTGTTTTCTCTACTACTAGAAATTTCAGATTTGGTTTATTCCAGATCTGGTTTTTAGTGCTGGTAGTATCTCAAATCACCCAAGTTTTCAAGTTCAAGCATTGATTCAAGTATGTAGGCTCCTTCAGTAATATTTTTTCCCCCTCTCATTCCCTCTTCTGACTACCCTTTTTTTTTTTAATTTAGGATTTTAATTTCAGTCGTTACATTATTGCTATCCCTTTCTCCCAAGGTTTATGGCTAGTGTATGTGTTGGCTTTGCCCCTCTTAGCCATAAAACCATCAATTTATTGCTTTTATTTTAATTGTCTTCCTTTATCTAAAGCCAAGTAGAGTAACCCTTGTAAAAATGACTCTCTGGTCAAGTAGGGAAGCTCATACTATGATGTATCCCTCGGACTAAGTAGAGAAACTTACTTGTGAGTCTCTCTCTAGCTTTATCCTTTTTTTTTTTTACTTTTTTTTTTATTTCAGCATTTTTTTCCTTTCTTGTTTTTAATTTTAATTGTATGGGTTGTTTATTTTTAATTATTTATTTAATTTTAATTGCGTGGCTTGCGTCTTTAAATTCTTAAATGACGAATGGTTAAGATGTTATTTTAGATACATATCACAATCATTAATCAGTTCACTTTCACATTATTAAAAGAAAAAAAAATAAAGTGGTTGCTCTCCCTGTGTTCGACCCGTAGTTACACTGATCCGTACGCTTGCGGTTATATTTAAAATCTCAAACAGTAGGCATAGTTTAATTGATTTGAGTTCTACTAGGTTAAAGATCGAGTACCTTAGTAACTTAATTGTTTTGCCCATCTTTGGCTTAATCCATTTTAATTATGGGATCTGTCTTTGCTATGCCCATATTTGTCTCATTTTTCTAGTATTCCTTTCAAGCGCATTTACAAGACCAATTTTAAAGAGGACTCATTTAAATTTAAATAGGTCTATAGCTCGATTAAGACCCATTTATAAAAACTCGATTAAAGCCTGATTATCAATAGTACCATGCCCGCACTAGTTAAACCCATTTAACTAAACGGGCATTCACAGTGTATGTAGCCTTAGAAATTAGCCAAGCCCGATTAGACCCTGTCCAGATTGACCTGGCTGACCGATTGACACCCCTAATTTGAACATACTTAGACCAATCAATCTACCTCAAACCAAATCCTGTTGGGTTTAATTTCACTTTGTTCCACTAAGTCCACGTGGCGTGTTATAAGTGATGAACACTTTATGCTACGTAGAAAGTAATGAATTTTTACAGGGAGGTAAGATTATTATTTGAATTTTTACAGGAAGGTAAGATAATTATTTGAATTTTTACATTAAGGTAATATTATTATTATCTCACTTGGGTAATTTGTGGGACAGAATGAGAGATACGTCCTTGATCCTTCATTAAAAATAAATAAAAAATCTATGTCAAACTTATTATTATTTTAATATTAAAATTACGTCATGCCCTACACATTCACTCCATAGGATGACTCCACTGATAACTCCATGGGATGTCTGAGTTTGAGGTGAGATGAAAACCGTGGCAGTCATCGCAGTGGCAGAATCTCTCTACCTCTAGCCTTCTCTACCCTATGCCGCTCTGTTTGATTGTTTCAAAGAGATTTTAGTGAAAGGATGGATGGATGGATGGATGGATGGATGGGATGGGATGGGATGGGATCAATAAAATAGAACAAAATGGGGCCCCCCAGTGAGGGATCACGTTTGACAAGACAAGGCGATTGGGGATGTACGTTCCTAACTGCCCCTCGTCCCTTTTAACTTTTACCACCTCCTCTCCAGTCTCCACTTAGCCACCTGCTCTGCTTTTTCTAATCAGGTGTGCATCTATTCTATATTTCTATACGGCACCTGATATTTAAAAAAATAAATAAATTATCAGGTGAATCTATTCTATAGGTATCTGACCTCCCCATTCTTCCGGGCCGGGTCACTCTTCAACTTTACTGAAATCTGATTTGATATAAAACACGCATCCCATGGTCATTGCGCCCATGATCCCATCCCCATTCCCATACCCATCCCCATCCCCATCCCCATCCCCATCCCCATCCCCATCCCCATCATGATGGTTATGGAGGAGGGTTTTTTGACATACAGAGGTCATGCATGATAATGATAATGAGAATTGAAAAAAAGAAGACGGAATTGAAGAAGAGATAACGGCGTTTCTAGAAGGGTGGTTGTTGTATCAATCTCAATCTGAAACGAATGAATGAGTGAATAATGGGCCCTTTTTCTTTTTGGGGGGAGGGGTTGTGGTGGGGTGTGTGTGGTATGGTAGGCGTTGTCTGCTCCCCAGTTCGAGGACCATCCAACTGTCAATTGGAGTATGTGGGATAGCCACCGCCGTCACCGACAGGCTGAGGCTGAGAGGCTGAGGCTGAGGCTGAGTCACGAGGAGACAACTTTGATGAAAGGGAACGCTACAGCCTACAGCCAACCCAACCCAACCCAATCCACGACGGGGTGAGTTGGGCTTGGACTGTGAAAGTGGAACTTTTGATAGGGATAGGGATACATGTAAACACAACGAATCCTAAGAGGATTCATCATTATCTGTATGCTTATTTAATTTTTATATCTGTTATTCCACTTCAATTTCATATTCAACTGAATATCCATTAAGAAATTTCAGCCTCCCTACCCCACCTAACCAAAAAAATAAAAAAAACCCATTAAGAAATCAGATATTCGTGGGGCATCTAAACAGCCTATGGGGAGGGATCAAGAAAGGGGGTGTTTCAAGTGGGACACCCACAATCACATGTGTGTGAGGGGACTCAAATCTGAGTAGAAATCTCAGGCCAAAACTTCGAAAAGCAAAGGCACAATCAATCAACCAAATCGATTGTCCCCGAAGTTTTATCTTAAGAAGAAGAAATTGGACTTCCTTTTGTATGTGATTATTTCCAATTACTACCTCCAAGGTCGTCATTAGTGTTGTTGTTCCGATCACGTCAGAAATTCAGATGGCACAAGGGTACCTAACCTGTGTTTGGTATGCATTCTGAGTCTAAAACGTGTTCCAAATTGTAAAAAATGTTGTTTGATATGTATTAGGTTCTCAAATACTCAAAATGCGAACAAGAATGTAACACATTCTAGAATGGGATTTTTTTCCATTCTGCATTCTCATTCTTTATCTCCGATCTCAAGTCACCTCGAGTCCTGTCTCCTGACTTTGACTCCAAGTCCCAACTACACATACGCACAGCCACTCACACTCTCATTAATCTCGTAACCTCATAAGAAATCTCTCTCTCTCTCTCTCTCTCTCTCTCTCTCTCCTTTTCAAACCCAGAATCCATGAACAGGGTGAGAGCCGAGCTAAATTGAGTTGTGTGTTGGGAAAGAAAGGTGAAAGAGAAAAAATCGGACAGCTACAGTATAGGGTGGTGAAGGAGACATTGAGGGTGCATCCACCGACTCCTTTACTTCTACCACGCAAAGTGGTGGAGAGGATACAAACTTTATCTAGTCCTGGATCCCCAAAGACACGCTAATGTTAGTGAACGTTTGGGGTTTTTGGGCAAAGACCCTGAAGCTTGGGATGATCCTACCATGTTTAATCCTGAAAGATTCTTGGGCTCACGTGTTGATTCATCTCCCTTTTGCCAGTCTCAGGACTCCTTTGTGGTGGTGGCGGAGCTTGATGGAATGGATGATATGTGGCCAGAGAGAGTTGTGGTATGCAATGCATGTGATTCTACTCTGGTGGTGATCAGGAAATTATCTAGAGGCATTGGAGTCCATGCTTTTTTTTTTTCCTTCCATGTGGAAAAGTAGGGTGTGATTCTCCTCTAGGGTGAAGGGCCTGCGACTGTGGAATGGTTATACTTACATATAGATTTTTTTCCCTTGAGATGTTCGGTGAAATGTATGAACATTCTAAAACCAATAATGTATTTTAACTAAACATGTATAAACAAACAATGTTCTCATTTTCCATTAAGAATGCATTTTTTCACTGCGAGAATGAGCATTTTTTCACTGCGAGAATGAGCGCACATTCTCAAAATGAAAATGCATACCAAGCATAGCCTAAATAGCGAAATTTGCTTCATTTCTTGCGTGCTTTTTTCAGTCTTTCTAAGGTCAATTGAAGTTGTGAGGAAAATGTTGGGAACTCACTCTATTCATAGTTCTCTGAGTGAGAAATTGTTAAGTTGTTAGAGTGCACAAAATCAGACATCTTAGTTTGTCCCTTCAACTCTTCAAATGTTTATGTTGAAACAAAGCAATGGGTTGCTAGGATACATATCGAGTCTAAAAGACATCAACAAGTATATTATGATCATTAATTTGGAAACCACTATAGATCTAGGACTTGTATAACTACTTCTCTACATGATGAATGATTTTTTTTGCTTAAGGTCAATAAATAGAATATATTGAAAAGAATGAATGAATAAAATGAAGAAATCAATAAAACACTGAGTTTCCTAATCCATCTACGGCATTGCCATTAGTAGATTAGAAAACCAAGGAAAACAATAGTAGGCTCTCAACTTTCTAATCCACCTTCAGCATTGCCATCAGCAAAATAGAAAGCCAAAAAAGTTAATGCACTTCATAAAAACCAATCTAGGTTTCTCAGATGCATCCCAGACAATATCTTCCAATGAGAATCCAAATGGGATTTCCAATACTGAGAAGAGTTTGGTTGTAGTTGCATGCTTAGCCAGCCCATTCAACACCATGTTTACTTAACAAAACAATTTCATCGGATAGTAATAGGCTTCTTAGTCACCAGCAAGAGGTGTGACAAGCCATTCTGCAAAGCCAACGGCATTCAACTGCTCTTCCCCACTTATCTGCAACATCTGCAATGGATGGGACTTTTCCCTATGAAACTAGACTAGAATCAAGGAGGGTTGGGCCCACCTAGGATCATAGCCCGATAGCTATTCTTGCCCCAACTTAACCAATTGGGGTTCGATAGTGTGGGTTAAGAATGAACAGAAGGCGACTAACCAATCTCACTTTGAGACAAGATTCTGAATGTGAAAATCCCTTCCTCTTATACTTGTGACTTCTCTTATTAGATTGGTCTTTTGAGATGAAAATTTAAACTGTTGGACAATAATCTTAGGGCATGTTTGATTTTGCTTTCAAAAACGATTTTTTTGTGCTCAAAAACGGAAAAACACCCAAAAAACCGTTTGATTTTTTTGTTTCGTTTCACTTGTTTTTGAAAACAGAAATAGAAATTTATACCTATTTCTTTGTCTGGAAACAGGAATGGAGAAACAAGTGGGAGTGACAAAAATTGTGAAAAACCCGATACTTCACTCGACCTACCAAAACCTCAACTCATTGTTGAAATTTCTGGCTATCCAAATGCGGTGATTCCAACCTGATTGTGCGAAACTCATAGTTTCAGATTACTTTCATCCTTCTAAAGCTCATACCCATGAAGCATACATGCAACTCTAACGTCATGCCTTCACTCGTGAGTTGCATTCCTACAATGCCATGCCTTCTGTAATACCCTACTTCTTAAACCCGGTCTGATTAGGCGGTTGACCCGGTTTAACCATGCAGGAACCGAACCAGAAGGAGTTAGAGCGGGTTCCTTATGGGCTATGATGGCAAGGGTGACCTTAAACACCGGCTGACCCAACAAGTCCGAGCCAGTGCCAGAAGAGACGGGAGTGCCCAAGCCATGTACATGCACCTACCATAAGGCCATGTACGGATAAAGCAGGTATTGCAGCCGTATATTAAGGTATATACGTATACTACATCGTGTGCCAGGGGTGGGATTCGCGTCAGGCCCAAACTCTGTCGAAATCCCAAGTTTTGGCCCTCAGGTGAGCGGACAGGTGGGTGCACCCACCCACCTGAGTGACCCATCCATGTGGACTATTTAGTTATTTAGGAAATATATATATAGCATTTATGTTTTCTTTTCTTTTCATTTATGACACCCGTACGTTGGTGAGAATAGTAAAGAGGAGAGAGAAAAGAAAGGGAAGAAGAAGGGAAGAGAAGGAAGAGGAAGAAGAGAAGGATTTCAGTGGCGCCGAAGCTTGATCTTCCCGTTCCGACGCCGGAAGAGTGATCTTCAACTCTAGATCTACATTTGGAGGTAAGCAAAGTCGGGTTCCTTAAACATTCACCATACCCAAGCTTAAACCCTTGATTCGAGTAGGGTTCTTTGAGATCTTGTAAATCTCATTTGAAATGATGAATCTAAGGTTTAATAGATGATTTATGTGTTGATCTTGAAGGATTTGAAGGGGTATTGACAAGGTGGAAGAAGCATTGTGGGTTTGAAGTGATTTGGAGGGTTTAAAGTTATTCTTGAGCAAAGAAGGTAAGATGGTTTCCCATCACTTGAATCTAACCTAGATCTAGGTTAGAGCCATCCTATAAGACTTAAAAGTGTGAAGAATGGGTTGGGAAAAGCCCCCATTTGAATCCCCAAAGAATGGAGGAAGTTGGGAAGAAACAACAGTTTTCCCGCCAAGACCGGTGGGTAGGACCGGTGGGCCATCCAGCTCGCCTGTGAACACCCACCTGAGAGGGCAGGGGCCTTTGGGTACAACCGGTGGGCCCAACCGATGGACTAACCGATGGGCCCTATCGACAAGCCCCTACCCGCCGGTTTACCCGCCGGTCCAAACCGGTGGGTAGGACCGGTGGGTCAGACAACCCACCTGTCTGACCCACCCGTGTGGCCTGAAGGTGATTCTTACGTCCGATTGGAACCAAATCGGACGTGCGACCTTCTTTTAACGTTCTAAACATGATTTTATCATCGGATCGTATTAATTTTTATTCTAAAATGGTGAAGTACTAACCCCGCTCAATTATTTTAGGTTCACCAAATCATACCCGATTCGCACCGGATCTCACCCGTACCGAACGGGAATCCTTGTACGCTACAAGTAAGTGGGGAGAGGACGTTTGGCCTTGTTTCAAAGCATTGTTTAACATTCATTTAATTATATCTAGTCTAGTCATGCCATCATAAATATGCTATGTAGATTAGTCATCCTCACATTGCTATGCATGTGTGCTATGTTTACTTTTCAAATGCCAATTGAATGAGATGTTTATATGTTGAATGTGGACATCATTGTGTATGATGCATTGATAGACTAGATGCCGTAGTCGGCTTGGAATTGAGTGCATTGGTGGCTCGTGGTATGGGACACGGTGGCACTATACAATCGTACTATTGTCATATAGGAGCATGCGGTATTAGGATTTTCACCATCCCGTGCTACGACCCTTCCCAACAGGGTTTAAGGTGTTGGGTTATCATTTGGGGGGAAGCAGTGGTCGCGGTTGTCGGGTCACTGTGGCGGTTAGACAGAACGCCCGGTGGGTCATTAGGACAGTCGGTAACCCCAGTGGTATATTCAAGAGGGCGAATCGTACTGCTTTTAAATTGCTGGAGTCAGCACCTTTAATTTTAGTTATTTACTTTTCTGTTGAGAGCCGGTGGACGGCATTGTCTTTACTTTTCCGAGTACTCACGGTGGGCCTTCTCCGACAGCCCTATGGGCGTATCACAGGATGGAATTCGCGGCTCGTACCCGGAGTATACGCGCACTGTGGCTGTAGTAGCACTAAAATTGAAGACTTAGTATTGTTGCTTAGGTGGATGTGATTTAAAATGTATAGCATGGCATGTAGTGCATATGATTGTGTTTTGATGTGTGGACTGCTATGTGGTCCATCTTACCACTTACTGAGCTAGTGAGCTCATCCCACGTGTACATCCCCTTTTTTAGATGATTTTATAGGTCATACATCTGAGGAGCATGGGGTGGGTCTTACAGTCGAGTTTCCTGAAGAGGACTGGTGGACCCCTGAGGAGTTAGGGCACGACACTGACTGCTCGTGCGAGAGTTGTGCTGCCGGACCGCAATTCTGAGGCCGAGCTGAGCTCCACCTTTGAGGCCGTGCTGAGCTCCACTTTTGAGGCCAAGCTGAGCTCTACCATGTGATGCCGAGCTGGGCTCAACCCTTGATGCCGAGCTGAGCTCTAGCCTTTGATACCGAGCCGAGCTGTGTACTTTGATTATTTTGATGATTTCCTTTACATACTTGATATATGAATTGTACTTTTATTGTGTAAATATCATGCCTTCGGGCCCACATGTATATAATTATTGTATCACAATTCGGGTATCAAGTATTATGGAACTATTCACAGGTAAAACTTAGTCTTTCGCTGATCTGATGAGCTTATATTAGTTGTGTGTATGTTGTGGTGGAATACAGTATCTGATGATCCTGACAGGTTTGGATTAACCGGTGTTAACCCGGTCACTGGCCCGGTTCAGTGTGAACAGGGTGTGACACCTTCACTCGTGAGTTGCATTCTTACAACGTCGTGCCTGCATTCATGTCTTGAACTCACTACACTATTGAAAACGTTTCGGAAAATAGAAAAATCAAACACCTTTTTACAATTTCAAAAATCGTTTTTTAGCACAAAAATGGCAAAAACCATTTATGTTGTTTCTAGGCACAAAAACAGAAAAAACAAAATCAAATGGGCCCCTAGTGTTCCTATTAGTGTTGCAACCATTTCAAACTTTGATATAATTTACATTGCTCAATTACAATAAAGTGGTTATTGTTGATGATGTTACTTGTAGGCCAAATTAGGAAATTCATAATTTGGGATTGTGTAAAACCCAACTGGGTCAGCTCACTTGGACCCAAATTACAAATATTTAAGTATATGATCCATTCCACATGAAGCCTATGGTTGTGGGAAGTTTTCAAAATCGTTATTCCAATATGATCCATTCCACACATGATACCTATTCAAAGCTTCATGGAACCCTCAAGTCTTGAGTGATATTAATACATGAAAGGTCCTTGCTTTGTACTAAACCTGAGCCCAACAGTTTTAGTACCCTTAATTCAGTAAAAAGCCTCTCCTCCTGTGGCTTTTTGCTCAGCCTCATAGTTCCAAAGCCCATTACCTTCCTTTGGGAGTGTACTCCTCTAGCTCATCCAAAGCCATAGTGTTAGCTGCATGAACTTTAAATCCCCAATCTTGAAGAAACGATTTCAAATCTGTTGTCGCACGGTTCCAATCTACACGGACATGCACAACACAGATTAGTTGTTGGCCTGAAGGAGGCTCTGGGACTAGGCTTCGATGATCAAGTTAGACCTTAGGGTGATCATTTTAGTAAGGATATTTAGACGATTGAGAGTGTTACTTGTGCTGGGGAGTACTGAATTTTCCATCTGTGGGGGACGCTTAAGTCTTTGACGTGCTCGAGCTCCCATCTGTAGGGGATGCTCAAATATTTGATGTGCTCGAGCTCCCATCTGTAGGGGATGCTCGAGTCTTTGGTGTGCTCGACCTTCTAGTGATGCATTAATGGATTTGTAGGAAGTCTTTATTAAAGTTTTTTCAAAACATACATTCGTCAGATCTTGTTCAAAAACTTGACGGAGAAATTATTGACATTTTATTGATAGAATTTCCTAAGGTTCATAGAATTCCATGCTCGCGGGACTTCTCTCCCGTCCATTGTCAATAGGTGATAGGTGTCTGGCTTCACTATCTTTGCAATGCGGTACGGTCCTTCCCAATTGGGTGAGAGCTTCCCTTGGTGTCTTGGGTCAAAAACTTCGGTCCGTCGGAGAACCAGGTCATTGATTTGGAAGTGTCATTCAGTGGCCCTCGAGTTGAAGTGCCTCGCTATTCATTGTTGGTATGCCTCCATCCTTTCTTACGATTGGTCCCTCAACTCATCCAGCAGATCCAGGTTGTTTGTGAGCCCCATGTTGTTCTCTTTCTCATTATACACTTGGACTCTTAGCGATATTGCTCCGACTTCCACTTGACTGAGTGCCTCTGTGCCATATGTCAATGAGAAAAGGTGTTTCAGTAGTGGCAGTTCTCTCTATCGTTTTGTGCTCCTAGATTCTACTCGGCAGCTCCTCTGCCAAGAGGCCTTTTGCATCATCCAACTGCTTCTTGAGTCCCTGAAGGAGGGTTCTGTTTGCATTCTCCATCAAACCATTTGCTTGCAGGTACCCTACTGTTATTTTCCTGTGGTCGATCATCAGCTCGGTACACAATTTTTGGAAGCTTCTATTGTCAAATTGTTTACCATTGTCGGTGATCAAGACACGAGGTATCCCAAAGTGGAAGATGACTGAATTTCTAAAGAAGGTTGACGTATTGGCCTCAGTGATGGTCGCCAAAGGCTCCACCTTAGTCCATTTGGTGAAGTAATCCATAGCTACAATCATAAATTTCAACTGTTTAGGAGCGATCGTGAAAGGTCCCAATCTATCCATCCCCCACATGGCGAAAGGCATTGGGCTGCTCAGGGTGCTCAACTTCGTCAAAGGCTATCGGGAAACTGGAACAAAGTACTGACATTTTGCACATTTCTGCACATATTCCATGGAATCTTTTGTCATCCTTGGCCAATAGAACCCCTACCGGAGTATCTTGTGAGCCAAAGCCCTTCCTCTGAGGTGCTAATCACAGATTCCCTCGTGGACCTCTTTCATTGCATACTCCGTGTCACGGCGACCAAGGCACTTGATAAGGGGACCCACGAAGGATCTTCTGAGCAAAGAACCACCGTCAGTGACCACGAACCTGGTCAATCTATGTCGGATTTGACGCGCTTCTTTGGGATCAGAAGGTAGGGTCCCTTCTCTCAGGAAGGACACAATAGGGCTTCTTCAGTCATTCTCTTCATCGACCACCATTACATCCTGCTTAATCAAGCTAAAGTGGGGCAATACTTCGATGTAAATAGGAGGAGTCATGTTCGAGGATAGAGATGTGGTTAGTCTTGACAACGTATCTGCCAATGTGTTCTCCATGCGTGCAATCCTTGTTATACTTGTTGTTTCGAAGTTTGCTAGCAAGCCCTTCACAATTTTCACATTTTAGCCCATGCGCTCATCTCGAGCCACATACTTGTCTGTTATTTGTCTTATGACCCGCTGAGAATCACTATGGATGGAGAGCGTCCGTACTTCCAATGAATGGACCAGTTTGATACCCCCCAGAAAGGCCTCATATTCTACCTCATTGTTAGATGCTCAGAAAGCCAGACGTAGAGCACATTATATCTGGAATCCTTTGGGGCTGATCAAGATCACGCTCGCATCGTAATGTCCTGCTCTTGATGATTCATTCACAAATAGGTTCCATGGAGTTGTAGCCTCATGGTCGGCTTTGTCTTCAGTTTGCTGGTCTTTCCCCTCTTCCCCTTGCTCGGGCGTACATTCGACTAGAAAGTCTACTAATGCCTGGGCCTTTATTGCTGTTCTTGGACGGAATATGATGTCGAACTCACTCAATTCGACGACCCAGTTGATCATTCTCCCTGAGGCATTTGAAGTTTGGAATATTTTCTTCAGGGGCTGGTCAGTCAACACCGCAATGCTGTGGGCTCGGAAGTTGGGATGGAGCTTGCGTGTGGCTATTATCATGGTAGACGCCATTTTTTCCACTTTCGTATATCTCACCTCTGCATCTACCAGAACCTTGCTTACATCATAGATCGGCATCTGTTGCTTCTCTAGTTCCCTCAACAGCACCGCACTGACTGCAATCGGAGATATAACCAAGTACAACTGCAAGTTATCCCCTTTCAAAGGTTTGGACAGTAAAGGAGGGGAGGAGAGGTACCTTTTAACTCTTCAAAGGATTCTTGGTTGCTTGGGCCCACTGGAACTTTTTAGCACCCTTGAGAGTCTGAAAGAAGGGGAGATATCTATCGCCTGCGCTGGAGATGAAACAACCTAAGGCCGTAAGTCTGCTTGTTAGTCGTTGCACCTCCTTGACTGTTTTTGGTGGTGCCATCTCTAGTACTACCTGTATCTTGTCTGGATTAGCCTCGATCCCCCCGCTCGACACCATGAATCCCAAAAACTTGCCCAAGGTAACGTCAAATGCACAATTGCTTGGGTTAAGCTTCATGCCTTATCTCCTAAGTGTCTAAAGCGCCTCTTCCAGATTAGATCGGCCACATGGTTGGGTGTTTTTTTTCTCTTTACTAACATGTCATCAACGTAAACCTCCATGTTTCTTCCGGTCATTGGCTTGAAGATGCGATTCACCAGCCTTTGATGTAGCACCGACGTTTTTTAAGCCAAAAGGCATGACCTCGTAGCAATACAACCCTTTCTTTGTAATAAACATGATCTTTGGCTGGTCGCCCTTGCCCATTTTGATTTGGTTGTATCCAAAGTAGGCGTCCATAAAACTCATGAGGTCATGACCCGCCGTGGCATCAATTAGCATGTCTATTCTCATAAGTGGGTAATCATCCTTGGGACAAGCCTTATTGAGGTTGGTGAAGTTAACACA
Organism: Macadamia integrifolia; assembly: GCF_013358625.1. Taxonomy (NCBI): domain Eukaryota; kingdom Viridiplantae; phylum Streptophyta; class Magnoliopsida; order Proteales; family Proteaceae; genus Macadamia; species Macadamia integrifolia. The sequence goes on along the minus strand of NC_056558.1, from coordinate 8,767,537 downwards.
CATGTGCCACTTGCCACTGGATTTCTTTACCAATAAAACAATTGCAACCCACTTGGGATACCAGATCTCCCTAATGAATCCGGTCTCGAGAAGTTTTTCTACCTCTTCTTGAATTGCAGCCTGCCTATCCAGACCACAAGTCCGTCTCCTCTGCTTGACTGGTCGAAACGTGGGATCCATGTTCAGTTTGTGCTCGATCACCCATCGATCGATGCCTCCCATATCCATTGGTGACCGCGCAAACAGATCTGCGTTCGTATGTAGTAACTCAACCAACTGTTCTCGCTCTTCAGTCTATAAGGACACTCCTAAGAAAAGCTGTTTGGAGGTATCTATGTCCGAAAGGTTGATAGGGACCAACTCCTTTGCCGGCTCTCCCCTTCTGGTCTCTGCCTCCTTCCTTTGATCGTTAACTTCCAACACAAGGACATCCTTTGACTTTTTGGTTTCCTTGAGGGCATTCACATAGCATCTTCTTGATTCAAGTTGGTCGCCTTTGCATTATCTTATTCTCCTCTCCATTGGGAATTTCATCTTGAGGTGGTAAGTAGAGACCACCGCTTTGAGCTTGTTGAGGATTGGCCTTCCTAGAATGACATTATATGCTGAAGGAATATCAACCACTAAAAAATTAGCCATAATAGACTTTTGGAACTCACCTGAACTAGCGCGGATCTGGAGTTCTATCATCCCTTTTGGTTGAACAAGAGATCCAGTGAAGCCATACAATGGGTTGGTGACTAGCATCAAGTATTTCTCCTCCAACTCCATCCTCTGGAATGCTTCCTAGAACATAATCTCTGTTGAGCTATTGTTATCGACCAGCACCCTCTCAACTTTGAACGCCCCTATCTGAAGGTTTATAACCATGGCATCATCATGAGGGAATCGTATTCCCCTTGCATCCCTATCATCGAAAGTGATGACGTGACCACTTTTGAACATCTTACTCGGGTGCTCAGTGTAAAATACTTCTCGAGCATAGCTCTTTCTTACTGTCTTGGAATCGTCTCCTCCTACGGTTCCCCCAGAAATAATGGTAATGATTCAAGCAGGTTGATCCTCCCCTCAATCACATGAGCGTTCATTCTTTCTTTTGCTACTTGGACAGGACCTCACTTCTCAACCAGGGCTATTTCAATGCCTCCGCTGGTACCGAGAATTGTCATGACCTGCTTCCCAATGACCTGGATCTTGCCTCCACTGTGGAGCCTCTTTATTTCCTTCCTCTCTCGCCTTAAACCTCCTCAAATACCCCTTCTGGATGAGCTCTTCAATTGCCTCCATTAGGTCTCTGCAATGGTTGGTCGAGTGGTCGTGGTCTTTATGATAGTCACAATACTAGCATTTGTCACGACTCTCGGCGGACTTACCAAGCGGCCTAGGTGCTTTCAGCTTCACTCTTTCCTCCGTGCTCACATTCATCAGAACATGCTCTATGGCCGAGTTTAATGTCGTATATACCTTGCAGTTTCCTCTGGGGCTTGCTCGATCATGGGACCTCGGGCGCTTGCTCCTAAAGCCCTGTCGTTTCTCATTCTGCCTGAAACTCTTTGGTCGATCGACCTGGGGGCTTGCATCAGGCTGATTAGTAGTGAGCTCTTCGGCATTGCTATAGTTTTGAATCTTCTCTCTCAAATGCGCTAGGGATCTAGGCTCGGACTTGGAGAGGAAAACTTCAATCGCTCCTCCCGAGCCCCGCTCTTCAAGGCCATGAACTCGACTGTAGGATTAAGGTCTTTTATCTCAAGTTTTTCTAAGTTGACATGATGTATATACTGTCGGAGAGTCTCGCCAAGCCATTGCTTCACTTCCATGAGATTCGACAATGTCCTCTGATGCCCTTTGCTCCATTCAAAGTAATCTATGAACCTCCTACTGAGTTGCTTAAAATCACGCACAAACCCCGGTTCCAAGCAAGAGAACCTGGTCATAGCCGGGCCCTCTAAGGATGCCGGAAATGCCTTACACGATAGTGCTTCCGAGGCTCCTTGTATGCTCATGACCGATCAGTATGACTGTAGATGTTTGTAAGGATCTTTGATCCTGTCAAAAATCCAGAACGTAGGGGTCATAAAACTTTCTGGAAGCCAGATGCGGTTGATCTCTTTAGATAAGGGGCTCTCACCAAACTTCTCCAAGTCCACAACGTCTCTCCCATCATCACCATCTACCATCCGATCAACCTTTGCTTACAACTCTTTTAACTATCGCTCTAGTAGTGTTTCTCGTGGCTTAGCCTGGACCTGGGGTTCTCCGTCTGGGTTGCATTGCCCACGACTCTCCCTTTGCCTTGCCCTTAGGTTGTTGCTGCTAGCTCTCTTTTTGTGACCTAGCCGATTCACACCCTACTCCTTCCAGAGGAGTTTTTGAAATTACGTCGATCAAGGTCCTCCTTCCTTTTCTTTGATCAAGACGATACCTCCCCCTTTTTCGCCAGAGATCCAGAGCTGCTACCTCGGCTTGGACTTTCTTCTGATGAACTTGAGCTATCATCAGTAGCCCTCTTTGAATCTCTATGATCACGGTGACTGGGTTCACCGGCCAAGGGTGGCCTAGCGAAGTTTCTTGAGGCCTCCTGGATTAACTCTGCCAATCCCAACACCTGGCCACATAGTTCCTCGAACTGCAGGGTCATTACCTGAGGAGGCGGAGGGATGGTTCTTGATACAGGCCTTGACAGCAGGGTCTTGCTCTACCTCCTCCCCTATTGCCTCATATCGATTTTTCGGTGGGTTTTAGGCCTGAGGACGGTCCTCCTCTCTTCGAATAAGTTCTAATAGTTTTCGTCATCCTAATCCTCTCAATCGTGCTGGCTATATTTGAACGACTTGTTGTCTGAATGCCCATGGACGGCACCACTGTTGTTGCACGGTTCCAATCTACACGGACCTGCACAACACAAATTAGTTGCTAGCCCGGAGGAGGCTTCGGGACCAGGCTCCGATGCTCACCTTAGGATGATCATTTTAGTAAGGACATTCAGACGATTGAGAGTGTTACCTGTGACAAGGAGTAAGTCCTCCTTATATAGAAAATTAAGGTCCTTGCTCATTGGTGCAATTCACCTAGAGCATCTCCATGTGTCCTTTCCTTGTAGAATCAGATCACCCTAGGATTGCTGACCCGACGCCATATCTTAACGATTAACTCAACCCAAGTTAATCCCTCCTTAACGACCTACCTGACCACGGTCAGGCATTAGGCTAACTCAACCAGGGATGATGGTAGTTAACTTGCTTGGTGATCAAGTAAACATTACCATGGTCCTGGGGACCCGGAGTTAATAAATCTTCTGACCCTAGTTAGCCATTCCAAGGGATCATTAACCTGTGGGATATGAGAGGCTGGGGGTTATAGACTCAAGGCGCCTTGGCTGCCCTACCATTGCTTGGCTCATAAGGATGACCAGCTACTGGTCCCCTGTGCTTGATGTAATATGCTTGACCATATTGCTAGTGGTTGGTCCATGTGCTCGGTGTGATATGCTCGACCATATAGCTAGTGGTTGGTCCATGTGCTCGGTATGTTCATATATGGTATATCAAAATCCTTGTCTACATAACCTATTGTTAGCTGAAGAAGCATTGGATTCTCATGTGTTAAATTTCTTAAATTTTTGTGTCAATTTAACAGTTGAAATGAAGATAGATACGAGCATGGATTAAGGGGACAATATCCGTATCTGCATCTGCGGATACCTATCTGGATCGGATTGGATCAGCCCATAATGGTCAGTTTTGCCCTTGTTTTTTTTTTTTGAAAGTATAATTTTTTGTTGTTTTACCCATGAAATGATATGGATAATCAATTCAAATTGATTAGGTATCGAGGATCGGTCTCATCCAATGTTGATTCAATACGATCGATACAATACCAATACTTAAAACCATGGATACGAGTGAATAGAAGGCATTTGTAGGTGTTTGAAAGACCATCATGTTAGACTTTGACATGTACTTTTTGCGAGCCATTGGCTTGTTAATTGTATGTGGGCACCATTCCGTATTCTTTTTTCCTTTTTTTTTTTTTTTTTTAATGAAAATTCATCCAAGCAACGGGGAGGGGAAATATGTCATTACAATATTACAAAAAGAATCAGTTTTAGCTTTATAGACATTTTTTAACCATTTTAAAATACACATTCCATAGATAATTGTTTCAAAACTACATACATAAATTTGGTTTCCCGCACCAAAATTTGGTATTGATGCTTTCTAATGGACTATATAAAAATATTTTAGAAAAAGAAATAGGACATAAGGTAAGTTGGAATCAAACTCAAAATAGATTTTGACGAGAGTGTTGTTTCCTACAAAAGATAAAAGTGGGGCTTTCCAAGAAGCTAGTTTGCCTTGGTCTCCATCGAGAATCCTAGAGAGACAACTCACTTTTTTTAGATCAAGCGTCAATAAGAGGAGCATCCAAATAGAAAGAATTAAGGGGCACTTCTCTCATATGAAAAAGGTTGCAAATTGTGTTTTTAGGGTTAGAGTGAGTACACTTACTAAAGAAAAGTTCGTTCTTTTCAAAAAGTATATTTTTTGCCCAATAAAACTTTGGTATAATTCAAGAATACTTTGAATGGCTTGAATATTCTAGGGGGTGGCCCTACAAAATAGGAGGGAATTATCTGCGATAAGAAAGATAAGTAATTTCGGGGACATTTTTAGTAATTTTGATACCTCTAAGGAGATATAGGTCCCTAAAGATATTCAACAAATTGTATTCCTAATTTGATGCTCCCCTAAGTTTCAGCCGGAGCAGGGGTGCTTCAGTCTTTACCATTTACAACTTTGCAAACTTTTGAATGTTGGAAAAGTGACAATTGATTCCATTATTCTCATGGCGTGATCACAGTTTAGTTCCTTGAAGTCCCCGATACAAAGGAAGAGAAGGAAGGATTTGAACATTGCAACTACGTAATAATAAGGAGAAAGGTAGATTTGGAGGACCTTGTTTTTTATATTTACTTTGATGAGTTAGGACTGTCAATTGTCAATTTGGAAGAATGGAAGAAGGGTTTCCAAATCAAGGTTTAATAATTTGATATCAGGATTGAGATTGGTCAAGATCAATATTGATTCGTTCAAAATCAGATATTAATAACCTGATTTTATGTTAAAAATAGTTTTTTTTATTATTTTATTTTTTATTTGTATTGATCCATTGATATGGTATCAACTCAGATTTAAGATTGATCAAGATCAATACCAGTCTGATCCGACCGATTATAACCTATCCGATCCCTCAAACCAAAAAACAAATAGTAAAAAAACGCATATATTACGTGTTTAATACAGAATAATATAGTTTTGATAAAAGCACGTATTAGTCTTGAATTTACTTTCACCAAAAAAAAAAAAAAGTGAATTTACAGACCGATGGACCAAACCACCACGAAAAGTCTTTCCGCCGACAGATCTTGCTGTCCGAGGTGGGGTCCATTAAACTCCTCTACTGTTATTGGCAGCGGAAATTAAGCAAAACCATGCCTTAGAGGACACGTGGGTGTCAGACGGACCCCACCCTCTGCCACTACCTGCGTCATGATACCCTATTACTTCTGTATATGACTTGACTGATTCATATCTCTGACAGTTATCTGAGAGAGACAAGAGGGAAAAGAGAACACGGCGTGGTTAAGGACCAGAGAGAGAGAAAGAGATAGACAAAGACAGAGTGGGGCCCACACGACTGACAAAGAGCTTCAAAACCGTCGCTGTAAGCTGCGCAGCCTTCTGTACTGTGTGTGTATATATATACATATATATATATATATAATAAACAACAATGGCCCATGGCCCATTCTGACAGTATCTTTTAAGTTCTGACAATTTGCCTGGTCCCAGAAGGGGACTTTGCGTGTCTTCTGGCTTCTCTAAGCCCCATCAATCCCCCCCTGACCCACACCCATCAAAGATTAAAATAATAATTTCTTCTCAATTTTTTAATCTATTTTCCGTCGTCTTCTCTTTTCAAATTAATTAATTAAATGAATATCAAGATTTTGAGAGAGAGAAAGTATCAGGTTCCGAGAAAGGTTCGGGAAGTGACAGCACGCTGGAACTTCTGACAAATACACAGAAAAGAAAAAAAAATGCATTTTCTAATTTCTAAATTGTTATATTACCAAAGTGGGAAATTAAAAATAATCGAAACATAAGTTAATTAAAGAAGCCACTACTATTACTAGGTATGTTCTCATCGGGAAGGGGAAGCACAGAGTTGGAATATCTGATTCTTTGTCTCCATTTACAACATCCCAATGGCCTTTGCAGTAGTAACACTATTCCTTGAAGACGACTAATCTAATATGGGGAATTAGGGTTTGTGACGATCCATCTAGTCTGCAAAAATCCAGATTTGATTCAATTCTTCTTCACTCTGAACACATTGGCATAGAAATCATATTTCATTAAAATGATAACTTGAAACTACAAGATATTTACAGTGAGTGATTCTATTTTTTGAAAAGAAAAAAAAAAAAAAAAAAAAAAGAGACGAAGGTCTCTGAAACTTCCAACGATGATGAATCAATCACTCATGAGAACCAGAATGAGGAGGGAATCGTAGCGGGAGGGGGTTCGTTCAGATCGATGGAGAGACCACGCCTCACCGTCCCACTGAAAGGAGGAAGATGAGTGGGGGCCGGTTCAGGAGGCGGTGGTTGATGAACAGGGGCGGTTACGGATACGGATACCGATGCATCTCTGGGCATAAGGTCGTCTTCACGGCAGTTCATCTCCCTGAGAAGGCGAGTTTGGAAGAGTTCTCCGAGAACAAAACCAGCAGCACGAGAAGAGGAAGAGAAGGTGGAAGAAGAAGAAGTAGGCCAGCGATGATGATCAGAAGAGGGGAGGTTGAGGTCGAAGGAGAAGGCAGTCAGTGGAGAAGGGAAATTGGTCTTAGCTTTGGCACCCCTGAGTGATCTTGCAGCAGTATCGTAGGCAAGAGCAGCTTCCTCTGGAGTATCAAAAGTGCCGAGCCAAACCCTAGTTTTCTTCCAAGGATCCCTGATTTCAGCAGCGTACCTTCCCCATGGCCTCTTCCGAACTCCCCTGTAGTGTCCCTCGCGAGATGAAGCCATTGATGAGCACAGATGAGAAACAACCACGACTGTTTCTACTATGGAAGTAAAAGGAAATAAAACACAGAGAGGTGGTAGACGCCTAGAAGGGAAGAGAAGGAAAGGAGTCCCACAGAGGCTCCCGTAATCGTCGGCTAGGCGGCACTTCCCTTCATCATCTCCTTCTCCACTCCATTTAAATAGTAAAAAGTGTGTCCGTGAGTTGGAGGGAAGGTGTGGGACCCACCGACTACGCACCCACCCACTTCACCCACCCTGGTAGGTCACTTAATAGGTGTTGCTTCTTTGCTCTTCCTTCTGGGGGGGGGCCAAAGCAGCCGCCGCCTGATAGGACGTGTCAGCATGAGAAGGGAAGGTCATGTGAGACTCCGGTCATTTAAGAAAGAACGAGGGGTACACTGTACACAGGTGCGTTCCAATCAAGTGAGACGGCACGGTTGGGAGAAAAGTTTTGGGAGGAGGGAGGTGGGGTATAAGATGACATCAGCCCTACTGTTTGTATACGGAGAGGAGGTGATGTTTTGACTTGATGCGTACAGGGGAAAGGAGTGCAGACTGCTTTATCAGTTTCTTTTGGTTACGTTTTTTGGTCTTTCTCTTTTTATTTTTTTTAATATTTGTCTTTTTACTTTTTAAAAAAGTGTCAGTTGCGGCAGAAGAAGCCGACGACTGCTGGTATTGCACTACGTCCCAGTGGCGTGCGTGTCCCGTACTCCCGTGTGACTTTAGAGTGACAGAGGAAAGAGATAGAGATGTGGGGTTGTCTTGTCGGATAGCGAAGCAAACCGTAGCTTTTTGAAGGTGAGGTAAGCAGAGAGGGGATGCTGGGTCACACGTGGATCCGTCACCCCCCAACCCCCACATAGCGCTCCGTGTCGATCTGCGGGGAACAACCGAACAGCCCCCGAGTTGAGCGCCCCCTCCATTATCTTCTTCAGTTTGTTACTCTTGAGCAAGATTTCTGATGTCGGCTATGGTTTGATGTATCGGTATTGTAATCATATCGTTTGAGACAAATGATCCATATTGATAGGAAAAACACTACAGTTAAGGGGTTAAAAAGTTAAAAAAAAAAAAATCTATTTTTTTTTAAGAAAAATCAAGATAACCTTGTTTGGTGCCGCCAATCCATGCCAATATTGTATCAAGTATCATTTCGGTTTTGAAGATAACTGATACCACAGTGTGCGCTAAAACTATGATGTCTGGTAGTGGTGTCAAAGGTTGGTTCGGCTTGATTTTTTAATTCGAGTTGAATAGATTTTGATGTCATAATAAAATTGAATCTGAATTAGTAAGGAAATTTTGATTTCGGTTTAATTTTGATTTGGGTATCGATTTGTAAGCAAGTTAATTTTGGTTATTTGTCCAATTTATATTCGATTTTTCATACAAACTTGTATAAAACTATGCACAATTTGATTTTTTTTTCTTTTAATGAATTCTGGACTATTTTTTGTTTCTTACCGGTTTAGTTTTAATTTTGATTTCCATTGCTAATTCTAGTTTGTTTTTGGGTTCATTCAGTTTCTATGTGATTTGGTTTGGTTTTGGTGTTGCAATATCACAAAGCGAAACCGGACCAATAACTTCAGTTTGGTTTGATTTAGGTTTTGACTCTCCACCAATACTAATATAGATTGATCAAAATCGATTTTGGATAAAACTTGACCAGACAAATTTACCCTGAAATAAAATCAGTTTTATTATAATTATTATTATTTTTAATCCCGATATCTTACTAGTGGATTAATATCGAATCCTTTAAGATTTGGTATCGGTCTCAACAGATACCATTTCAATCTAAGAAATTTTACAAATCCGGATTGGATTTTTGAAATCATGTTTTTGAATCTTGATCAAGGTATTAAAACTCATGATCAGTCTCAATCAAATTCGATTCGAATTAGATTAATATCCAATTGATTTACCCTTGTTTTAAAAATAAATTGTTAGACCATTTCACCGGATATACCTTAGCAGTGGATTGGCATTGGATCGATCTCAGCCGACGACCTGATCTGATCCGATATCTTATTTTTAAAACCATGGTCTTGAGTCTCTTGACTCGTTCTTTTTTATGTTATTTGAAAACCTTGTTTGACTCGCTCTGATGTTACTTGCTAGGGTTCTGTGTTTCTGTTGACTCGGTTGGGCGGCAAGTGGGGGATCTTGGAGGATTACACTTTGGACTTTAGAGGACTTTATCTACAACGTTTCAACCTCAAAAAGCATTTGATTAGGATCAGTAGAATGCATTGATAGAACAACAATTTGATATTTGAGGAGGTGTGCGTATTGGGTATCTTCCTGAGGACGACTGCCGGCCGGGACCCACCCGAGTTCTGGTCTTCTTTCTTTTCGTAAAGTTCCGATGCCCTTTTTCAAATTTTCTAACTTTCTCCATCGATCTTCAAAAGGGTTTATGGAGAACAAATAATTACAGAGATCACGTCCTTTGATAAAGACTACACTCCCCATTTCATAAAGCATTTCAGCTTTAATGTTTTAGTGCCTCTATAAGATTTGGATATCATTCTTTCCTTCTATATATATATATATATATACCTGGAGAGAGAGAGAGACCCACACCCACTCACCAGTCACCACTGAGGAAAAGAGTAATCCAGTAGTCTTCCTTGTTGTATGGTTAGTTCTATGTTCTGTGTGGTGGTCAAAAGTGTAGTGTTGGAATCCTTTGTCTTTATATATTATGATCATTTTGATCTTCCGGCTTCTCCTACTTTTCCTCCTCCTTTCTTGATTCCATTTTGATATTTATAAGAAGCATATCCAATTTAAGAACTAAAATTGGATTCTTTTCATTTGATATTTCTGTGTCTCAATGTATTTAAGTGTTGTAATTAAGGTAGTTTGGCCAAGTCAACTGTTGAAAATTATGCTGGATGCTCAAATTTTTTGAGGATCGGATCAATCTTCTCTCATATGCAAACTTTATCGTATAAAAATAGTGGAAAAGGTGTGGATTATATTTTGACCCATAATCGTAGTTCCACACTGACACTATCCCTCTTAAGAAGAGAGAGAGAGAGAGAGAGAGAGAGAGAGAGAGAGACAATTCATGGTGCTGTCCTCCCCTTTCCCTCTTTGTGATAATGCCTAGAGAGACATTGTAATTTACGATCCCAATATAAAACTCAATAAGCAAAAAAGATTTATTGTCAATTCCTTTGGTGAATTCCTAAGATGACAATAGTACTTTGTCATTAACTAATGTCTTTATTGTTACAAAAGTGGGAAGAGGTAAGTATCTCAATGGAAATTTTACAAATTTTACCTAATCCAAAGTAAATCCAAATACTTTAGATTTATTATTAGGAAAAAAGAACAGTAAAATGCAGTGTGGCCCTACGCCAAGAAACATGGGAGGGAGACCTTATTTTTGCTTTAATCTGCTATATATATATATATATGGTGTTTTCTATTACCTAAAAAAATCTGGTTTACAAACTTAATTATATATATGTTGAAAGAGAAGGAGTTGGATTAGCTCACATCTTAACTAGTAATATTTTTCATTACAAGAAAAAAAAAATCAAACCTATCAATTGAATATAAATGATGCGAACAACATATCCACTAAATATTTAATACCAAAATTGTCATACGACAATTATAATAGATCATGTTGAGGACCTTATCCTAATACGGGTAATGAAGGAAATACTTATCCATAAAAAAAAAAAGAAAAGAAAAAAGAATGCATCCAATGCACGAGACTAGTGCCACTACATGTGTCAGGAAAGGATCATAATATCTCATACAGAGATTGTTTCCTGACTCAAACCTACGACCACTAAGTTATAATGGAGCAACTTTAACTGCCCATATAGTTTTATGTAATTTTAACAAAGCTGGTGGGGTAGGTGTTTGCAAAGCCTGTCATATGAACTCGTGTAGCAAAATATAGGTTTAAATAGTCCTTTTTCAAAAGCTCTTGAGAATATATGATTCGTGGGCTGCAAAGTCAGCCTAAGCTTAAGGATTAGCCCCCTTCAACTAGGAAGGAGGATGGGCCTAACTCCAAACTCTAAATCAAGTCTAGGTACATTACATCTTTTATAATAAGACTACTTTCAAATCTTGACTTTACCACTAAACAGGAAAATGAAAGGAAGTGTTCTGTAATCTTCTGATCAAAAGGGTTACCAACCCTTTTCTTTTTAAACAATTGGAGAATGAAAAAGATGCTCTAGACAGTCAAATATCATGGAGGGAGTGAGACCAAATCACTTGGTTTAAGGAAAACCTCCACTAAAGAAGAATCCTTTTGCCCATGACATAGCAAGCACTGCACTTTCACTTTCACATTTTTTTAAGGTATAAGTTATTATATTAACAAGTCTATGTCTCTTTCTTACCTAAAAATTCAAATTTCAATAAGCTTTCTTATTTCCCCTGATTCTAGGTGTAAAAGGGGTGAGGAGGTTGGTTCTTTTTGTTGCCCCATCACAGGAGGGTGGAATTTTCCTCCTTTCTGGACCTGAAAGAAAAATATATCACAAGGATATGGCAGTTCTAGAAGTTTATTATTAGAGATTCCTGTTAAAGTGGTGTGACAGGTTTCTCATTCACAAAACACCAGGCTCTGTTTGGTTGCAAGGTAAGTGGGAAAGGGAAGTGATCAAGAAGGGATTTTTCATTTTTTTTTCCCCTCTGATCATTGGAGTCATTTGATTTAAAGGGAAGTACAGTAAAATTAATTTAGCAGAACTATTTGGTTGAATGTAGAATTAAGGTAGAATTTAAAAAAATAAATAAATAATGCAGCTATAAGCCTATAACCAACTTGACCCATTCCCATTTCCTTTGACCCACTTATCAAGGTTTTTCACTTTTTAATTTATTTTTTGGAAAATGATTTTTGTGCATGATCATGCATGCAACTGTTGGATGAGAATGAGGGTCCATAGTGCACCCCATCACGGCTTCACCTCTATCTGACGACTATGTGCATGATCATGCATCAGGGCCAATTGTGCACAAAACCTCTCCACTTAATTTTTTATTATTAAGAAAAAAGCTTAATAAGTGCTCCGACCCACTAGACCCATCCCCATTTGCTGTGCCCCACTTAGTAAGGCTTTTCCTTCCTTCATAGTTTATTTAAATTAAGGGAAAAAAAAAAAACTTACATTAAGAATTTGAAATTCAAAAGAAAATAGAACTTCACCCAAAACATAAAATTAAAATTTAGTAGATCATACTGAGATTAATTTGAAACAATGGTTTGAAAACACACACCATAACTGCCCCACTGACACCCACCCACACACAAAAGGTCTTAACAAAGGAAAGGATAGTTGGAGAGCCCTCTAAACTTTGGGTTGAAGGTGAATTGGTCCTCATAAATCCTCTCTCAACACATAAATTGCCTACCACAATTTGAATGAATAATGGACTCCAAGAAACCGAGGCATTTGAAGACAAATGGGAGGTGAACCAACCATTGATGATGATCCCATTTGTGAACCAACCACTGATAATGATCATCTGTACTGTTAACATTCTAACACAGGGTACATTTGTAGGAAAAGGTACACATTTTCATGAACTTGTGAAGATTAAAGTCCAGAGTTTTGAGGCAAAACTTGATATAACTGATTTGATCACAAAAATACAGGATATGGTAATGGCAATGTATCATACATTATCAGCATAATACAAATTATTAGAATGTTTCTAAAAAACAAAACAAGCATATGTTATCAAACTTCAGAAACCTTCAATGAAACAAGTTATTCTCCAATATAGGAGAACCTAACCAAGTTCCAGTATATTTATTAATGAAATTGCAGATCCAATCAAACTACTGATCCTTACTGAAACAAAACAAACAACTGCCCAGGTAAAACAAGTTCCTGCAGAAACTTATCAGGCTTCCATCATAGGCCCTGCAATTTAGACTTCCAGGCATCCATGAAGGAACTTCTACTATGCATTCATAATATGAAGGAACTAAGCCTATAGGCCAATCTATCAATATGAGGGACCCCAAATCAGTTGAAATCATCAATGACATTATTTAGTAGAAGTTATATCCCTACTGATTAACCACCAATCCTCAAACCGCGCACATTTTCATTAAGACCATACATGTAAGGATGAACAAAACTATTGTCATGATAAGCTAAACTTGGGTCAGTTAACTCCTCCGTTTCCTCTTCTTCTCGCCCTTCCCAGCCTGCTTTCTTCAACTGCATTAACAATGACAAGAGGGAGTTGATGTCCACACATATGACGGGTTATTTGTCTATAGTCTAATGTCTAGAAACACCTTAGTAACAGTAGTAGTTTGTGGCTCTCACCTCTTAGCATGTTCATGCACCCGTCTCCCAATCATGTACAATATGTAAGGCTATGAATCACATGATATGTTTCTCATGAAGAGTGTTGTGACAATCAAGTGTCTAGGTAAAACACACTACATGTAAGGATATGAATCCAGCCTTTAAGTCTCTTTCTTTTTTTATTGAAAAATCCGGCCTTTAAGTCACGATATGGAGAACTGGATAAATGATTGGATAACTGGGAGCATTAAATCAATGTCCTCAATGTCAAATTGAACCCATAAAATTTTGTTCAACTAGATAGTCAGGTCTGCAGCACAACAAAGTAACAATAATGTAAGATCTACCTGCAAATTGGAAGCACCATACCATTTTACTGTGAAGAAATGAGTAAGGTACTATAGAACCAAGCCTTCTACCTAAAAGACAAAACAGCAAGCATACGCTTAACCCCAAACCAATCCTGTCCAAGGATTAAACTACTGGTAGATCATAGATGAATTACAGATACGCGTGGCATCTACACAGACACAGGTAACAAATAATGATCATAGACATGAGAAAATAACCAAAACAGAAACTTGCAATAATTGCGAAATAGGGAGACATCCGGAGAACCCAACCAAATCAAATCCAATTGGACATAACCAGACCTTAAACTAGAAGGAAGATGATTATGCAATAATTGGGGTGAAAAAGAAGGGCCTTGACTTTCTGTCACAGGTTTCTGAACGAACCACACATCTACACAGAATAATATGCACGGTTCATCCATGGCCATGGGAAGGCTTGCCATACTTGAAGCCCTTTAGTTTCAGTGAGGGGGAAGGATGGGGGAGTCACCTACATAGAGGAGAGGATGCCTGCGACAGATAAAAAAGAATATGACCAAGTAAATACCAAGAAACCAGTTAATTGTACAAGAAAACTTGGAACTTTCGGAAATACAAGTGGCTCTTTACCCAAATTTACTTTGATGTGGTTGCTGTAGCCTTGTAGGTCTTCAAATAAAAATGATTAATAAAGAGGGAAACATTTTATAAGTTTTCCTTGCATGTGTGCCTGAGAATCCATCCATAATTGTGCCTTCAGGGCCCAATGAATACACCAGTGGCAATGAGATATCAAGTGCAACTTACTGATCTGAAAGGAAAACATGTCCAACATGAGATGTGCAACACCCAAAGTTGCTCCTCTCACCATGGCTGCCTTGGACCTCCGGTAGTGCTTTCACATCCCCAAACTGTCCAACTTTAACTAGTCGCAGGCTCATGGAAAACCTTGATTGACATGGTTTTACTAAACCTTCCATGCGCAGTGTGCAAGTAAATACACTGTATTGTGATTTGTGAATGCCTTTCAATGTCCTTATGAATCTCTCTTTTCCAATCAAATTTACAGTTAGTTTAGCGATACATTCGTTTTCACCATCTCATCCTACAGTTGGCTTTCGTCAATTGTCTATTTGATTAGTTGTTTTCTTATGGAATAATCACTAGACAAATTTCAGGGTATGGCTTAATCACTTGTCAAACTCTGCATTTACATTGGTGGTGCCTGTAATTCTTTCCAAGTTCTTTCTTGCTTCATCTAGTGGCGTCTACCTTGCTCAACAAGGCTATTGGGAGTCTCAGGAAGGTAAAGACCACCAATAAACATTAGAACAGCCGGGACCATGACTAGAGCAAGAGACAATCTCCAACCCCATGAGTGGATTTTGTAGTAAAATAGTGGATGATATTGTAGAGTGATAACAACTGTTCCAGGTTGCTGCAGCTTTGACATTGCAATCACTAGACACCTCACATTATTTTGGGACTGAGCAACCAATGCCGTTTCTAGGGACCAGATCCCTGTCATTCCCCTCCCTATGTCTCTCACTCTTCCAATTAAGTGATGGGAATCCTCAACTGAACTATCCTAACTACTGACAAGATTGACTGATCTATGCACAATCAAATTCCACAAAGCACATCAAATGCAAATTGAAGACAGATGCTTAAAGAAATAGTCAGACAACAGCATCTGCATATCTTTCACTGCTCAGATTAGCCATCTCAAAAACATCTGTCTTAACAAATAAGAAGTCAAAAGGGTCTAAATAGAAAGAAAAAAAGGAGAAATACAATTGAGCTACATGAACAAGTTACAACAGATCTCATTGACTTGATCTTCAAGAGTGAGAATGAATCAGACACCCGGCAAAGGGGGTCAATGTATAACAATGACAGCAGACATGTCTCTTCTTTTGAGTTTTGACTCTACATACTGTGACACATCTCGAAGCCCAAGGAAGACTAAGAGGTTTCTCCTCCAAGGTCAAGCCTTAATTCCCCCTACCATTCCCATCTACACTCAGCAATGCAGGCGTGCAACTTCCATTTCCAATCCTATCTTTCTGTCCAATGCGTAGTCGTGCTTATATTTATGCAACACATATACCAAGAGATGGGATTGACTTAGTAGTTGATCAGAATGAGCTCAGTGCTTGCATATGCATTTTAAACTCAGTAAACTTATCAGGATTTAGGAACTATTTCTAATCCCCATGTTAACTTGTATTCTCCCGGTACAGGATTCTATTCACTGGCATTCTTGTTGCAGAATCTTTGTTACTGTACCAAGTCTGTTTCTCCAGTTGAGTGTCCGCTTCCTCTCTCTTATTCTTATTCTTCTTTTTCTTTCCTTTTATTAAACGGAAAGGAGTCAAGGACAGCGATCCACTCAACTGAACAAAGGTGCAGCTATTTGAGCTGTGATGAGGAGTTGAGGATAGGGATTCACTCAAAATGGAGACAAAGTCAAATAGAAACAGGGGCTCTGATGAGAAGAGATCCCACCTGAGGAGTCGTGGGATGAGTTGATCGATCCTAGTGTTTTTCACTCACATCAAAATATTTATCCCATTTGGATTCAAATTGATCAAAATGAAGAAGGAAACTGAACCTGGTACAAGCTTTGAACGAGAACAAATGCAGCGTCACAAGAGAGGTCAAGAGTCTCCTCTCCATTGGGTTTTGAGCTTCCAAGCTTTGCTTATCCTGAGAAAGAGGACTAACAGCTCTTTTGTTTACAGTATATGACAGTTTAAGGACCATGTGCAAGCTATCCTCTGAACCAAGGTTTAACCAACTGGATGAATTTATTTTTTGACCTCAGCTAATTGAATCTCTTTGGACTGCCAAAGTATATTGTGAATATTGTCAAACCAAACTGGTTTTGAAAACTGTAATCTCTGGGACAAGGATGGTGCACAGCCTTTCTTGTTTCACTTATTTGGCCGTCTCTTCGTCTACAATATATGACAGTAGTGCAAGAACATGAGCAACCCAAGTTTATTCCCAAACAAGGACTGTATCAGCCATAACAATTGAAAACTGTAATTTTGAATTGACATTTGACATCTATATAGAAATATTTTGTTTAATCTACATTTCCTGGGAGAAAACTAAAGACACAAAAGAATGAGCAATATACATGACAGAGCTACAACATACAAGACCACCCAATTGCAGATGGCTACCTAAGATTCCAAGAGCAATACATGACTTCCCATAAGCTGCTGTAGAGAGCTTCCAGATGCCTTCTTTGAGAAAATTTGACAGAGAAATCCAAAGCTCAGCGACAGGCAAAGCTGGATTCAATGAAAAGGTTTGGAACTCCAATAACCGAAAAAAAGAGAATTCATTTAGCAAGAATCCAGTGACCAAAATTGATTTGGTAGGATCCAGAGGTGCTTGGTCAGAGCAAGTTAGACCCATGCTCAGTAGCAGCCCTTGAGTGGTCAACACCATGATGATGTCGAGCCATTTGCACGTCACGCACATAATGGGTCCTTGCTTTCGCATAGGGAGCATCTCTTACTGTAACAAGGAAAATTTTGGCAAATCATTAAGTCTCTGAAAGAAAGAATTCCATGCAAGTGCAAGTTCATGTGCATGTGAGTGTGTAACTAAGCTAAGAGATCAATTTGTTTTCTTACCAGCAATTCTCTGTGCACGGAGAATATTTTGCCTTCTTTTCCACCAGATTATTAAGCCAACAACAATGAGTATAAATGCCAAAAGTACCCCTACTACTATGCCTATCGTTGCTCCAATAGAGAGGTGAGGCCCGCATGATGGTAGTCCAGGTATACCACACAGACCTGCATTGGTAGTAAAACTGCAAGTTCCCATAGTAAATATCTATACTTATTTGACTCTTTAAATAAGAATTAACTGCCAAGCATTTCTAGTTCTTCAATACTTGTAAAAACCATATTTCCAGTCCTATTATATTGTCCCTAAAAGATCAGCTATAAAAATAGAAGGCATACTTGAAACTAGCTCTGTGCAGAAGCCTTCCTCCAAGTGCAGCAGGAACTCTTCCAGATAACATGTTGCTATTAAGATTACTGCATCACCATGAACCAGATTAGCTTCGCTCTTCAATATTCTTTCTACACTCCCACTCACAGAAGATACTTAAAAAAAATTGCCCTTACAGTATCTGTAGCGTTGTCAAACTCCCAAGACTTTCAGGGATCGAACCATTGAAAAAATTGTGGGAAAGGTCTCTGCAGAACAATCATATGTAATTAAAACAATATTGAAATACAACAGCAAACAAAAGGATTCACTGGATGGAAATACATATAATTTAAAATCATAGAGCTGCCAAAACAAAATAGAACCGGTACTTAAGAGAATCTTCATTCTCAGGTAATTTTTTCTGCAGCAAACAATAGTGGTATTTAGAAATGAACTTACCATGGTTGGGTCCCCACCCACCTTTTTTTTTTTTTTTTTTCTTTGGACCATCACATGGTTCCAACATTTTATCATTATGCACGGTATGGAAATAGCAAGATTTTCCTAGGGCTGAGGCTATTGGATTTAAATTTCATGTTTCACTCAGTTGACTTCTTACTTACTCCATTAACGTAATCATCAGTCACTTGGAAACCTAAATACCTCTGCTATTATGAAAAAAAATGTTACAAGTCACTGAAGCCAACACTTTCAGTAATTCCACGGCATAGACCATTAGGTAAGGTGGGTTCTAGCCAACCCTATTGTAATTATAGCAGCCAAAAATCAAGAGCAAAGAATTGCAATCAGTAACACTCACATCAACTTGTGTCCTCTTTGACAATAAAAACAAGGGAAATTTACATCCACCTCCCCTGACATTTGCCCTAATTACATCCACCCCCTCACGTTTCATTTTTTACAAAATGAACCCACCCAAGCTAACACCATTAGAGGCTCTTGAGGGTCAATCCGTTAAGTGAAGCCATATTTTGGTTAATGTCCTTAGTACTCTTCCTTAATGTATTTTGACCCTTTTACCCTTTCAATACAAAATGTCATCTTCCATCTCACATCCTACTGTATGAAGAATTCATCTCTAACAATGCTCTCAAGCCTGTGAATCTCTGTTTTTGTAGTCTTAGAAGAGAGTCCCTTGGATTTTATGCTTTGAAATGATCTGGCTCTCTTCCAGTTGTGCTGTCGGGATGATCTCTGCTGCAATCTCTGTTGTTGGCATTCTTCCTCTGTTGCTATTAGTGGAGCGTGGTTGATGGATATCAAATCACAGAGGGAGGTTGATGGGTATGGGATCTTACGAGGAAGGAGGTTAGGATGTGAAGAACAACAAGGAGGTTCAATACCTTGGGAGGTTCTCAGTGGAGGAACTTGGTGGGGGTGAAGGTATTATGAAGATAATAGATAGCAAGGGGTAGAGAAAGAAGAGCTAGGAAGATAATGTGATGGGGACATCCATGTGTACCATTGACGTAGACGCAAGACCTAGCCACGTTTGCATTCTATTTGGCTGGAAGATAGTCTCACAAAAGGAAACTAGAAGAAAGAAGAAGGAATGAAGATTATTGAAGCAAAAAAAGAACAGCCCCAAACCCCCACGATTTCCTCTTTCTCTCTCAATCTCATTTCTCCCTTCTCTCTCTCTCGTTAGCCCTCTCTTTCTCGCTGTTCTCTCTCTTCTTGTCTCTCTTTCTCATCCTCTGTCTCTCTCGGTTACTGCTCCATTGCTGTACCTATTGTCCATGAACTGCTGAAAGCTCCATCACTCATGAAAGCTCCATCGGCACCAATAAAAATCACTTCAACAGCAAGCTGGATTTTCTTCATTTACTAAAGTGGATTACACCTCTGTATTTTGGAAGACCTTGGCCTCTTCTCTTCTCCTCAGATCTGGACAGCAATAAGGTAAGTAAATCCCCTCCCCATTCGACCTCCATTGATCCCTTTGTTATCTTCCCATCCCCTCCACTGAAATCTAAAACTGTTCTCTGTTTTCAAGCCTTTTATTTTCTGTTATCCTTAAAGAATCCCTGCTGATTAACTTCTACTAGCTGGCTGATTTTAGAGAACTATATGGTTTGCTTATCATGCTTTGTGTCTTGGTGGATTTGTCTAAACCTAATATATACATGCTGCTATGTTTCCTTCCCCATATCCCCATTTGATGCTTAAGTAGTTTATGTGTTTTTCTACTTAGACTATTAGTGATCATTGTTACTCTGTTAATTAGTCCATTATTTTGCATGCTAAATCTGTATTATTGTTGAGCTCTATTGAACCTAACCCAATCCCAGCCCTATTGAGTTTATCTTGTTCTAGTTGAGTAGTCCTTGTAGGAAACCTAGTTGTCTAGGCACCCTCCTACATCATCTTGGTATCAGAGCATGATTTTTTTGTTGGTCTCGTCATGATTGGGTGTCGCTGTTACTGTTTGTCTTGTCTGTTGAGGTCTAATCTCCATCACAACCTGTCCGTAGTTAAGTCTAAGCTAAAGAAGTGTTACCTTAGGTTAGAAGACACACTCTTTCTTCTTAGTTTGGTGGGACCAAATAAAATTGGACGCTATTCCCACCAGAAACACATTCTTGAGAGGGGAATTTCTGACCTTAGGATCAAGAGGGCCAACTACCTGTCTCAATTGAAAATTCTAAGTAGGCCTTGAGTCATTGTTGGCAATCACACCTCGGCTGCCCACTTTCTTTATGTCCACCAATAGTGGTAGAGCATACCAGGATATGTTTGACCCTCCTAGTACCGCCATTCATCCAGAGCATTGGGTAAGAGTCCTCCAACGGAATGAAGAGCTCCTAAGAAACCTCCAAGCTGAATTAACTACCAGTAGGGCTGAACATGAAACACTGTTGGCTGATAGGGAAACATTGTTGGCTAACAGGGAAGCACAAGCTACTCGTCTCCAAACCGTTACCACTAAGCTTGCTGCCCTTGAGACACATGCCCTAAACTCAGACGGACGGCAAGGCCACAATACCTTAGGCACTGGACCTAGAACAAGAGCCCCTAGCCTTAAGATAGAGAACAATGACAGCCACACTGATGGTTATGACCGGATAGGGGATAATTTTCTAGGCATAGGATGTGGTAGAGGTCGGGGTAGGGGTCGAGGACAACCTGCTCCAAAGCAACATACCCAATATGGAGATGATGAGGGTTATGAGCATTATGATAGGGGCTTTGATGTCAGGCGAATGATTAAGGTAGATGCCCCTACCTATGATGGTCAGATTGATGCTAGGATCCTTTTAGATTGGATTAAGCAGATGGATAGGTACTTTGAGTTTTATGATATGCCCCGAGGAAGTCCGCTTCAGATTTGCTAAGTTCAAGCTTATCGGAGCTGCCCAGGACTTCTGGACAGACCTAGAGTACCAAGAGGCCAACCTAGGGCTTGAGCCAATCACAACATGGGTAGAAATGCAAGAGAGGCTGAAGAGGGAATTCTTGCCTATCACCTATAGGCTACAGTTGTTGAATGACATGAATACCCTGAGGTAAGGAAAATTGACCGTGACAGAATATATGAGCAAGTTCAATGAGTTGAAAATTAGAAGCTGTATTTGGGAGGATATTAAGCAGACACTTTCTAGATTCCTTACTGGGCTCAACTCCGAAATACAGTCATGTATGGCACCCCACCTGGTGCGAGATGTTTCACAGGCCTTCCTGGTAGCCCTTGAGGTGTTCTCTATGAGAACTTATTCTCAGAGGAAGAGCTTTCAAGTTGGCGAGTTCCATTTTAGGAAACCACCCCAAGGTTTAACTGGATTCCCAAAACCCCCCACTGCACCACAACGACAATTTGACAATAGGGGTAAAGGAATCTTGGGAAAGCACCTAAGAGTAATGGGCAACAACAATGCTTCAAGTGTCGAGGGTATGGTCAATTCTCTAGAGAGTGCCCCAACAGAAACCTCTATGTGGGGGAACAGACTCTTGAAGAGGTGACCAAGAGGGCTTTTAGGACAATGAGTATAGGGACCATAGGCCAGATGAGACCATATCTGATGAGGACGCTGAGAAGGCCGGTGACCTTAAGCTCAGTATTGTGCGATGCATGGTCTCACAACCTTGGAGTAGCGATGATTGGCGGCAAACTAATATTTTCATCACTTACACATGTCATCAGGTCAATAACTGTCGTGTCGCCATAGACAGCGGGAGTTGCATGCATGTGGTCGCCAAGAGCGCTGTTGGTCTAATGGGCCTCAAACCCAAGCCCCACCCCAAGCCTTACAAGGTTACCTGGGTAGATTAGTCCACCATCCCCATTAGACTGAGGTGTCTAGTTCTGCTACACGTTGCAGGATATGAGGATCGAGTGTGGTGTGATGTCCTAGAGATGGATGTTGCCCACATCATACTAGGTAGACCTTGGTTATATAATCGAGATGTCACCAATTATGGGAAGTATAGCACCTGTCTTTGAGTTCAAAGGGAAGAAAATTAGGTTGACCCCCAGTGCCCCTAAGGAAGTTAGGGTTCCAAAACATAAAGGAAGTACCTCTAAACACACCACCAAAGCACTCAACATTTTAAATCAACAATAATTTGAAGGAGATTGTCAAGAGTCAGGGGTGATTTATGCTCTAGTTGCCATACAGAGTAATACCGATAGGTGATGCTTATTCACTGAGGCTCCTAGAGAAGTACAACCCTTGTTGAGAAAATTTGAGAAGTTATTTCCTGAGGAACTACCTGATGAATTACCGCCTATGCGTGACATCTAGCATGCTATTGACTTAGTTTCAGGATCCTCTATCTCGAACTTACCCTATTACCAAATGAATATCAAAGAGCACGTCGAACTCAAGCGGCAAGTGGATGAATTGTTACAGAAGGGATTCATTAGGGTAAGCCTTAGCCCTTGTGCAGTACCTGCCTTGCTCACCCCAAAGAAAGATTGCACCTGGCGTATGTGTGTTGATAGTAGAGCCATCAATAAGATCACTGTCAAGTATGAGTTCCCTATCTCTAGACTTGATGACATGTTAGATATGATGGCTAACTCATCAATCTTTTCGAAGATTGATCTCAAGAGCATGTACCACCAAATTCGGGTTAGGCCTAGAGATGAGTGGAAAACAGCCTTCAAGACGAAGGATGGCCTTTTCGAGTGGTTAGTCATGCCTTTTGGCTTGTCAAATGCACCTAGCACCTTCATGAGAATAATGAATCAAGTGCTTCAACCATTCATTGGAAAGTTCTTAGTGGTCTACTTTGATGACATCCTCATCTACAGTAAGACTCCGTCTTCCCACTTGGATCATTTACAAAAGGTTTTTCATGTGCTTTTACAAGAAAAAATCTATGTCAACCTCAAGAAGTGCACCTTCATGAGTGATTAGGTCATCTTCTTACGGTTTGTTATGTCATCCTAAGGAGTATCTACTGACCCCGAGAAAGTGAGAGCAATTGTAGAGTGGCCTGAGCCAACTAATATCCATGAAGTGCGAAGTTTTCATGGCGTAGCCACTTTCTACAGGAGGTTCATTTACCGGTTTTGTTCCATTATGTTTCCTATCACAGATTGCATGAAAAAGGAGTTTCAATGGACTAAGAGTGCTATGAAGGCTTTAATGAGATTAAATAGCTTATGACTGAGGCCCCCGTCCTACGCTTCCCAGATTTTTCTAAGGTCTTCGAAGTGAACTGTGATGCATCTAGTATTGGAATAGATGGTGTCTTAGGGCCAATTGTCCAATCACTATGTTATTGGCGGCATTACCTTCTACCGCAAGAATTCCTACTATTCTCTGACCACCAGGCTCTGAGATACCTGAGCACCAAAAGAAACTAAACCAGAGACATTCTAAGTGGATCGAGTTTCTCCAAGAGTACACTTTTGTTCTCAAACATAGACCTAGTGTCGAGAATACCGCTACAAATGCACTAAGCCGAGTAAACACGTTCCTCAGTTGCACAAATGTTAGGAGTCGGGCTAGTGTGTTGCTCCAAACCATGAGTGTAGAGGTTGTAGGATTTGATCAAGTCAAGGACCAATACCTCACTTGTCCTGATTTTAGTGAGCTGTTCACTTCCTTGAGTGGAGGTCACCTTGTCAGTCGCTCGGACTACCTACTCAAGGAGGGCTTCCTTTTAAAGGAAGCAAGTTGTGCATTCCCAAGACCTCACTCTGATATTTCCTGATCTAGGAATTGCATGCTGGGGGAGTCGCTGGCCATTTCAGTCGAGATAAGACCATCACCCTCGTTGAGGACCAATTTTTTTTGCCAGGACTGAAGAGGGATGTTGCTAGAGTTGTGAGTCAGTGTAGGACATGCCAAACTGCCAAACAACAAAAGTAGAACACGGGATTGTACACTCCCCTACCCGTTCCCCATGCCCCTTAGCAAGACTTTAACATGACTTTGTGCTTGGTCTGCCACAAACTTCGAGAGGCCATGATTTTGTTTATGCGGTTGTAGATCGCTTCGCGAAGATGGCCTATTTCATCCCATGCTCTAAGACCTCTTATGCGTCCATAGTAGCCAAACTTTTCTTTAACATGGTTGTCAAGTACCATGGGTTGCCCCTCACTATAGTGTCCGATAGGGACATTAAGTTCACCAGTCATTTTTGGAGGACCCTATGGTGGATGATAGGAACGAAGCTCTGTTTCTCTTCGGCCTTCCACCCTTAGACCGATGGCCAGACTGAGGTTGTCAATAGGAGTCTGGGAAATTTGTTACGTCGCCTCATAGGAGGACACCTTACTAGTTGGGATCGAGTCCTTAGTTGGGCCTAGTTTGCATATAATAGTTCTAAGAACCGTACCACTGGTTTGTCACCCTTAGAGATTTGCTCAGGATACCAGCCCCGGGCACCCATAGACCCTGTCCCATTTGTGTCCAGTTCTAAGACCTCTCCG
Source organism: Macadamia integrifolia (assembly GCF_013358625.1). Classification (NCBI taxonomy): domain Eukaryota; kingdom Viridiplantae; phylum Streptophyta; class Magnoliopsida; order Proteales; family Proteaceae; genus Macadamia; species Macadamia integrifolia. Next base: position 8,742,940 of record NC_056558.1, on the reverse strand, counting down.
TCAGCCGAATCTTTTGCTCAGCATATACATGATTTGCATGCAGGTATAAGAAGACAGATAACACTGAGCAATGATCAATACAAGTCAAAAGCAGATGTGCACAGAAGGCTACAAGCGTTTCAAGAGGAAGATATGGTGATGGTTAGAATCAAGCCACAACGTTTTGTTAGGGGAAAAGCGAAACTATATGCTCGTAGCATAGGTCCTTTCAAGGTACTTAAAAGGATAGGTGCCCATGCTTATGTCCTCTACCAGCTAGTATGGTAATCAATAACATTTTCAATGTGAAAGATCTTGTCCCATACCACGGTGCCTCTACCATTACCCCCTTTTACCCTGATGACCTTGAGGACTTCCCTTTCACCCTTGATGAGACTGCTGAACCAACCCAATCACTTCCCCCAACCTCCCTACCACTTGTACCTAAGGTCACAAGGAGAACTGAAGAGATTGAGGAAATCCTTGATGAGAGGATTGTATCCACATATACAGGAGGTTCTACAGAGTTCTTAGTCAAATGGCGTGGACGTCCGGAAATTGACAACACTTGGATCACAGTGCAAGAAATCCAACAACTAAACCCGGATCTGCTTGAGTACTACATGAGCAATAATTCACCGGAGGTAAATTCTTCCAAGCCGGGGAGAGTTGATGGGGACATCCACGTGTACCGGTGAAGTAGACGCAAGACCCAGCCATGTTTGCATTCTATTTGGATGGAAGATAGTCTCACAGAAGGAAACTAGAAGAAAGAAGAAGGAATGAAGATTATCGAAGCAAAAAAAGAACAGCCCCAAACCCCACGATTTCCCCTCTCAATCTCGTTTCTCCCTTTTCTCTCTCTCGTTAGCCCTCTCTTTCTCGTTGTTCTCTCTCTTCTCGTCTCTCTTTCTCATCCTCTGTCTCTTTTGGTTATTGCTCCATTGCTGTACCTATTGTCCATGAACTGCTGAAAGCTCCATCGGCACCAATAAGGATCACTTCAATAGCAAGCTGGATTTTCTTCATCAACTAAAGTGGATTACACCTCTGTATTTTGGAAGACCTTGGCCTCTTCTCTTCTCCTCAGATTTGGACAGCAATAAGCTAAGTAAATCCCCTCCCCATTCCACCTCCATTGATCCCTTTGTTATTCCCATCCCCTCCACTAAAATCTGAAACTGTTCTTTGTTTTCAAGCCTTTTATTTTCTGTTATCCTTAAAGAATCCCTGCTGATTTACTTCTACTAGCTGGCTGATTTTACAAAACTGTATGGTTTGTTTACCATGTTTTGTGTCTTGCTTGATTTGTGCTAAACCTAATATATACATGTTGTTATGTTCCCTTCCCCATATCCCAATTTGATGCTTAAGTAGTTTATGTGTTTTTCTACTTAGACTATTATTGATCATTGCTGCTCTGTTAATTAGTCCATTATTTTGCATGCTAAATCTGTATTATTGCTGAGCTCTATTGAACCGCTCTATTGAACCTAACCCAATCCCAGCCCTATTGAGTCCATCTTGTTCGAGTTGAGTAGTCCCTGTAGGGAACCTACATCACAATGGTGACCCACTCTTGGTGGCTGCTAGGCGCTGGCAGCGGGAGATGACCAAGGTCGAACCTTCAATGGCGGTTTTGGATGAGGTCATGGAGTAGCCATGGTGGAGCTGCGCATGTGATAAAGTATAAAATTGTCCAACTCATAGGGGTAAGGTATAACATGCACTGTTTTGGGTAATTTTGTAATACGAAACTCATTTTGAGTAATTAGTTAAAGTAAAGATTAGGAGGGTATTTGGTAAACTGAAACCAAAATTTGCGTAATTTTGTAACTTTCCCAAAAATTAATAATTCACAAAACACTTCTGAAGATCAATACATACCCCATACAAAACTTTAAACTATGTAAGCCTTATAAAGGCCATACTTACAGTATTTGCAAGACCGTTATTGTTCCAAGTGAGGATGGAATGGCCCCATGAATGCTGTTCCCACTCAAGTTTCTACAAAAAAGAGCAAAGGAAACAAATAAATTATATGCAATAGACAAAAAATAAATATCAGATAGTGAATATGATACAGGCCATCTATGGAAAGATCAAAATTTCATTACAGGCCATTCCTCCTGCTGTCAAGAGTAAGCAGCATGTACAACAGCAACATAAACTGAATTTGCATAAGAATAGTATAGTTTCCCTTCAGATCAAACATATGCCATGAAACTTTGAAAACGATACTTATGCCAGCATCAAAAACTTTGAAATCTGACATCTCAAGCATAGCCATGATCAATGAGCTACTTGTATGTTGTGCATGGGCCCAAGAGGTTAGTGGTTATGGAGTAGCAGGTTGGAGGATGAAGAAAAAGGTTTGATGCCATTACACAACTGGAATTATAATATATCGATAATAGTATTGGATTAGGTTCAAGAACACAGCGGAAAATTAAATTTAATGCAACTAATCCCATTAGGTGCCTATGATCAGACCTCATGAAGGTGTAGGGTATAATATAAAAATTCCAACCATTGGAAAGGAGAGCAGTTACCTTGAACACCACAAGTGCAGTGCGTCTCAGGGAACAAGCAACATAAGGTATCCTCGCAGCAAAATCTCTGGCAACGATTGCACGAACACCAAGGATACAATCTCCTTTTTCTCAATCACTCTTGGAGAAAACAAACCCTGATCTCACAGAGGTGAATAGAGGAGAAAAGGAGAATGTAACTAGGGAGATAACCCTAGCAAAAACCAACAGAGAGAGAGAGAGTTGATCACAAGGGAGAGATTTCTGTGGAGGGAGGACTTGGCCAGCATAGCCGACCAAGCCACCCTCCCCTATTACTTATTTATATAGAAAGTTTCCTAAATTCATTCCACCTCTCTCTCCTATTTGCTTGTTTTATTATTATTTGTAGTAATAATGGCTTTTAGGGAAAGTGTCAGTTGCCAAATGAACCCTAAGGGGTTTAATGGTCTTTGTAATTCTCTAGAACTTTCTCTCCATTATTATAAATAAAGAGGGCTGGTGTTATATTTGACACAAGTCATTACCCCATTTGACATGGTATCAGAGCCATAGGATCGAAACCCTAAGGGCTCTCCATCTCCATCTCTTTCTCTCTTTCTTGTTTTCTCTCTCCCAATGCCTCCCTCTATCTCTCTTCATTTGCTTCCCTCTCTTGGTGGGAGCTCCTTAAACCAAGAAGAGAGTCACTAGCCTCCATCCATCCTCTCCCCTGGTCCCTTAGACTCTCTTCTACAATGATCTAAGAGACCTAACTCCCTTTTTATCGATTTTTTTCAGGGTTTTCCCCTTGAAATCGACTTTTTCCTTACCAGGGTGCTTTTTCCCTACTCGATGCTCTAATCATCTTGATGTTTGTTGTGTTCTCCTTATTCTTGTAGTGGTATGCCTAACCACTGTCCCAATTCAGGTCTTTATTCTAGAGCTATCCCTAAAATCAATTTCTCAGGTTTTTCACCTTTTATCGATTTTTGGGGTTTCTAGTTTTTTTTTTCTTTCTCTATCTCCGGCTAGTGTCTCTTTTATTTTCACAGCCCCCTTGGATAGCAACCATGTCTACCAGCTCTTCTGCTTCTACTAGCTAGACACCGCGGCTCTACCTACCTTCCTGCCTTGTGTTATCAAGCTTGATGGCATAAACTACCTCATGTGGTTTTGATCTATTTGCCTCTCCATCGAGTCCCATGGCTACTACAGGTACCTTACCGGCACAACGAAGTGTCCAACCACAGGCCTTGATAATGACAAGAGGAAGTGTGTCACTCTTTGGTTATGGCCTTCCTCGTCAACTCCACGCAGCCACATGTCTCATGGATATCTCCTCCTCGACACTAGTGCGAAGATCCGAAGGTCTTTCTAAGACATTTTTTCCCAAGCAAGGAATGATGCTCAGGTCTTTGAACTACGCCAGAAATTTCGTAACTTGAAGCAGGGAACGCTTACTTGTAAAGTACTATTATGAGCTACGAACATAGTGGATTAAGCTGGAATTTTATGAGGAAGTATGTTCCTACCACTCCTATTGAGGACAATATCAGAATCTATGACTTCCTAGCATGACTAAAAGTGGAGTTTGATCAACAGTCGTCCCAAGTTCTAAGTCGTGTTCCCTTTCCTACAGTGGATCAAGCCTATGTTGTGATCCAACTTGAGGACATGCACCGTTCCACTATGCTCTCACAGACTACTACCACTCCCATTAAGAGATCTAAACTTGCTTTTGGCACTCAACCCTTCGGTGTAGCCCCACAGTCTGGTGGGCCCTCTCCAAGAGTTCCAGTGAAGTGTGATTATTCTAGGAAGAAGCGTCACACAAAGGAGCGTTGACTAAAGCTTCATGGTCGTCCTACTGATGCATCTGGCAATGAGCGAGGGAAGAACCGTGCTGGTACTCCTAGACAGGCCAACCATACTAAAGCTTCAAATTCTAACTTTGCACTGAGCATCCCAGTTGCCTTGCTATCTTCTGATGAGCTTATTTCCCTCCGACACCTTCTGACACGTCTGAACTCTCCTACTCTTGCCACTGTGAGTTTTGCTCACTCCACCCATTCTGTATGTCTGTTTCTTTTACTCCTCGGATTATAGACTCTGGGGCTTCCAATCATATGACACGATGCTTGTCCCTGGGGCTTCCGATCATATGACAAGATGCTTGCCTCTTTTCTCTGAGTACACTACCTGTCCTGGCAATGGTAAGGTCAAGTTGGCTAACAGAAATTATTCCACTATTTTGGGAAAGGGATCCATTAGTTGTACCCCTTCGTTATCCCTTTCTACTAAATTACATGTTTCCTCTTTTAAGCATTGTACTTCAAGTTAGTTTTTTTGTGAGACATGTGTATTGACAAAACAAACTCGAGCCATGTATTTTGTTTCTAGAAATAAAAGTGTCACTCCTTCTTCTTTGATACATTTTGATATTTGGGGTCCATCCCGCTATGGGTCTGTTAATGGTTATCGGTGGTTTGTCTCTTATATTGATTGTCATTCTCGGACTACTTGAGTGTACATGATGCGAACCAAGGGCGAGACCTTCCATTGCTTTTAGCAATTTCACTGAATGGTTCAGACTCAATTTGGTGCTACCATTAATGTCCTTTGTTATGACAGTGGTCGTGAATACTTTGAAGGGTCCTTTCAAGCCTACCTTTCCGCCCATGGGATGATTCATCAAACTAGTTGTGTTGATACTCCGGCTCAGAATGGTGTTGTTGAGCGGAAGAATTGCCACCTTTGTGAGGTAGCCTACTCTTTTCTGTTTGAAATGCATGTTCCTCCTCAATATTGGAGTGACACGGTTCTCACTGCCGCCTTTCTAATCAATCAAATGCCTTATCAGGTTCTCCCCTTCCTCTCTCCTCTGGATCTTCTTCAGGTTCCACTGCCTTTCCTGTTCCTCCCAAGGTCTTTAGTAATGTCTGCTATGCTTGGGATCATCATCCTTATGAGAAGTTTGATCCTCGAGGTATCCGGTGTATTTTCCTGGGGTGTGTGCCCCTACTCTGAAAGGCTCTGTTATATTGAAATCACTATCATTCGTGCTAGTTCTTATACTATAACTCCCACTTTCACTACAAATATAACCATAAATGTAACTGTCACTGTAATTGTCGCTACCACTTGAAATGGAGCTATAACTATCAATACTATTCAAAACGAAGATAAGTTTCAATCAACTATTAATGTGATTATTCCAACTATATTAAGTATCGTAGATGATACGATTATAATATTGATCGTTACTGTCACTTTTAGACCTATCGATGTTTCATTCTCCCACTAGACGCTGGTTTGTGACTACGGATGTTGTCTTTCATGAATTTACATCTTACTATCCTGCGACACCTCTTCCATTATGGAAGAAGTGTCACCTCTTAAACTCGCTATTCCTACTGGCGTACTGTTTTAGAGGGAGATTGACACTCCTACTTCGGCGCAGCAACCAGAGATGCGTGTTTATAGTCGCAAAGAGCAAACTCAGGCCACTACTCATCCAGAGCCCATCCTACCACGTCAGTTGTCTCATCTCGAGCCTGATCTTATCCCCTCGGACCCAAGTAATTCTCTTTTCCCATCTTCTCTTAAGTTACCTATTGTTGTTCGTGAAGGCACTAGGTCTTGCACTTTACATCCCATTGATAAAAATGTTTTGTATCACTCACTTTTGCCACATCCCACTATAGTTGTGTCTTCTCCATCCTCAAAATGGTAGGCAATTATAGTTGAGGAGATGTAGGCTCTAATGAAGAAAGACACATGGGATCTAGTCTGCTTTCCCTCACAAAAGAAGACGGTTGTAAGTGGGTCTCACAGTGAAACAAAGAGCTGATGGCACAGTAGATCAGAACAAGGCCAAATTAGTTGCCAAGGACTTCACTTAGACGTATGGGATCGACTACCAAGAGGCCTTTACACTTGTCACCAAGATGAACACTATCCGTGTAATCTTGTCTTGTGCCACCAACTTAAATTGGGATCTTCAACAGTTAGTTGTGAAGTATGCCTTCCTCCATAGGGAACTTGAGGAGGAAGTATATATGGACATTCATCCTAGGTTCACTTGCTCCAAAACGCAAGGGAAGGTATTTTGCAAGCTGAAGCGGGCACTATATGGGCTAAAGCAATCCCTTCGTGCTTGGTTCAGGCGCTTTCATAAGGCTATGATTGCTATATGCTACTCTCAGAGTAATGCTGACCACACTCTGCTCATCAAGAGATCTGATGGGAAGATTGTTGTTTTGATAGTCTGTGTCGATGACGTTGTTACTAGTGATGATCTGGCAGAGATCTCTCATCTCAAGAGATACTTGGGTAAGGAATTCGAGATCAAAAATCTAGGACAGCTTCAATACTTCCTTGGCATTGAAATGGCCAAGTCTTCTCGTGGGATCTACTTGTCACGATGGAAGTATGTACTTAACCTTCTTTTTTAGACGGGCATGCAGGGGTCCAAGCCGACAGATACTCCTATTGAAGCTAACGGTCACCTGAGTAGCAAGGATAGTGATTCTGTGGATAAGGGGAGGTATCAAAGATTAGTGGGGCGTTTATTTGCCCTGACATAGCATTTGTAGTCAACCTGGTTAGTCAGTACATGCATGATCCCTACTCAACACATATGGAAGTTGTGTTGCCTATTCTCCATTACTTGAAATCTGCCCTAGGACGTGGTATCATTCTTTCTCCTTATAACCACTTGATAAGGGTGGAGGCCTTCATAGATGCTGATTGAGCAGGTTTTCCTGATGACTACAGGTCTACTACTGGTTATTGCACCTTTGCTGGTGATAACCTTGTCATATGGCAGAGCAAGAAGCAATTTGTGGTTGCCTATTCAAGTGCTAAAGCAGAGTTCTATGCTACGGCTCATGGCATTTGTGAGCTCCTATGGATTCATAGTCTTCTCATAGATTTGGCTATCTCTATCACTTTTCCTAAATTAGGGAAGATGTAGAATCAAATAATAGCCTTAATAATTGAATATATTTACTAATATGTACATCAAAGGTAAAATCATTCTTATTTCTCCCAACAATAGTTAATTATGGCCACGTCCCTCCACTTACACAATATCACGTACTAGTCCTCAGCATATGGTAATAATTATTGTCGCCACCCAACAACAATAATAAAATCAGCTATATCCCAACTTAATGGGGTGGCTACATGAAACCGTGCAAAAATAAATAGGGAAATTTGAGGTCAAAACATGATAAATGAAAGTAAAAAGAAAGAGGCACAACCTAACAAGTCAGGAAAATCTCAACAAAATAGGGTTGGCTACATGGATCCTAGCCTCCAATACATTCTATCTGAGGTCATACTTGGGACAAAACCTAGACTATGCATGTCATTCCTCACAACTTCTCCTATGTTCATTTTAGGCCTACCCCTAGCTCTTTTAGATCCTTGAATCAAAATCAAAATCAATTCACTCCTCCTTACCAAGGCATCCCTAGGCCTCCATTGAACATGGTCATACAACCTTTAAAACTTTTTCGAAGCTTGTCAATTATTGGGGAAACTCCCAAATCAGCTCTAATACGTTCATTCCTTACTGTTGCCACCTTAGATTGTCGTAATTGAATATAGAGAATCTATACCGTTGATTGGACCATTAAATTATTTCGACTTACAAAATAAATGTTAATACTAATTATTTTTTTAAAGACTTCTGTAAACTATTTATGAACTTGACGCTAGATCCAGATTTCCTATCATCATGTACAAATACATTCTAATATTCTCCAATACAGGAAGTGGATTCCATGTTAAGCATCTCTTTCGTTCATAGACAAACACCATGAATCCAAGCTCACCAATTTTTAGTCAGAGAGACATCAACTACTAGTACACCAAAACTCATAATACGCACCTGCAATGATAAAGAGCTTAATTTAGGGGACCAATCTTAAGCTACGGATGAGAATCTTGTTCCTTAAAAAACTGACAGTAGTCCATTAAATATTTTCACGTGATCTAGTTCAATGTACACACATATATACACTCACACTTGCGCTTTGGAATAGACATTCCTAAGAAAACATAACGTGAGAACCATGTGAACAAAATACCCAATTTTGTCCCTAGCCATAAACAACTTCTATGTTAAAACCTAAGGACAACAACCCCCCATAAACTCATGCAAATTAATTAAGTTTATACTGTTTAAATATGGATTTTTTATGGACACACTTTCGACAAATAGTCATAAATATATTCAAGATAAATAGAACCAAAAAAAAAAATCTTGCTGCATATCTTTTGCAAGTGACTTAATGTGTCTACACTTCTAAAATAGTGTCCTAATTAAATAATTTATATGTTAATCAAGTTACCAGAAAATCATTCATTTGTTACTCTAAATCCTTATTAGAATTAAAAGATGCAATTTCCTTTTCCAGAATCTACAAATGAAAGAGAGCTACTATAAGAAGGACGTACATGCTTTGTAGATGAAGCAGTTGGGATATGTCATCCGGAAAGAAGCCCCCCAGACCTTGGGTGTCAAGACTACTGCAAATGCAAATTAAAAACAAGTTGTTACTAAAGCATGAGCAACAAAATTTTATTCCTTCCATAAAATAAGCCTTTTTTAAGAGCAGACAGCAGCGTGCAAAGAAAAGATGATCACGAATAAAGGCTAAGAAATGTCTGAATGCCAGATACATATATAAGGATACCAATCCAGTTCAACCATGAAATGAAACATCAATTATTCCTGAAGGTGCCAAAATTCCTGATTTAAAAATGAGAAATGAAAAGTCTAAGAAGGAAAATCAACTAATGGAATCTACATTGGACTAATAGGGAAACAACACTAAAACTGGTATTGGACTAATAGGGCAAAAACACAGAATCTAGCAAATAAAAGGGGGATGCATTGATTGTTACCTTGTCTTCTACTGAGTTAACAAAATGATTAACTTAACCTTGTTTGAGGGACTAACACATTAACACAACTCAAACTTAACATTCAAATGTTTCAAACAGTAAAATCACTGCAATAGCGACCCAGAAATGTCAAACAAAGAGGTTATGCGCATTAAAAGGATACAAACTTTCTCTCATACATAGAAGAGGACATCAAAGTTCAGGATCGAATCCTCCAAGATTCTACTAGAGAAAAGACTCGGCTCTCTAAAGGAAACGTTGAAAGGTAACTCTCCTTTCTTGATTGACAGGTCAAAAGACCACTCTTAGGATGAGGGCGCTAATGACATTCAACTTCCACTTGTCATCACAATTTTAAGACCGGAAGTCTGGAACTAAACCTTGCATGCTTATATGATATTCTCCATGTGGCCAACACATTGAAGGAATCATATCTTAGAAATAAGAGATAACAAGGTCAATAACGCAATCCTATATTTTTGTACCATGGCAATGATAGAATTCACTTCGTTCTTATTCAGTTTAACAATGAAAAAAAGCATGAAGTTGAGCCAAAATAATATCCAGCAATATCAGTACCAGCAAAACACAGCATGAAATTACAAGATTGTGCTTCTATAAATGTCAAAAGAGTAACATTTCACGGTGATCTGCGGCAACCTTAAAATTGATAAATGGGGCAATCCAAACAATAGATACTTGTAGTATCTCTCTCATGGCCATTACAAGAGGGTAACTTTTGCACTAGGATGCCCCTCCATTTATTAGAGGTAAGCCAAGTCATTACCATTTTCTTATGACATATCTATAAAATATTAGGCATACTAAAGAAAAAGCACATACAGTCCATCGATGACCCATTTGCTGCTGGTTCCATCAAATTGGCAGTCAATTCCACTCCATGGATGTTGTTGGGGAACACACGGATCACCATTCCACCCCAAACGTAGAGGAAGACCCAAGGCATTCTTCAGTGTCTGCAAAGCCATAACTATTGAAAGATACTGATAAGATAGTAATAACACCATAAAATTAAAGTTCAAGTACTATTCTCTTCAAATGGAAACCAAAACTCAAAAAACAGATGGTATGCACAGAATAGTGTACACAGCATTTGGTTCTTGACTGTACCCATCAAGTTAGTTCTCAAAAAAGCCTAATGCAACACAAGTAATTTTTTTTTTTTTTTTTTTTTGGCGAAAAGAGCAACACAAGTAATTGAAATAAGGCATAATTGTCCATATGCAATGCAGTGTAGAGAATTTTATCTCCAAGGCCCACATAGTTAGCCATGTCGGAGATGATGTGGAAATTCCGACCATTGGATAGATGGTGCAAGGTTTAGATTGGGCACATTTCAAATTTTAGACTCAAATTCAATCTTTGGCACTCCAATTTATGGATGCATCCCAAGGTTCCAAACTTTTCCAGATAAAAGATGATTTCAACATTTGAGGAAATGGAAATATTTACCACTCAAAATTAGGGAAATCAAGAGTAAATCTGGTAAAAATCATAGAAATGATGGAAATTGAGGGGAAAACTAGATATTTTTTATTGATACTTTAAGGGAGGCTTATTTAAGAATAAAAACAACTCTAAGAGTTAATAGATTCATAATAGATACATCCAAAATGGTTGTATTGTTGTTAAACTTAACTAGACAGTTCATCACATAGTTTTTGACAAATATAGGCTACTTTGTGTGAGTAATAAGCATGGTTTAAAGTATCTCCGATACCGATACAATACCCTCCGATACATATCTTAAATTTAGTTGACCGATACGATACATGAAATTTTTAAAATCCTTTCGTATCAATATATATCCTACGATACATACCGATATGCATCAATACACCACCGATACACATCGATACGATACGATATACATCGATACGATTCTATGGAAAATATAAAATTGAGGTGAAATGTACGCTTCGGTATGTATCGGTACGTATCGGTGAGTATCGATATGTATCGATCGGTACGTATCGGTGAGTGTCGGTATGTATCGATCAGTACGTATCCGTGAGTATCAGTATGTACCGATACAGTGCGCTATGGTCATATAATGGCCAAGATGGGTAATTTCTCAGAAAAACACGATTTTTTTAGAGGTTTTTATTCCAAAGTTGCTGCCAGCCATATTTCTCTCTAACTAAAGTGGAAATCAAGGTTGGGAACAAGGATTTTACATTTATGGGACAACTACAAACCTTGAATTCTTAGTGCGATACCCTCAATTTGGTGTTTATGAATAATACATGTTATCAATAGCTTTTTTTAACAAATTCTTTATGCAAAAGTGTTTAAAAAAATGTTTTCCTATCCATTTATCTGTGTATCTTTAGCGTATCTTCGATACGATACGATACCCTCCGATACGTATCTTCATTTTGGCCGACCGATATGGTGACCGATACCGATACTTTAATCCTTGGTAATAAGATGCATATTAAACACTGCGATGATAAAATAATATAGTCATATATAATACACAGGCATCCAAATCAATAATCTTTTGTTTTTATTTAATTTATATTTTTGGAAGTACATATTGTGAGGATAGAATATTAAATAGAATGGGAATAAGCACATGTGTGCATGTTATAATGGGGTATTTATGTAATTTCTCTTTTATTCTAATGCCAAACGTATACAGCGTCTGGTAATCGCACAACCTCTCAACTTTAAACCGTAACTCTCTCCTTCTTCTTTCCTTTTTCTCTCTTCTCTACTCGTTCTCCAAAGCTGCTGCACTACTCTACACGTGCAAACTTGGTATCAGAGTAGAGAAAAGTTTTGAGAGTCAAGCTCTGAAACTCATCCTGGTCTGCTCTCTTACTTTCGAACCCATGAGTGATAGAGGGTTTCAAGGAATAGACCATCATGTGAAGACTTCAAGAAACCATCATGTGAGGACTCGAATCAAGACTCAAACAGTAGAAGTGTTAGTGAGTGCTGAGACCAATCTCACAGAACAAGAAACAGAACACCATTACACCCAGTCCTGGGAACCAATCGCTCTTTCTCTCTCATCTGAACTTAGCTGGAGACGGTACCAGCTTCTTTTGAGTTGCCCAAGGGTTCATTGTCAAATGATTTTTCCCTCAGCTGCTGATCTCTACCCTTCTCTCTCTACAACTCAAATTTCTGTGAACAATTCTACGCCAGACTGGTAGTTAGCCTGCTGTTTTGTTATTTCAACACCTTATTTAGGTCAACGTGTGATCCTATGTGCTGAAACATGATATGTGAAGCATAAGAGTTGTAATAGTTTTTTATTTCTACCTATAAAATGCTTATTTGGGTGGAAAGTCCCCATGTTTGTGGTCTGCTTTGGTAGCAGAAATTAAGCATTATATTGTTGGAATTTGGGATTAAGTTTGGGTAGTGTGTGGATTCCCCACCTGGTTAGGGTATCCAACCAGCTTCCCGTGACTGTTTGTGAACCATGTATGAGGTTAGTGGACCAACGGATTTCCTCAACTGGTGGACCAAGTGGTGTTACTACTAGCCCCGTCATTATGGAGAACACCAATGCTCAGATATCTATTCTCAAGTTGGATAATACAAATTACCTGAACTGGTCTCACTCTGTTAAGCTCTCCCTACGGAGCCGTGGTAAGTTGGCTTATCACTGGTGCCATCCGGGGCTCCACTCCCTAGTGATTCAGCATACCGGATATGGGAGACAGGGAACTCAACGGTTATCACCTGGTTGATCTTCTCTACAAAACCTGAAATTTATAGGAGTTTATGCGAAAGGATACCGTCAAAGATATTTGGGACAGCGTAGTTAAGACATTTGACCGTGCTGCTGACTTCACAAAGGTTTATCAACTCCTCCAGGATTATCATAAGGAAGCATGGGAATAGTATGACCAATATAAAGATCTCCATTGTCCAACCCTGAAGATGAGGCCAAGGTTTATAGCACTATTGAGGAGTGTCTTGATCCTCCTTGGAGGTCTAAACACAGAATATGAACCAATCCGCATAAAAATTTTGGGTGAAGCGCCCCCCCCCCCCAATCCCTGGATGAATTGTGTGGTTATTTGCAAAGTGCAGAAACAAGACCGATGGTTATGGAACCAACACCACCTCTTGAGAGTTGTGCCTTAGTCTCCACACCCCAATAGAGTTGGAGCGGTGGAGAACGAGGACAAGGATGAGGATGAGGATGAGGATGAGGACGAGGCCAAGGTCTTAGTCATGGGGATGACAAGGCTAGACTCAAGTGTGAACATTGTGGTAAATCTAGTACACTAAAGAACCTTGTTTTGGGATTTACTATGGGCATCCCCCTATACCAACACGTGGTGGTTTCCTGTTGGTGTACGATGTCTTGTATTCCAACACAGTTTAATCCAGGGAGTACTGGTGCAGGCGCCTCGACAGGCAGGACGGCAGTCCTATTTAAGGGCAGTTTTATACTTTCCGGATTAGGGTGTTTCGCTATATATTTGTAGCGAGGGTTTCTTTCTCTAAAATGCAAGCAATTTGAGAGAGGTGTGAGGATGAGCGTTGAAACCCCATTCTCCATTGATATGAAGCAGGATCTCATCTCACTGAGGACGTAGGCAATCTTTCCGAACCTCGTAAACCTGTGTGCATTGTTTGTTATTGTTTTCCATTATCTACTACATCGTTTTAGGGTTGCGTTTCTATAGTTTCCGAGGTGGTAGACAAGGGGGGCCAGGGCTCAAATTATAATGGCCATCATTAAGTACATGGGGCCCACTTCCAGACCTCAGGGGGATAACTACTCCCTCATAGAAGATGATATTGCAACCTTCAGATAGGTTATGACACAATTGGGCAGTTATTCCTCCACAGCTACGCCTTTCCTCCTTTAACTATGTACTTCAACCTCTGCTCTTTATGGCTCCATTTCAGCACCCTCCTCATCTTGGGTCATTGACTCTAGTGCAACCAATAGCATGACCGGTATGTATCAGTATTATGACTCTTACTATGTTTACTCTGGTAGAGATGAAGTTAAAATTTTCAATGTTTCTCTTTCTTCCATCTCTAATGAGGGTAGTGTTCGTGTCAATTCCTCCCTATCCCTTGATTCTATTCTTTATATCCCAAAGTTTGATACCAATCTTCTCTCAGTGAGTTGTTTAACTAAGCCCTTGAATTGTTGTGTTATCTTACTCCCTTATCATTGTCTATTTCAGGATTTGGTGACAAAGAAGATTATTGATAATACATGTGAGGAAAGCGGATTATACCTCTTTGATCCCAGACCATATTTTTTTAAGGAAACAGGGTCACTTGTTTGTGGGTGTTGTTACCGCCAGAAATCCGCCAGAGGAGCTAAACCTGCACAAGGACAGAAGGCAGAGGCCCGGAGGTATCCCCGGGGTTAGTCCTCCTACGCCCAAGTTAGAGACCGGTGGAATAGTGTTTTTATAAGAGTAATGGTGTGTTGACCTACCTCTCCCCTCCTTCGGGCCCTCTCTTATAGTGCTTAGGGTCTAGGGTTTCCTTTTTGGGAGTCCCCCTTGGGTCTGCCTTTTTCCCTTCCCGAGTCCTACTCGGATACATGCTATTCCCCCTGTGGGGAATATTCCCTATTCGGGTATCTTCTCCTCACGTGGTTTGGTGGTTAAAATTCTTACGGCCTCTATCAGGTGGGCGACATGTGTCCTTCCCTTGGATACCACGTGTTCTTACCTTACAGGGTGATTAATTGGGTCGTATCACAACCCCCTTACTTCCACTAGGAAGCTCTTTCAGTGGAAGTGACTTCCTTACTCTTTTGTGTTCCCCTTCGGCCTTTGGTCATGGCCTTCATCTTGAAACCAAGACCTCTGATCAGGTCCATAGCCTTAGCCAGAGCCCCAACTGAGGCGGCGACCTTCTGTCAGGTCTACTCGGCCTTAGACAGAGCCCCCAACCGAGGTTTTGACCTTCAGTCAGGTTCGCTTGGCCTTGGCCGGAGCCCCCAACCGAGGTTTTGACCTTTGGTCAGGTCTGCTCGGCCTTAGCCGGAGCCCCCAACCTAGGTGGTGACCTTCGGTCAGGTATGCTCGGCCTTAACCGGAGCCCCCAACCTAGGTGGTGACCTTTGGTCAGGTTTGCTCGGCCTTAGCCCAAAGCCCCCAACCGAGGTGGTTACCTTCGGTCAGGTCTGCTCGGCCTTAGCCCATAGCCCCCAACCTAGGTTTTGACCTTCGATCAGGTTCGCTCGGCCTTGGCCAGAGCCCCAACCTAAGGTTTTGACCTTCGGTCAAGTCTGCTTGGCCTTAGCCGGAGCCCCCAACCTAGGTGGTGACCTTCGGTTAGCCCAGAGCCCCTAACCTAAGTTTTGACCTTCGGTCAGGTTCGCTCGGCCTTAGCCAGAGCCCTCAACTGAGGTTTTGACCTTCGATCAGGTCTGCTCGGCCTTAGCCAGAGCCACCAACCTAGGTGGTGACCTTCGATCAGGTCTGCTCGGCCTTAGCCCAGAGCCCCCAACCGAGGTGGTGACCTTCAGTCAGGTCTGCTCGGCCTTAGCCGGAGCCCCCAACCTAAGTGGTAACCTTAGGTCAGGTCTGCTCGGCCTTAGCCCAGAGCCCCCAACTGAGGTGGTGACCTTCGGTCAGGTCTACTCGGCCTTAGTCGGAGCCCCCAACCTAGGTGGTGACCTTCAGTCTGGTCTGCTCGGCCTTAGCCCAGAGCTCCCAACCGAGGTGGTGACCTTCGGTTAGGTCTGCTCGGCCTTAGCCAGAGCCCCCAACCTAGGCGGTGACCTTCGGTCAGGTCTGCTCGACCTTAGCTAGAGCCCCCAACCGAGGATTTGACCTTCGGTCAGGTTCACTCGGCCTTGGTTAGAGCCCCCAACCCAGGTTTTGACCTTCAGTCAGGTCTGCTCGACCTTAGCCAGAGCCCCCAACCTAGGTTTTGACCTTCAGTCAGGTCTGCTCGACCTTAGCCAGAGCCCCCAGCCGAGGTTTTGACCTTTGGTCAGGTTCGCTCGGCCTTGGCCAGAGCCCCCAACCGAGGTTTTGACCTTCGGTCAGGTTGGGGCTGCTTCGGCCCCTGCCCCCGTGGCTACTCAGGTGACTGAGCTCGAGGATAGTGGTGACGAGGAGGAGGTTCAAAGGCCCTGCGAAGTCCCTCTTACTCCTGGTCATAACGGTTCAAACCGAGATGTCCTAGGTGCCGTCGATGGTGAAGCTGTTCTCTCGACCGAAGCCCCTTGATGAAAGAAATGCCTTCGGGTTTCTTTTTTGTATCTTTTGAACTTGGGCCTTCCGGCCTCCATGTAATCTATGCCTTCGGGCTCCTTCGATGGATGAAACGCCTTTCTTCTTTCAGATTCCTTCGTGCATTTTTATTATCACCACTATTTTTTGTTGATTAACGACAATTAACTCCGAGCACGGACTGTCATAGGGGTTCGGCTTCGCAGGTAAGGGTAGGAAAGCCGAAGCCCATATGCAAGTACAATCTTAATTAATGAGGTGGGTGCATTACTTGATTGTGCCGAGCCGAGGTGACAAGTTGGTCGAGCCGTGGTGACTGGTAGCACTGCCTGATGGAAGGCCGAGGTGGCAGCACAGCTTGATGGAAGGCCGAGGTGACAACACGGCCTGATGGAGGGCCTAGGTGGCAGCACGGCCTGACGGAGGGCCTAGGTGGTAGCACAGCCTGACAGAGGGCCTAGGTGGCAGCACGGCCTAACGGAGGGCCGAGGTGGCAGCACGGCTTGATGGAGGGCCGAGGTGGCAACACGGCCTGATGGAGGGCCGAGGTAGTAGCAAGGCCTGATGAGATGCCAAGGTAGCAGCACGGCCTGTCGGGATGCCGCAGTGGCAGCACGGCCTGAAGGAGGGCCGAGGTGGTAGCATGACCTGATGAGATGCCGAGGTGGCAACACGGCCTGATGAGATGCCGACGTGGTAGCACGGCCTGATGGAGGGCCAAGGTGGTAGCACGACCTGATGAGATGCTGAGGTGGCAACACGACCTGTCGGGATGCCGAGGTGGCAGCACAGCCTGTCGAGATGCCTAGGTGGCAGCACGGCCTGTCGGGACGCCTAGGTGGCAACACGGCCTGATGGAGGGCCGAGGTGGTAGCACGGCCTGTCGGGATGCCGAGGTGGTAGCACGAACACCGTGTGTGATTGAAAATAGAGCCTCAACTTTCTTGCCACTGTTATCAGGGCATACGCCACTTTCTCCGTCTTTCTGTATCTTGTTTCGGCATCCAGCAGGGTTCGGCTAACGTAATATATTGGCCGATGTTTCCTTCCTTCTTCCTTCATCAGTACCGTGCTTACCACCACCGCTGATACAGCCAGGTACAACTGCAAGGTATCCTCGGCGTCTGTGGTTGTCACTAACGGGGGTGCGGCCAAGTACTCCTTCAGTTGTTCAAAGGACTTTTCACATTCCTTTGTCCATTCGAACTTTTTGGATCCCCTTAAGGCTTTGAAGAAAGGGAGGCACTTGTCAACTGACCGAGACATGAACTGTCCCGGGCGGCGACTCTACCTGTTAGCTCCTAGACTTGCTTCACATTCTGTGGTGACCTCATATCTCGAATGGCCTGTATTTTCACTGGCTTGGCTTCAATTCCCCTTTCCGAGACAATAAAGTCGAGGAACTTTCCCAATGCTACTCCGAACGCACACTTCGTCAGGTTCAGCTTCATACCGTACTGCCTTAGCACCTGGAACGCCTTTTCTAAGTCTCGAATATGGTGTTATGCCTTTAGGCTTTTCATGAGCATGTTGTCTATGTATACTTCCATGGTTTTGCCGATCATCCCCTTGAAGATCTTATTCACCAACCTTTGACAGGTGGCCCCTGCGTTTTTCAGGTCGAAAGGCATGACTTCATAGCAATACAACCCCCCTGGGTCATGAAGGATGTCTTCGGGATATCGGACTGAGACATCTTGATCTGATTGTACCCCGAGTATGCGTCCATGAAGCTCAGTGCCTCATGTCTTGCTGTGGCATCGATGAGGTCTATTTTCTGTAGGGGGTAGCCATCCTTTGGGCAGGCCTTGTTCAGATCGGTGAAGTCGATGCAGATCCTCCATTTCCCATTTGCCTTCGGGACCATCACCACATTGGATATCCACTCCAGGTATTGGATTTCACGGATGAACTGGGCCTTTAGCAACTTCTCTACCTCTTCATCTATCTTCTGCTGCCTTTCGGGGGCGAAGGTCCTCTTCTTCTGCTGTACCGACTTCTTAGTCGGGTTGACACTCAGATGATCCCCTATTACTTCTCGGTCTATTCCAAGCATGTCTAAGGCTGACCAGACGAAGACGTCGGAATTGTCTTGGAGGAATGAGATGAGTTTTTCTCGCTAGTGTCTTGGCATTGTAGCCCCCACTTGGAAGTGGCGAGTGTTATCCCCCTCTTCGGCTTCAACTTGTATCAGCTCCTCAACCGGTTCCCCCCTTTGATAACTGGTGTCGTCGCGCAAATCTTCTATCGGGAGCGCCTCGCCCGCCTTTTCTTTTCCCCATAAGGGGGTGGCATAGCACCTCCGGGATGCCTCCTGATCGCCTCGACATTCACCGACACCGTTCTTGGTTGGGAACTTTATCTTGAGGTGTGGTGTGGAGACGACAACCTTTAGCAAGTTTAAACCAACTCTCCCTGGTATGGCATTGTACGCCGAAGTAATGCCTACTACCAAGAAGTTAATCATGACTGTTACCTGGCAGTCTCCGGTGCCAGCTCTTACTGGCAACTCAACCGATCCCTCAACTTTGACCAGGGCGCCGGAGAATCCTTGCAACGGGTGTTCGACCTTCTTCAGCTTTCCCTCGTCCAGGCCCATCTTCTGGAAAGCTTCAAGGAATAAGATATCAGCTGAACTGCCGTTATCCACCAAGATCTTTTTTACTCTGCAAACGGCTATGGTCATGGTGATTACTAGGGCATCGTCGTGTGGTGTGTGCACCCCTTCCAGGTCGTCATCCGAGAAGGAAATAACCGTCCCGTCTTCGCCTTCTTGTTCGACCATTCAGCCATATGCATGCTTCGCGCATAGGCTTTTGCTTTCCTGGCCGATGTTTAACTTTCTCCAGCGGCTAGGCCTCCACAGATTGTCGCTATATCCCTAGTTGGGCTTTTATGATCGTCCCGAAGGTGATAGTCGGCTTCCTCAGGTATCCGGTCCCTTTGTTGTTCCTGATTGCCTCTGCAGGCTGGCCACGTCCTTTCATGGCGGCCTCTACTGTCTTTGGCGGTTGTCCCTGCGTCATTACTATCTTGGGCATCCTCCTTTTCGTGGTCTACGAATCGGCCTAGATACCCTCTTCGGATCATTCCTTCTATTTTCCCCTTCAAGTGCCAACAATCTTCAATGTCGTGGCCGTGGTCCCTGTGGAAGTGACAATATTTGTCCATATTGCGTCTCTCAGGGTGTCGTCACATCTTCCCTGGCCACTTTATGGCTCTGGCATCTGGGGGTTCTTTATCTGCATTAGCACATCCGTTCGTTTCTGGTTCAAGGGCGCGTATTTCTCGAACTTCTTCGGTGGACTGGGTGCCCGACCACATTCGGACTTTCGTCTTTTGCCCTCTTCGGAAGGTTTGTCGTCGCCTCTTGAGATCCTTTTCCTCCCTGTCTTCTCTTCAGCTTCTTCATCGGCTTGAAGGGTTTCTTCCATCTGGATCTACTTATCACACCGAGCCCTCAATTCGGCTAGGTTCCTTAGTGTATGCTTCGCCAAAGACCTTTTTACCTCTTTATCCTTAGCGCCTCCCAGTAGGGCCATGAACTCTTCTTTCGGGTCCAGACCTCTGATCGTGATCTTCTCTTGCTGGAAGCGCTTCATGTAGTTTCGCAGCGCTCTCCTTCATGTTGTTTTACGTTGGTCAAGTTCAACGTGGTCTTCTAAAGGGGTTGGCTACTGGAGAATCCCTTCACGAAGAAGTAACTCAAATCACTAAAGCTGTGGATTGATTTCGTCGACAAGAGGTTATACCATAACCTTGCCGCTCCTCTGAACATCAAAGGCAGGGCTCGACACAATGTTTTTCAAGACTCGGTGGAACTGCATCGCAACCTTAAAGCCTTCCAGATGATCGACTGGGTCTCTAGACCCAACGTAGGTATCATATTTGGGCAGACTAAAACCAATCAGGAGCGGGTCCCTCATGACTTCATCAGCTAGAGCCATGTCATTGGTGAGGTTCGGCTCGCGAGTTCCCTTCTGGTTTTCATCTACCTTCTGGATCTCGTCCTTCAGGTCTAGGATTATCTACTTCAACCCTGAGTCATGTAACTGTTTGTCCCCTTGGCGAGGTTCTTCATACCCAGCTCCAGTGACGCGGCGCACTCTTTCTTTGGGTGCGAGGCTTTCCCTCATTGGTCGAATTTGAGGATTCCGGTCGAACCTTATCGATCCTAAGCTACTCCGTTCCTCGTCTTGCAGTCGCTCTGGCTGGACATGGGAGTCTCGTGCTGCTCCACAGAGCTTATGAGACGGCTTTGGAGACCTCTTTCATTGTCTTGGCCATTCGGTCATACTTCTCCTGAAGGGCATCGAACTATTCCCTCGTCACATATTCCTGCACCCTAGGAGGGGGAGGATCACTATCCCTGCGCACCGGATGTCTGGCTAAGCACTGGTCCCTCACAGAACCTTCCCGATCACTGTTTCCCCTTTCTTCCCTGATGTCCGTCGAGGGAGGGAGCCCTTTCGAAGGTTCTCCCTCATTCATATTTATATTTGGCGCTGCTTTTGTTTTTTTACGATTGTAGGTTCTCCTCACCATTACTGGCATTCCCACGGACGGCCCCAATCTGTTATCTCCGAAAATCCTCCAGAGGAGCTAAACCTGCACAAGGACAGAACGCAAAGGCCTGGAGGTATCCCCGGGGTTAGTCCTCCGACACCCAAGTTAGAGACCGGCGGAATAGTGTTTTTACAAGAGTAATGGTGTATTGACCTACCTCTCCCCTCCTTTTGGGCCCTCTCTTATAGTGCTTAGGGTCTAGGGTTTCCTTTTTGGGAGTCCCCCTCGGGTCCGCCTTTTTCCCTTCCCGAGTCCTACTCGGATACGTGCTATTTCCCCTGTGGGGAATATTCCCTATTCGGGTATCCTCTCCTCACGTGGTTTGCGTGGTTAGAATTCTTACGGCCTCCATCAGGTGGGCGACATGTGTCCTTCCCTTGAATACCATGTGTTCTTACCTTATAGGGTGATTAATTGGGTCGTATCAGGCGTCATGACATTGGTAGTGTTCATGCTATGATGCTTTGGCATCGACATTTGGGACATCCCTCTTTTCTTCTATTAAAAAAAGAAAAAAAAAATTTTGTGCCACTTGTTTCCTCTATATCTAGTTCTCATGTATTTCATTGTGACATATGTGCATGTTATGTTCTAAGTGGGTATTTATGTTCATGGGAATAAGCACATATATGCATGTTGATGTAGTACTGATTTAAGGAAATAAAACGGTACCAAACAGGATCGAAAACAGAGAATAAAATTCCAGATTATGGGGGGATTCTAACAACTCTAGGGAAGGGGTAAAATAGTAATTTAACCACAAAAATTAGGGTTCAGAATATGAAATTAAGTTACTGTTTTTAGAGATGGTCTAATCAAATATTAGTAGCTTAATCAGAACCTGCAAACAGAATCGGTTATGGAAGATGGAAGGCCTAAACAATGCTCTAACGAGGGTAGGGGGCAGAATTGGTATTATTAAAATATATCCAGATCCAACTGCTAAGCAATCCAAAAAAACAGCTTGTATCCAACCTTCTAGAAACTAGGGTTCTAATTGGATAAATTAAGAACAGTACTTACTTGGTAATGGAAGAAGAATGATGATAGAAGAAGAAGAAAGAAGGAGGAAGGGAAGAATCGGGGTAGGGGAATGGCTATCTTAGCCTAGGTCTCTCACCCTCAGCTCTCAGAGCTGATGAACACAGCCTATCTCAGGCAAATCTTTGCAAAACAGCAGGAGAAAATTTCATTCAATCATAATATGTGTACAATTAAGTAGCCCCATAGAAGACTCAAAACAGACTCAAACACTAAAAAAGGAAAGGTCTAACCCAATCCTTATTAATTGGGAAACCTAAATTGACTAGGAAACTCAAATAACAAAGAAAATAGACTCAAAATATGACCTTAACTAAGTGGGTTATGTAATTTCTCTTTTATTCTAGTGCCAAGTGAATATAAGGTAGAGGTAATCACACAAGATCTCTCAACTTTCTACCGTAACTCTCTCTTCTCTACTTGTTTTCCATAGCTGTTGTGCCATTCTACATGTGCAAAATTATGTCCTCTTGAATTTATTTCTTCTTTCTTGAGAAGTAGATTGTTAAGGATGCAGAACATTGTAAGATGTACCTTAACCAATAAAAAAAATGAAATTGAGGGATAAAAACAATTGTAATAGATCACCAGACTTACAGGCAGAAGAAGACTTCAAAGGATGCATGGAATGCATGTTCAGGAATTTCTTTAGGGGATTTGAATCTCACACCATCACAAATTTTTAGGAAAAGGGAAAGAAGAAACAAGAAAATAAGTTATATATATAAGGGATAAGAAGATAAAGTAATATAGTCAAACAAGCGGGAAAAAGACAGAAAAATTGACGGAATGAAGAATAAAATAATTTAATTGTGAAGATTTCTAGCTTTCATTGAGATCTTGAAAATTTTTATTTTACTTTAATGAATAAACTCTAACAAAGTTTTGGATGAACAGAAAAGAAAGAAAGAGAACGGGGGACAGTGGAAGCCGATTCCAAGTGAAGTTGATACCGATCTCAAACAAAGGTTTAATACCTTGACATCAAGGACTTAAAACAGAGCTTCCATCAAATACTAATACTGTCTTTAGCACCTTTAATAGAAGTTGTGTATAGTCAACAACAAAACCACATCTAATGGCTTTACGACTTAAAGTGGAATATTTCCAATTTAATGCTTTCTAATTCTAGCTTTTCACAATCCACTTTTCCATTTTGCAACTCTAGTTTATCTTTTATTTTTCTTATCATGGAGACATTCCCCTCCCCACCCCCACCCTTTCTGGTCAGGTTTGTGATGAAAAAAATGTAAAACTGAGATAGAGTTCAATTTGACACAAATAGACCAACCCAACCAAGTAGAGCGCCAACTCAGAAATTCAACAAACCCGAACTCTGTCATAGTTTTGCGAGCTGGAGCCTATCAGGCAAGGTTCTATTCAAAGACAATCTTAAATGGAAGGGTGGAAAAGAATCTTGCACCCAACCCTAAATAGCTAGGATACGGCTTTGTTGAGTCTAAGTGTATTCAATGAAGTGCAACAAAAAAAACTCATTCGGCTATTGAAAAGGTCCAGCAATCTCATTTTCATATCATTTACTTGCGAAAGCTAACACTGCTAAACAGAATCAATTGAATTATAGATAAGGTAATCAGCAAGGTTACCTTCTTGTGCTAAAGTCTTAGATTCCGCAGGGATAACCTCAAAAACTTCAATGGCATTGATGATGGCATGATTTCCCTTTGTAGGGTGCATGGTTAATGTCAAAGTCCTTCCATTAACAGCAATATTCTTGTTCAGCACAAGAGCCGTGTAATTGCCGCCACTCCTTTGGATAATATCAACATCTTTGAATGCAACATCACCATTTATCAGGATATCAAAAACCCTTTGACCTTGACCTGTGATTGTAGTATCTATTTCTGAAAAGTGCAACCAAATTGAGTAGTTTCTTGTAGGATCCACATCTATACTATATGATAAATCTGGCTGACTATCAGTACTAACAAGTGCTGTCTGATAAAGCTTTTCAGGGTAATAGTTTGGGGAAACTGATGCTTGATTGATGCTATTTTCAGTTTTTAGAACTGTGTCAGAATCTTGCCCAAAAGTATTCACTGGACCCCAGAACCTATCCCCACCCCAGTGATCTCCCCCGTAATCTTCATCATACACAGGATTCACATTACCACAGCTTAGCCGCTTGGCTGTTCTGAGGATTAACCCCTCACCCCACTGGGGACCAAAATAATATGCTTTGTCATCTACTTGAAGAATTTCAAGTGTAAGTATAGCTGGATCTCCATGGCCGGTGCTATGGAAGCAAATGGAGACAGAACCATTTGAAACAAATACGAGAGCCTCAGCAAATGATTCCTCATCTTCAGTGCTCCACCCTGACGGTAAAGAATAGATCTGAGTTCCTTCAACTGAAACATCAAATAAAGGCTCATTCTGAAAATTAGGTTCTTGAACCAACGCAAAAAATATTCTCACTGAATAGTGTCCATTGGGTACTTCATTGATATTATAGCAATTTTCTGGCCCATCAGAGAGAGGAAAATAGCGAAGTGTTGTAAGAGGTGGAACAATGAAACTTGTTTTTGATGCATTTGCTGGTCTCCCTCCTGTAAAACCAAAATCCTTGTACCAGAGGGTATTGGTCGGGCCACTCTGGACATTAGCATGAGCTCCACAACTTATGCGCATGGCATATGGCTCTGCAAAGAAAGAAAAAAAAAAAAAGAAAAAACATTTTACAACCATACATCAAACCGAGGAACAAAGACAAAATAGATAAATAAAAATAAGCAACAAGGCTCCAGCAAAACTACCATCTAATGATAATGGAACTACCATAACCTGAATGGTCCACTACCTAACGTACTGGCTAAGAACAAATTAAGCACCACAAGATAAAACTAATTTATATACAAACTCCTGGGAAACTAAGCATAATTAGTCAATCGGCAATTTGTACAGCAATGCCCATTGCTTCTTATGCAAGTCAGTGAAGTTTTGTTATTAACATACATGTTCTTATCGTTATATTGTAACATTATCATTAAAAAAAAGAAGAAGAAATTTTAGATCCCCTCATGCTGTGTATCATCCTCGAATATGAGAGGGACCTGTAAGTCTGTGACCACTTCACTAATTCCCTGATTGCAAATGGGCAGAGAAAAGCTCATTGAAATGGTTCCAAACAGTTCCAACTCTTGGTTAAATGTCCAATTTGACAACTCACACAAAAATGCCCAATTTCTTACAAATTCAATAAAGTTTGAAACAAATAGACCACTTGCGGTTTCCTTAACCAAAATCTAATACCCATCACGCCTCTATATATCCTTGTCTGGGTTTTTCTTTTTATTTCTCCCGTGCAGATACATCTCATCGCATAAAAAAAAAAAGGTTCTGACGCATATGATCAAGCACATTTCAGACAGAGTTGAGTCTCCCCAACAATTTCTCTCTGTCACAGCTGATGGGCATTATTTTTTCAGACTCCAGATCCAAGAGGGGGAAGAAATTACATAAATGTATGATTACAGCAAAGTTGTTAAGAGCATTGGGTCCATCAAAATCTGCAGAAAACCCATTTCAAGATTCCACTTGGGAATACAGTCATTGCAGCAACAAAACCTTACTCATTAATGAATACTCAGGAATACTTTTAAGGGAAAAAACAATAATAGAAAAGAGTTTTTTGAACTTTGAAGAACAGTAAGAAAGAGGGGGGTAGTAGTAGCTCACCTCGCTGAGCAGTAGAAGGACCAATAACTATGAACAGGGTGAGCTGCAGCAACAACATGCGGTGGTTGAGAAAGAACATCATTGGCTTTGATGTTGAATGCCTGCACCTGCTTTTTCCCACCCCTAAAGCAGACCCAAGTCTCCCACATTGTCTTTGCTCCTTTTTATGGCCTTTTACATGTATCTGGGGAAGTTAAGAGAATTGAGACTTTCACTGAGGAAGAGAGAAACAGAAAGATGACTCTCTCTCTCTCTCTCGCTCGCACAGTTACTTTGATTGTGGGTAAACTGTGAAGTCGTGTCAATTAAGATTTGAAGACGTGAAAGCACGTAAGGGTCTATTCTCCCTCTCTCTCTCTAAATTCAGTTGATTATCAATGATGGAGGGGGAGCTGCAAATATTTATAGCATTTAAAAATAATTAATGGGATATTTAAAATGGGAATGAATTTAGGAGGTTGGGAAAGTGGAGGAGAAGTGACGGAATTTTATTGGATTTCCGTGAGACGTCGGTGATTTCTTACCCAGAAATTCGTAAAGATGTCTAGAATAATTAATAAGGAGTGGACAAAAACACAGAAGTAACTCCTAAAAGTCGGAGTCCTTTTACTTTTTGACTTTGAAGCCTCTGAAGTGAAGATAACATGGATTGGAATTTTGGAATGGATGGATTAATAGGCTGCGTGAATTGGTGCACAATCATAGGAGGAAACACACACGCTGGTGAAAAAAAAAAAAAGTCAAAAATACTCTCCTTCCAAATCAGACAACCAGTTTGTCAAAGAATTTTGACATATTTCTACTATTCTCCCGGGGTGTCAAAACTTAGTTTGAACCGATAAAATTCAAATTGAATCAAATCGAAATCATATCGAATGAAACCAATAAAAAAAATTAATGATTATAAGATTATAAATTAGTGAATTGAACATCCATTTTTTATGATATTAGTGAGAGAACTTTTTATTGTAAAGAGAATTATTACAAATCATTGAATATTAGGTTATGAATAGAGAAATTGATTTGTAAATTGTAATAATACTTCTATTGATTATCTTGTTCATTATACGAAACTAGTTGGATAGTTAAATGAATGATTGGATAATAAGGTTCATTTTGTGATTTCAATATTTGTTATCTTCTTAATAATTTGTTATCCATTGGTTTCAATATTAGTTATCTTTCCCTTACAACAATAAACCATTATTTAATCATAAATTCAAAGTGTTTTTTTCGTCAAATCTTGTCATTATAAGTTATGAATGTAAGATTTTATTATGGTTCAAGCCCAATAATAAATCGACCTAAATCGGTATTAATCCGATATTAAAAAATCAAAATAAATTAAAATCAAACTGAACCAAAATCAAAACCGACCGAAAATCAAAGTTCCTTAACGGATTGGTTTTAGTCTCTCTCATTCCTAGATTGAAACCATACCGAACTCACCGATTGACACCCGTACTCCCATGGCAAGAGCTTCTTGAATACTTTTGTATTCTTAATTCCAAAAAGAGCTTCTCGCATTGCAAAAATAGGCCAATAGAGTAAATAAATTATGTTTCAAATTCTTCCCACGCAATAAAACATTCTTCATTATACCAAATTTCCCTACATAGCAATAAGTCAAGTATCTGGAATATAGTTTTACTTAGCCTAAAAGGTCCTATCTATTATGAACAAGATGGTTTACCTTATTTCTATTCTATGGTTGATGGAATCTTATAATTCGACAATTACGAGCTTTGTTGGTTTTCATGAATCGATATTTGTTTACAAAAAAAAAAAAAAAAACCCAGATAATTCTATGAAAATATGTTTCTACAGTGTTCCGATTTTCAATTCAAATTCTGTGAATATTTGTTTGGACAAAAATTGAAACAAAATCAGGTGCGATACTTGGGTTGTGTCATCACTCGTGAAAACAGGCTTGGCCCATCCTCAACCTCCAACCCCCAACACCCTTTACAATTATCTCTCTTTTTATCTCTTCCCAATCAAGTGTTTCCCATCACTCTACAATTGAAGGGTTTTGCCCCTTCTATCTCAATTTGTGATTTCTTCTCTCCCTACAACCAACCCCTTTCTCTTCTCCACCGGTGAAGGGAGGGGGACCTTTCTATGTATTTGATTTTATATTTTTTTTATTAACAATTATAAATTTCATGTTGAAAACTATTGCTTAGATTAAGCATTTTAACCCTAGTTTACTTTAAGATAGTTCTACCAAAAGCTTGGCGAATGCAATTTCACCACCCGTGGAACACAATTTACCCCTCTTTATTATCATTTGAGTTATTAGCGAAGAGATGGTCAGACGGATGCAAGGCCATCTATTATGTAAAACAATCATATAGCATAATCATATGAGTGTAGAACTTTACCAAATGTGTTAGCTAGCCTTAGTTGGTAAGGTCATTTTCTAGTTGTAGCAATGATTGGATAAATTGAATCTTAAGTCCCACTTTCATATATCACAAATTGTATATAGGATTTTCACAAAAAAAATAATAATAATAATAAAATAATAAAATAATAAAAATAATAAAAATAATAAAAATAAAAATAGTATATAGGATTATCCAACCCTAAAAAAAATAGTGTATAAAGTTTTGGGCCAGGTGCAAAAATTGTTTTGGGAGGGGATCTGAACAGACAGGTTGGTAGGGATAGGAGAGGCTAAGAATACAGATTTGAGGAGGGAAATGAGGAGAGAACCTCTGTCACACCTCGTTCACACAGAACCGGACCGGTGACTGGGTTAACTCCGGTTAACCCCAAACCTACCAGGATCATCTAATATAGTATCCCACCACAGCATACACACAACTAAGAAAATGTTCAACAATTCAGCGGAAGACTTAATTTACCTGTAAATATCCCCATTATACTTGATACCCAAATTGTAATACATAGTTAAGTACATATGGGCCCGCAGGCATGATATTTACACAAAAGAATACAATTTACATATCAAGTACACAAAAGGGATCATCAAAATCAACGAGTAAGCTCAGCTCGGTATCAAAACTGCGGTCCCGCAGCACAGCCCTCGCACGAACAATCAGTGCCGTGCTCTAATTCTTCGGGGACCCACCAATCCTCTTCCGGGAATTCAACTGTGGGGCCCGACCCTTGCCCTTCAGGTTGATGACCTGCAAAATCATTTAAAAGAGGTGCACATGTGGGATGAGCTCACTAGCTCAGTAAGTGAAAAAAAGGACCACACAGCAGTCCACACAACAATCACAACCATATGCACTATATGCTATGCAATTCATTTTTAAATCACATCCACCTAAACAACATTACTAAGTCTTTGGTTTAGTGCTACTACAACCACAGTACGCGTATACTCCGGGTACGAGCCGCGAACTCCATCCCGCGATATGCCCATAGGGCCGTCGAAGAAGGCCCACCGTGAGTACTCAAAAAAGTAAAGCATGCCGACCACCGGCTCTCAACATAAAAGTAAATGACAGAAAATAAAGGTACTAACTCCAGCAATTTAAAAGCAGTACGATTGGCCCTCTTGAATATACCACCGAGGTTGCCGACTGTCCTAATGACCAGTCTGACATATGTCTAACCATTACAGTGACCCGACAACCGTGACCATTGCTTCCCCCCAAATAGTAACCCAACACCTCAACCCCTATTAGGAAGGGTCGTAGCACGGGAAGATGATAATCCTGAATCGCATGCTCCTATATGACATAGTACGATTGCATAGTGCCACCGCGTCCCATTCCACGGGCCACCAATGCACT
>NC_056558.1:8695972-8712394 GCF_013358625.1 Macadamia integrifolia | reverse complement strand
TGCATCCTCAGAGGTCAACCCATGGAAGTGGGGCAACATAGTAATGTATTGAGATTTCAGTTCCAAATTATTGCCCTGGGCTTGTGGTAGAACTATGCAGGAAGGTTGGGCTGTTCTAGCAGGGTAGAACCTATCTTTCAGAGATTTAGGTGAAGGGTTTTGCTGTTGGTCTCCCATATTGAAGGATTTTAAAGAGAGCAAACGTATAGGGTCACTACTTCTTGGATATCTTCTTTCTAACCGATTCTTAGTATTACGTACCCACTTAACACTCATGCAACAGAAAACTACCCACAACTAAAGTAAGGCAAGTACAAAAGAATGGATAGCAAAAATTTATTTTATTTTTTTTTTATGATTTTTTTTGAATTTTTTTTTATTTTTTTTTATTTTTGGTTTTTTTTTTGGAGCTTACCGGCAGGGATCCGGGGTTGCTCAGGTCAATTCCTGAGGTACTGCTACAGGGCGAAACCTGTCTTTATCATACTGTGAGGTATGGCGACCTCCACTGATACAACTATTATTGCAAGTTGTTCTTCTCAGGAATTCAATAAAAAAAATAAAATAAAACAAAGCACTCCGATTTATCAAAAGAAAGTGAAAAATAACATGGAACTGTCTCCCCGGCAACGGCGCCAAAAACTCGTTTGAGATTTAAAATGTAACCGCAAGCGTACGGATCAGTGTAGCTACGGGTCGAACACAAGGAGAGCAGCCACTTTATTTTTTATTTCTTTTAATAATGCGAAAGTGAACTGATTAATGGTTGTGATCTAATTCTAATTACCGTCCTAAAAATAACGTCCTAACCATTCGTCATCTAAGAATTTAAAGACGCAAGCCACGCAATTAAAATTAAATAAATAAATAACTGAAAATAAACAACCCACGCAATTAAAAAAAAATAATAATAAATAAAGGAAAAAAAATGCTGAAATAAAAATAAAGTAAAAGAAAGGGGATAAAGCTAGAGAGAGACTCACAATTAGGTTTCTCTACTTAGCCCGAGGGATGCATCATAATATGAGCTTCCCTACTTGACCAGAGAGTCACTCTTACAAGGGTTACTCTACTTGGCTTTAGGGAAAGGGAGACAATTAAAATAAAAGTAATAAATTGATGGTTCTATGGCTAGGAGGGGCAAAGCCAACACATACACTAGCCATGAACCTTGGGGGAAAGGGATAGCAATAATGTAATGACTGAATAAAAATCCTAAATTAAGAAAGAAATGGTAGTCAGAAGAGGGAATGAGAGGGGGGAGAGAAGACTACTGAAGGAGCCTACTTACTTGAATCAATGCTTGAACTTGAATAAAATTGTTCCACGGCTCGTGATCTTGTCACCTAGATCTAAGCCTAGAACTATAACTTAAAAAATTACAACTCAATTGTATAAATCATAAACATAAAAAGGTTGAATAAGAATAAAAGAGTGCTTGCATTAATTGAAATAAAAAAACTATTACAAAAGTGATTAAAGCAAAAATAGAGAAGAACTAAAACTAAAGAGAGAAAGAGGAAGAGAGAGAGCAACTAAAGAAAACTAGAAGAAGAATGAATTGTCTCCCCTCCTCTTACATGAGTTGTATTTATAGGGAATGGAGAGGTAGGGTAACAATTTTTTTATTTCCTAAAAGAGAGAAATCCACAATTGATTGTGAGATCTTTTGAGTCCAAAAGTACTAAGGTGGAGGAGAGAGAAGAGAGAAATAAATTTCCTATAATTTTTTTTCTGCTTATTTTCTTTCCTTTTTTTTTTTCTAATTTTTTTTCTTCTTTTTTCTCTCTCCTAGGGACGATTTTTTTCTTCCTTTGTGTGATTTGGACAATCTTTGGTGATGATGTGGAGGAGAGAGAAGATTTGGACAATTTTTGGTTCTCCCCTTTTTTTTCTCTTTCCTTTTTTTTTTCTTCTCTTCTTGCTTCCACGATTTTGCTTGCTTCTAACTTGATGTGGAAATCCCCTCCATGCCCTTAGTGCTTTAAGTGAGTGAAAAGCATGAAATCTTCAACAAAATCTTCTAAAAAAAACAACCATAAGATTCGAACTTGAGACCTCTTGGTGAGCAAGAGAATTTTGTACACCATAGTTCACCAACTAAGCTAGGTAGTTGTTGTTACCAAAAACAAATCTTTAATCACTTAAAGATGTGGTCCATCGATCCTTGTTGGCATTTGGAGTATTCCTTGTACCTCTGGGACAATTGCAAACGGGCTGGTTCTGCATCTCGGTTCAGTTCTGATCCATTATTCTTTTTCTGACCCGAAAAAGAATAATCATTTGTACGGGTGACCAAACGAATGTGTACTTTTAATTGAACACGTCCATCTTGCTCAGAATTTCGTCCTCTTCGCAACCATGGAAAGAAATAGGACCTCTTTACGTGTAAAATTGAAGATATAGCTCCCGATAGTCCTTAAGGCCTTGAAAATATAAAACCTGCAAAAAGAGAGTAAAACCCAAGGTAGCTCCATTCTAAATATGTAAAATGCATGTTTTACTACCCTAGATTTCACACATAAATGTGCTCATCACTTGGCTTGCTCCCATCCCACTGTGGTTGAAAGGCCTAAAACACTGACTATCGTTCAAATCATCTTAGGATCCATTTCTCCACCATACGTGCCATACATCAAACCTGACTTCATATGGTCAGCCATGGGCTTCAACATCAACGACTTGACCGTAGATATGTAGGATACCACTCCCAATGAGAAGGGAAGAAGGGTTTTAGTCAAAATGGTAGAATCATCATTTTAAAGTTTCATTTAACCGTGATTGACGGTAGGGGGTCTGAGTATAATTTGGTGAAACAAAGGGGGTGGTCTTATAATTGTGGCCTTCTCCATGGGGTGGCATGATAAATTTCCCTTAATTAAATCCATTGCATAGCTACTTCTCTGTTAAGTTTGAGTTCAATTTGACTTTACTAATTGCTATAATAAAATAATGAATATTTAAAAAAACAAGAGAAAATGTGCAATATTATTTGGTCCATAATGATGAATTAATATTTCAAATTTGACCTTTGACCAATAAATAGTGATCATATCTTCCTTTTTTTTTTTCTTGGAATATTGATATCTTTCCATTCAATAGTCTGGATGTGTCTAGTTTGTTGTAAAACTACGAGTCTGATTTCTCACAAACTCCGTTCAATACATCATTTTTGGCACATTTTATGTAAAATATTAAAAATTTTTTTTATGGATTTTAGTTAATTAGATGAATATATTTTTAAATGTAGAAAGAATTCAATGAATATTATAACTTTATTAAGACTTCAAAAGCTATTTTTATAGAATCAAATATAATTATAATTCTATGCATTTTTCATAAAATTAATAGAGAAATTTTCTTACTGAAGACATCCCTTAATGTGCCAAATAATTTGTAATTTTATCTTTTCATCCTTTTAATATCACACTTTTTTTTTTCTCCTGTTAAGTGTAAATATTGTCATTTCACATATTTATTTAAAAAATATGAAAAATAATGATAACTTTTTATAGTGACATATCACTTTCATTTTTTCTTTTTTTAAATATCCTTTCATACCATAACTTAAATAACTTATAATAATACTGTAAAAAATAACCAAAATAAGATGTCAAATTGAAGTACATAATATGAGGTGTGATTTTGGAACTTCCATTAACTTTTATCTTATCCTTAACACTATCTTTTTTTTCTTTTTTTATTTTTATTTTTTTATTTTAAATCCTTATCTTCATCTAGGTGTAATATTTCTAATTTTTCAAAAACTATTTTGGATATTCTAAAATGATGAAACAATTGAAGTTATTTCTCCTTTTTCTCATCCTTTATTCTTTTACTTTATTGAGAAAAAAATGAAAGAGAACACGTTCCATTATGATGTGCTTGGGGACCACATTGGGCATCACAATCTTGCATCACTCTTACCTAGTCTACCGACGGAGAAACATTGTGCATTTTTAATTGCAATTTTAGTCACTAATTTATTACTCTGTTGCCGTGTGGGTCATCCCATGTTGGATATCCTTTTTCCATGTGAACTCCATAAATATTTATAGACAATTAGGCCGTCAGTCAAGTCTGTCAGTTGGTTTTAGGCTGTTCTTTGCTTGGTACTAAATTCAGGTGAATTCTGATTGTTGGTTTTGTTTGGGATATGATGTTTTGTAATTCGTTGTTTGCATAAGTGGGTTTGATTTTGGAGGACAATTAAGAGGTCTTGAAGCTTGAAGGAATTGACTCACCTTGCTCATTATCATGTTATTGGTTGGACCTCAACGAACTAACGTGTCCATGTTATATATAGATAATTTCGTAAATTTTATTCATAGAGTTTACTATATATTTGTAGCGAGGGTTCTTTCTGTATAAGAAATCTGAGTGGGTGATGACGAGCGACTATAACCCTAATCTCCATTGATAGTGAAATAATATCTCATCTCACTATGGATATAGACAATTTTACTAGATCATATAAATCTTTGTGTTCAATATGTAATTATTTGTTCATGATTTCATTCTTTTTGCATCGTTTTATGGTTCTATTTATGCATAGTCATAACGAAATCACTTAAGGATTTAAGTAAACAAGGCCAAAACTGGGATGGAGGCTTGGGGTTTATTGAGCTTACATTGGATAAGATTTGAGCTTTGTTTTTTGGGTCCAATCCACTATTAGCAAAGCGTTTTCCTTTTTTATCGTTTAAAACAAGTTTTACCGTATGCTTCCAAAAGACACTTAAAAAAACAGTAAACTTCAACTATTTCCGTTCTAAACACGTTTAAAACATGTTCCTGTTTTTAAGGCGTTTTTTAAAACTTGATTTTTTAACATAATGTCTACTTAATTGATCATATATATCTCTCCCGATCTGTGATCGACCAGATTCTTTCACCAACTTGAAGCTAACGCAATGGACTATACTTCTCATGATATTACCTTCTACTCAAATTCAATTCACGGACCCCGAAATTGAGCTATAAACTGATGTATTTGACCCCTAAAGTGATGATTCTTAACTCTAACTGAACATATATCACTCCGAGAGTGTGTTGACTATGTAGACAACAATGAACAATATCATAACCTAGTCACATTGCTCAATAAGACTTTGGGCATGTGTGGTGTATGAATTTAGAATTGGTGTTGGATGATATTCAATGATATATCTTAAAACTTATAATGAGACATGGGATGTATAGGCTTTAATGTTAGATACAGTAGTTGTTTTGAACACTAAATGCAGATATTCGTATAATAATTCCATAATTTATATGAGTATACTACTGTTTTTTTAGTCCTGTTTATTTGAAATCTACACGTTTAAAACCCACACTGTCCGTTTTTCGATTTTTCCTATTATCTATTTTTTTTTACTATTTATTTGATCATATCATTTGAAAAATTTTATTATTTAAATCCGTACCGTCCATTTCCGTTTTTTTTATGTTCCCATTTTTGCTAACTATGTCCAATCTGATATTTGGGCCTAACTTAAAAAATAAGGGCCAAAGCCCATAAAGTTGTATTTGATTACTTGTTACTTCAACTTGAGTGAGATATGATTGTGAATGTTTTTGTTTAAAGCTTTTACCAATTCACTCTTAGATTCTATGCAAAGATAAGATATCCATCACCATCTTCACCAAAAAAGGAAAAAAAAAAAATCCATCACCAACTTTGTTTAAATGTATGACTGGCCACAAAGGAAGAGATGGGCTTCCTCCCATTTCACCATGGGTCACTCCCTTGTGCAATTTTTGCTTAAACAACATCAACATTGCCACTCTTGGGGTTGAACTATAATTGCAAGATATAACCTTGAATTGTAGCATGTGATATAAATTTTAAGTGAAGTTATACTTCTAGAAGTTTGATGTTAACTACAAAGACAATTAAAAAGCAGTTTAGATTTTATCTGCAATCACAAATTTTAGTATGCAAGTTTGGTGGATTAAAGGGGAAAATAACTTTCAATGAAAAAAACTATGGTCTCATGTTTTTGGAGTGACTTTATTGTGGGGTGGGTAAGAAAGTTATTTACATGTATTATGACTAAGTGGAATCACAACTATCTCTTTAACTTATGGAAAGATAATTTTATAACAAAAAAAAAAAAAAGTTTGTTAAGAAGTGAAAGCCTTGAAGTGCGAGAAAAACATTTAAGATTGCGTTTGATATGTATTCTAGAACGATAATAGATAATGCAATCCAAAAAATCATACCAAACACAAACACAGTCATAAAACTCATAACCACTTAACTATTCTAAAATGAATGGAGGAAAGAGTTTTTTTTTCTTTTTTTCCTTGTCTTTTGAGGGGGTCTTGAACTCAAACTCCTAAAAAAGCTCTCATATTTTAAGCTTAACGAGGACTTTCCTAATGGTGTAAGGTCCTCAAATTCAAGGATTATAATTCCTAGATGCCAAATCTTCTGCAATTCCAGTTTCCAAAGGAAAGTTGAACGTTAATCAGAATCCACAACTGACATGAACATTCCCTAAGCACATTGATCTCTGGATTCTGTCATCAAATTCTGTCATTTCTCAGGAGCAGTTCTTCTAGGTTTCTCTAACTCCTACATTTCTGTGTGAAAGCAAGAAAGTTCAGTTTCTCATGAAAAGTCGAGATCATTAGAATTTATAAAGTTAATTCCAGCCCCCACACCAACAGGTCCGACTGAGTCGGATCGGGAAAATCAGAAACCAGCTTAACTCATTCATTAAACATGTTGGGCTTAAGCCCAACCCAATTACCATTCAGTGGTTTTTGGTGCAATCTACATGATAGGCTTCTGATCAGGACCAATTGATTAATAATCCGACTCAACCTAATATGTTTAAAACTTATCTAGATCTCACTAATGTTTAAAATCCATCTAGGACCTGTTCAACATTTTAACCCAATTGAAGACCAGTATCGATCGACCGTTTATGAATGAAACTATGCATAGCATATGAAGATTGATTTTAGGTTAACAACAATGCGAAGTCCTAAAATGAGAAAACCTGATAAAGCCCAATCAAAATCGAACCGACCCAAACCAACCGATTGACACCCCTAAATCTCATACATAATATGTGTCCTTTTTTGCTGCCATTGACACCCTTTTAAGTTGGGGAAGAATCTGCTGACCACTCCAGCCTAAGATCTCAAGTGTAAATCGTTCAGCCCATGAATGCACGAGGCCCCAGAGTCCAGACTCCAGATTCGTTGCCCCACGCTAGCAGAGCTCTTCTTCTTCTTCTTCTTCTCTCTCTCTCTCTCTCTCTCTCTAATTAATAGTACAGTTGTCCAAAGCTTTTTTGTTTGAGAATAAAGGCACGCATGTACATAAAGGAAAACCACAACGTGACTCACAATTCTTTCCACTTTTACACTTTCTGTTTCCTTCTACCGTTGGGGTATATATTTGAGTCTTTTCAGCCACCGAATGCTTAATTGGACTCCTGAAAAATCAATTTCCAGACACATAATTTCTCAACCATGTTTTTAGGTATCGATGTCATATTGATTGTATCAGCCGATGATATCAACATTGACTGAACTTGATCCCAATTCCTGACTAATTCACATCAATTACTTGTATTGTTTCAAGAGTAAAACAGTAAAGAAAGGACACAACTTATCAACACACACCGATTTGATCCGATAGATATCGGTATATAATAATACTGATATCATCCCCTAAATCCATGATCTCAACACATGGACACATATCCTAGGTATTCCCAGCCGACCAGCCGATGGAAAAGAGCCAAATATTTACTGCTTAGAATGGATAGGTACACAAAAGAAAGCCACATATGACTCTCAACATGGTTTCAAGTATCCAAGTATCGGTTTTATATTACCCGGTCATATCGTATCAGTATTGACATTGGTCGTATCAATACTGACTGACACTGATACCCGATCCCTTACGGATCTAGATTGATATTCCATTTATTTCAGGAGTAAAGCAGTTAAAAAATAGTACTTTTTAAAAAAATAAAGACAAAACCAACCGATATACGCTGATCTGATCTGCTCTAGATCTATATCGGATCGGATCAGTATCAACAGATACCAATACCATCCCCTAAATCCATACTCCCGAACCCTCACTATGCCCAAAAGAAGGAGGTTACCAAACAAGAAAGAAGGAAGAGATACCACGTCAAGTACTATGCTTCTGTTCAAGTCAAAATCAGATGTAGTACGAGAGAAACCCACCAGCTATAGAGGTATTCCTGTTCGATTCAGGCCGATCTGGATCAGTATCAGTGAGATCGATCTGAAGATAAAGGTGTTTTGACAAGATGTGGATCCCATTCTTTATAATCTAAGAAAGGTATAAAAAAAATCTGTACAAGGCAACATAGCAATCTTTCTCCCTTACTATAATCAGGCCATGTAATTCTTGTGGGAAATCTGTAATTCTGTAACAGATAACCTGTCTGTCATATGAACCATATGGATGAAATGATGGACGAAGGAAAAACAAAAAAAACAAAAAAGAAGTTTTTGTGCCCTTCCCCCCCCCCCCTGTTTATTTTATTTTCATCAGACGAGAAATTGGCAAGAAGAATAACCTCTCTATATTAAGAACTTGGTTTCTTTTACAAGGTATAAAAATAAATTAAATCTACTTTTGCTACACCTCCATCCTTTAATATTAATGACAACCAAATTATATAAATACAATGCCCTTTGGACAATCAAGACACACAGGCCTGCATTGGCTTATACCAATATGACATCCACAGCAAGCGCTTGATAAACAGTGGGGGTATGCCAAGACACTGAAATAGCCAAATTGTCTTACAACCCCCATCCCTTAACAAAAATAATTGTTCTCCTCAACATTGCCGGCGGGAATTCAGTTGCTGATTAGCTTCTTCCCCACGACCCATTGATATGAGCCTGCGACTTGAACTGCATGCCCTCGTCTCAGGACCCATCAAATTAACTTCTTGGATTCGAGAATTTGATGATCTCATAATTTCTCCAGCTTTTAGCTATGTATGCTTGGACTGGAAACACTCAACACCAAGGGTATGTGCCAGATGGAGGACAATAGATTGAACTGCTTCAGAGCTTGAAGAGACGGAATCCGGAAGATGGGGTAAGCACTCGGGTAGATATTGCTCATTATCCCCTGGAGGGCAGAAGAGAGAAAGCACAGACCGACAAAATATAAACCTGGAGAGAGGATATTGAGAAAACAAACATGTGAAAATTTCACCAATCAACATCATAGAATTTGTGTGTTATTTTTCTTTTGCTGATTTATTCATGTTTTGACAAGATAAGGACTAATAACAATGTTTGTTATTAGGAACGGTAAAATCAACATGGCTGCACATACACACTATATTTCTGTTAGTTGGTTTTTTTCCTCCTCTTTTTTTTTTTTTTTTGGGGGGGGGGGGTGTGGTGTGCAGACGATAGCAGTTTCTGATATTCCAAACAGAGAAGTTACTACCTGAGAATAAGCCTGCGTAGAAATGGATCAGATAAAACTTGGGCCCACACCAAATCGAGGGAAGTTGATTTACAGAGTATCACTTCCCATTCAGAAAAGGCAGTGGCGAGTATGTTCTCAGCTTTGTTGTACATACCCTGGACAAAATGCCCATGACCTCATCAGACCAAGCAAATAACAGCATACATCTCAAAAGAAAACACCATGAGTTGCAAACTGACTCACCGGAGCAGTATCAGAGGGTGAGAGGCCAAACAATTGGCAAAAAGCTTGTAAAGGAGAAGTAAGGAAAAATGTAAACTGGCTACCATTCTGAGTTAGATCAGCCCCAGTTGAGCTCCGGAATACCGTCTTTGTGGGAGAAAGAAGCAGCGCGGTAGTCTCTCCCCTTTCTGCACCGTGCACCACCTGGTAACAAATTCACATATAAGCACCTTCACAAAGAACCAAAAAACAGAAGGTACCTGCAAATGGGATGAACTGACATATAAACTAAACAACGGTCATTTCGAGAAAATGGCTTAGAACTTCCACACCACTAGAAGCAAGGTTCAAAATTTCATTTCGTTTCGGTGTTTCGGTGGGTTCAGAAACTGAAATTTCGGCCGAAATGGTGTATTTTTTTATTTTTGTCTCGGTGGTCAAACGGCCATATTTTGACCTGAAACTTGGTGGGTAACTTATTTTAACGTTAATAAACATGCTTAGAACATAAAAATGCAAAAATATTAGGACATGACATTGTTTTAGAGTTGTACCTTTGTTTGGCAGCAACTGTCAAACTGTTCTGAAAATTTTTCCTGGTTTTAAAGAAAGAACTTTACCTTTCCTAGGCTTTGGATGTATAGATCTTGTAGGATTCCAATGGAAGTCAAAATGTGTGATGATATGGCTAATTAGAGGCTTGTTGGAGTGTTTTTTCCTTCAAAATATGCAAATGGAACCGAAACCACCGAGACAGGCGAGTCAGAGTTGAAATTTCGACCGAGATATGGTATTTATAACACATGGAATGTACCGAGACAGGCGAGATATTGAAACGATACCGAAATTTCGGCCGAAATAACAAAATTTTGTACAAACGTTATTTCGGGCCTTATTTCGTTTCGGCAAAAAAAAAAAAAAAAACCGAAATTCCGAAATTCCGAAATTCCGAAATTTCGGCTAGATTTCGAAACATGATTAGAAGACAGACTTTGCAAATCCTCAGCAAAAAGTATGTCTCACAAGTTCAGAGAATAAAAATTGGAATAAGTTATCATTATAAATTTATGTGTTCTTTGAGACACTGTTTGCAGCAGAAAACCCGTGTGGAGTGCCAAAGGTCCTTCGCTTAACACCATGAAGGATTATTAAAAGGAACTTCCATGTTGGAAAATACAAAATATATAACAAACAGGGTCATGGACATTATCTTTCATGTCAAAGGTAGACAGTAACTCACTCATGGATACTATCACACATCTTAACTAGGTATTGCCAATGTTTTGACGAACTTGATCAGCTAAGCTAGGGGCTCCAGTTCATCTGCAGTTTCATAACTTCTTAATTTAAAAATCATACATCACATAATTTGAGCCAAGTTATATTATTCATTTACTGAGTTTATATTCTTACACCTAACTGGTAATGTCACAGCCACATCAACTGTCAATGCTTGACTCATCAAGAAGAATAAAAGGTTTTCTGCATGTACAGTTGTATAGTAAACATCCTCTTCCCCCCCCCCCCCCCCCCATATTTCTACAAATTCAAAAAGCAGTGCCGCAATAAAAGTTATTATTACTACTATTTTTTGGTTTAAAAAAGCACCTTTACAAAGAATTCACCCCATCCTCAGGCAATTTTCAGTGCAATGATCCTAGTCCCATGGATAATAATTACTTTTTTTTATTGCTGTCATTTTCATATTTCAAGAACTAAAATACAAAATAAACTTGATTCTTGCACGTGCAAGGAACACTTGATTTGATGCTTGGTCTTCATTGGCTGGAATTTGTCTCGAATCAGGAGAATGGGGCTGTGTTTGGTAAGTACAGTTTGTTTTTCTGACCTCCGAGGTGAACCAGGCATACGGAATACCCCAAAGAAACATGAACACAACCCCTCCCCTCCCCACCCCCCAACCCAAAAAAAAAAAAAAAAGGGTTATTCCAGAAACAAAAAACCCTCAATACCCCGACTTTCCCAACCCAACCACACAGCCATTGACCAAGCACTTATCTTACTCTGAGTCGCCATTGAAGGAGCACTTCTCTTCTCCAAGAGCAGTTA
Organism: Macadamia integrifolia; assembly: GCF_013358625.1. Classification (NCBI taxonomy): domain Eukaryota; kingdom Viridiplantae; phylum Streptophyta; class Magnoliopsida; order Proteales; family Proteaceae; genus Macadamia; species Macadamia integrifolia. The sequence goes on along the minus strand of NC_056558.1, from coordinate 8,700,651 downwards.
GCCTTCCTCTGGTATGTACACCTCTCTCTCTGCCTTAATCCCTCCCCTATCGACTTCCCCGATCTGAGTCTGGGTGTCCAAAGGGAAGCCCAATACTTATATTTCTCTGGTGATGCAGCAAATAGTAGATTTAAAAGCTCTAGATTTCTCAAATGGTGCAGCAAATCCCCAGCAAGCCCTGGAAAGGTGCTTGGATGCCAAGGTGTCTCCTAGGCAACACTATAACTACCTCCATAGCAAGCTATTAGCTGGAGGAGTTTTAAGCTTAGTTTAAGTATGTTTTTGAGTCATATTTAAAAACATATAAGGGCTATGCCCTTCCCACGAATTTGATGAATGGAAATTGGCTTTTACCTTTTGGTTCTGTTAGATTCAAAGCTCTCTCTGCTGTGATGATTCAGTAGAAACCTGGTGGTGATTCCAAGCTGAGGTTTAGTGGGATGCGGATGCCAAACCTGAGACAGGTAGGATGCCTGATTCATATCCATTTTCTTCTCTTCCTTTTCCATCAATTCATGGGTCAGACTTCTTCCTTCTTATTTCGAGTTTCCTACTTGAATTCAACTTCTTCAAAACTTCTGTTTTCAGTCTGGTTTCTGAAATCTAATTTCACAATATTGTTCTGGTTCTATTACTGAGTAGTTCCTGTTATTTCTGTTCTGAACCACTAAGTTCCTGCCATCGATTTAAGAAATCTTATTTCAAGTCTGCTTTATAAAAATCTCAGTTTTGATCCTGATTTGAACAACTGGTTCTGCTTTCTGTTATTGATTTAATTACTAGCTAAACCATTCTGAAATTTGTCATTAAAACTCTGTTCTGATATCTGAGAGCCTACCCTTCAAATCTGCAGTTTTCCAACATTCCCACCCTCTCAGTAGGATTGTTTCACTGCTGGGAATCTGACCATCAGTCTCTTTTATATTCTGCAGAACTGTTCTACCCTTGGAAAAGTCCACCCGACCACAATTTTAACCAAACCGCACTTTTCATTATCCTGCTATTTGTTTTCTCCTAATCTGGTTGTGTTCCTTTCCTGCAATCCCGTCGGGAGCTGATCTCCCACTGGATCTCACTAGTTCGGGATTAGCACTGCATTAGTGTATCCACTGGATAATGTAAGATCGAATCACAAGTGATCCAATCCCAGGCAGGATCTTTACTAAATTCAATATAAACCAAATTCAGGGATCGAAAGAATGAATAAACAAAAAATAAAAGAATAAAGAAAAGAAAGAGAATTCGATAGAGGGTTGAGAAGGGGGAAGAAGAACTAGTGAATGGGCATCTCACCCGCTGATTTAGGCATCTCATCCAACTGCATCCCACAAAGCAACAACATAAGCCATCTTTTCTTTTTTCATTAATAAATTCGTGTTCATTGTTGTAGCCACTTACAAACTTATATACAAGACTCAAAACTGACTCAAACCCTAAAAAAGAAAGGCCTAAGCCAATCCCTAACTAACTGGGAAACCTAAACTAACTAGGAAACTGAAATAACAAAGGAAATACAATCAAAACAGGACTCCAACTAAATTAATGAATTAAATCTCGTTTTCTTACTTTTTACCCATAATTTAGGCTCACTAAAGTGGCCATTACAAAGAAAACCCATCGGATCAAAGGCCCAACACAAACATAACCCAACCCAAAGTTTATTTGCAACAAAATAAGCCCATTAAGTGACGTATCTGCATCACTGGAACTCATGAGTAGCCCCGAATACATGATAAGATGAGCAAAAATCAACTGGGTTTGGTCCTGAGCAACAATGACCAATAACTAGACAAACAAGATGAGAAAATGTGCCAAAAGAACTAAAGGAAGGACAAAGATTTGGGAAAAATAGTTGGAGGGAAAAAAATAGGAAAGAAGACTTATGGTTTAGCGAGAGATGTGGTCCCAGATTTCCCTCCCCCCCTGCCCCCCTCCTCTCTTTATCAAATCTCAAAGAAAATCAGGTTTACATTGCAGCAAGACAAATTAAAGTAGTCTAGCAAGTCAAAAACAAGTTTTAACAAACCTGCCTTGAACGCATGGCTATTGTCACTATCAATAATGAGGAACAGAGGTATTCTGGTAAAAGGAATGATATCACCAGGGTAAAAGTGGTTTGAACCTGAAAACCGAAAGAAATCTCTATAAGGACGAGTAGAACATACAAAGATAAAAATGCTTCTTTAGAATTCTGTCCACAAATAGCATGAGAAGAAATTTTGGAATTTGACTGTAATTCAACACATCCAGGCACATACCTCCACTTCCTCTAGGCCCCAGCCATAAAGAATTCCCGAAATAGACACTTGAATCTCCTTTCATGTTTGAAGGGATCCTTGAAGCTTTCAAACTTTCCATCTGAGGACTTTGACCAGCCTTTCCTGCAGAAGAGATCAGCAGTTAATCTATTATGGTAGAACAATGTTTAGCACATCGAACAAACAAATAAAGAAGTGAGAATAACCTGATGCTGATAAATACACTAGTAACACACTCTCTGGAAGGAGCTCTTCACACAACGTAGCAAGAACCTGCCCATATAAAATGCAATCTCATGCCACAAATTCCATTTATATTACTAAAAGATAGTATACACCTTTAATCCAATGTGAATGCCATCTCCAAATTCACCGTCCAAAAATGTTATCTAGGAAAAAAAATGCAACTGTAACAACCATAGATAGGACATCTTGCACCCAAAAAAAAAAAAAGGGACATCTTGAAAAATATATCTATTGACATTAGTATAAAAGGCCCCAATTTATATCGAGAAAAGAAACAGTTTTCTGAATTACTGGGAGACCAAATAATTTGTTTTTAAATAATATACCTCAAAATGGTTAAAATTGAGAATAACCATGTACGCCTTATTGTGGTATTGGTAAAAGAACAACCACCACCTATCTCATAATTTCTCAATTTTTTTGTGAGCTCTTACATTGCCCAAAAGTTATAGACAAGGTGAAGCACATTTACATCAAATTTCACATCAACATAGTAGCTTTTTGGGAAGTTAACCATCTCAAGCATCATAATTTACCACCAGTTATATGTGGTAGTAAAAATGACTTAAGGAGACACCAATTGCATAAATTCCTTTTGTGAGAACCTTTTGACACCATTTCTGTTAATAATCATACAGTACATGTTAAGTTAGTCCAAGAGCCAACACAAGAAGCGGAGGAAGAAACAAAATTAAGATCATGATATGATTTAAAAATCTAAAACTCCTCCCATCTGTTAGACTGTTACTCAATGCCAACTTCTAACACCATGGATAAATCTTCTCCTATCTTTCCCACTATACAGGTCATACCTTCCCCATTATACCTAGTTAAACCTATTCCAGTTCCACTGACCATCACTCTGTGATTCCTCAATCTCACTCAATTAAGACCTCAACGGAAAGCCACCAACTCTGAAACCTCCAACAGGCCAGTTTGCATCTACCTGGTCATCATACACACACTCTCTGTCTGACCTAAAACTTGACACTACAGGTCTGGCTGCATCCGAAGTCATCATATCCCTCTCTTTCTGGGTTGGTCCTGCAGCCTAAACCTTGATGACGCTGGCTTGGATTCATCAGTCTGGAGACTCTGGACATCAAATCTCTTGCTCTTAAAACAAGAACAAAATAAAAAAGCCAAACATATGTAATAGTAATAAAGGGGAAGTCAAAACGAAACGAAAACCAAAGAAGAAAGATGAGTAAATACAAAATGGGAAAGGGTTTAAAAGAACCAAGGGCATGTGAGAAGAACGAAGAAGATAAAACTCACAGATACCAAATGTGGCGCTGATGCACGATAAAGAATAGTCTTCTTAGGATTTGGAGGTAGAGTTGGATCTGTCATATCCATGGCAATGTTTATATCAATAAGCCCAGATGGTCCAGACTGGTCACTTACACCATTGCTGGCTGATTCCACTGGACGTTTTTGGTAGAAAGATCCACTAGGTTCCCATTCCAAACATTGCAGCATTCTAAAAGCATCCAAAGTTAGTTCTGTGAATTTGACCTGAAAATACAGAATAAAGATTTGGTAACATGCATGCCTTCATTGCAACTTCCTACAGGATTGTCAGATGGACCAAAACTTCATTATTCTGTGTAAACATGTAAAACCAGTTTACCTCATTCCGGTGATAACTCATCAGCAATGCATCTTTCAACTTCAGAACCCTCCTTGCATGGAATCGAGCTACATATGGAAGTGAAGTAGGATGGGAGTCAAACAAAGCACAATATCGAAGAGTCCTTGCATTTGTAAAAGCTAAATCAGCTTTCAAAAACTGTACAATTTCTTGTACCACCTGCTTCCATTCTTTGATGTTATTCTCCTGAAATACATGGTAGAAAAGTCAGAGAAGGGGTAGAAAAGATTACAAAAAGTTCTCTTTTTTTTTTTAAGAATTCTGGTGACAATATACTTGCTTAGATAAAAGAAAAATATCCCTAGACATAGTAATATATAGTGTAAGGCCAAAAAATTCAGCATTCAGAACATTGATTTTTTTTTTTTTTTTTTTGGGGGGGGGGGGGGGTGGGGGTGGGGGTGGGGTTGGTGTGGGGGAAGAACCAAAGTATCAAAAGAAAGAGCTCACATCCAGATGCTACTTTAGATTGCATTTGAGACAAAGGAAGTTAGCCAATTCACTAAAAGGGGGGGGGGGGG
>NC_056558.1:8681775-8695952 GCF_013358625.1 Macadamia integrifolia | reverse complement strand
TAAAATTTCCAAAAATGCATAAAAAGATCTAAATATAAGGCATATAAGCATGTTCATGTGGCCGCATGTGTGTGTGTGTGTGTGTGAGAGAGAGAGAGAGAGAGATGTAAGAAATTAAACTCCAGAAAGCAAATGATTTTTATGTATCAAAATTTTTTATAACTTTGTGCAACATAGTGAATTTATTCAAGAGAATATCACATGGAATGCTTAGAACGAATTAAAATATAAACAACATAAGTTTAAACAATCAATGGAAGAAAGTATTGAACTATAAGGTTCATTAACAAGATAAAAAGACTAATCTTAATGGAAGATTTAGCAAAATGTGGAGTTAGTATTTGGTGCAGGGAACACTAATTGATAGATGTACTGATGAGAAGGTTCCTACAACTAAACAAGCAGTTAGCCAGATTGTCAGTGGAGTACAGAAGGCAAAAGTATGTTATATGGTTGACAGGATTCTTTCTCATGATCAATAATCAATAATTTGATAGGCTAATTTATTCAACTGCAGCCGCTTAAATTTCCTTAAAAAAAAAGACTCTACCACTCAATTACCAGAATCAACTTATTACATTGTTTCTGAACCCCTGCCACATCATATGGCATCAAACAATCTCTTTAACCTCAGTTTCATTAGTTTCTGTTTGAATGGGTCCTTAATTGTGTGTGATCTTTGCCATACCCTTCTTATCTCTTGGGTAAGATGGAATAACCAATTGAATATCCTGACTATGAAGGATCCACTGGACCAAATCGAGTTTGCATTGGGGAGTTACTATCTAGAGTTAAGCTCCATCAATGTTGGAATGAAAGGGGAATCTTGCTGCACTCAGTTTGTAAAAGGCATTTTTTGGTTACATTTAAATTGGCAATATACCTGCATAGTTTCTCAGTTTTCCTTGTTAGACAACTTTTCTGGGTCCATCATAGAAACTCCCCAGCTTCATTTCTATCCTTAGTTTTCCCCCTTTCTTCCTTCCTTCCTTCCTTCCTTCCTTCCTTCCTTTGATGATCTAGTGAAAACTACAAAGGATTCTATTTTCTGGCCGCAATGTTAATACTTATTACCCTTTTGCTCAAATGATTTATGTTTTAAATTTTTTACAGCATATCTTATATTTAACATCCCTTCAAAACAATCACACATAATCAATGTAAACCTGCTTCAAACTCCCAAGTAAGATGTCTTGAATCAAGATCTTGCCATAAGTTAAAGATGATTGCCTGGATAATAATAATCAATGGATCTTAACTTGATCGTAACTTGCACAAGTATCTCCTCCACTCTTTCTCATACTGTACCTTTTTCTTTTCCTTTTTTGGTGGGTGGATGGGTGGGCAACACCGACATGCTTTCTTTTTCTCACAATTAACTCTTAATTGCAACATTAATTGGCATCAACAAAGGTTTATAAGAATCTGTTACCAAAATCAACCTCGAGAATAAAAAATTACTAGTAACGCTATTAACCATTCAGCAAATTCAATCACTCAAAATCCTCAACTTCCCACCTTAAATTAGATAGTAATTAAAAGCGAACTTGTTTCAGCAGTAACAGGGGCAGGAGAAGAAAGTACCCGAAAAGAAGCCTTGCTATCATCAACAAGAGCCTTAAACCGCTCAACGAGTATTTGCACCATTTCAGACCGATTCAACAGCAACGAAACAATGAGAAACCTCGCATAAAACCTCAACTCCTTATACCGCAAATTGAGATTCTTGGCCACCCCTTTTGGTCCCTCGAAATAACCACGATTAAGTATAGCTTCATAGAAAATGTAAGATTCGAGCAGAAACCTTGCTTCACTAGTCCTCAAGTACTGACCGTAGTAAAGCTGACCAATCCTCGACGCAATTTCACCGATTTCCCATCTCTGAAGACCAGACTCGACGAGCTTCAAACGGTTCTCTTGCTGGAACTTCCAGAGACGAGTGTAAGCCTTGAAGACCTTGTGGAAGTAATGGTTGTGTCCATGACCATACGATGGGACGTCACGAACCCTAGCGAATTTGCGGTCAGCGCTATCAACCAGACCACGGAAGGTTTTGAAGACCTCGGTAGTGTCGCCCATGGAGTAAAGGTCACTCTCAGGACCAGTCGCCGGCGGCGAAACTCATGTAATCACCGGGGAAATTAAATATTACCGGAAAGAGCAGATCCACGGAGACTCAGAGAGAGAGATAGAGTTATTAATTGATTGATTCTTTTTGTAGTTCTTCTCCTCTCTTGTGTTCTTCCTTTTCTTTAAAAATGACTAAGTCGGCTCTAGAGAGAGAGAGAGAGAGAGGCGGCAGTTTTATAGTGTACGTGGCGGTAGTTAGCAGCGGTCCCAGACGTAATGGGATCGACTATCCAACGTCACCATGGTGGTTACAACTTTTCGGCCTATAATAGATATTATTGGAAGAGGAATAGACACGCCGCCGGTATGTGGTAAACTAGCGGATGACACCAATGGATCCATAGGATGAGGCATCAAACAGGTAGTGCAGACTGTAGAGATTGATATCAAAAGGGCAGAAGCAAGGATTAAAGTATCGGTATCGGTCGTTGTATCGGTAGGTCAAAATTAAGATACGTATCAGAGAGTATCGTATCGTATCAGAGATACACTTAGATACGCTAAAGATACACACATAAATGAATAAGAAACATTTTTTTAAACACTTTTGCATAAAGAGTTTGTTAAAAAAAGCTATTGATAACATGTATTATGCATAAACACTAAATTGAGGGTATTGTACTAAGAATTCAAGGGTTGTAGTTGTCTCATAAATGTAAAATCCTTGTTCCCAACCTTGATTTCCACTTTAGTTAGAGAGAAATATGGCTGACAACAACTTTGAAACAAAAACCCTTCAAAAAATCGTGTTTTTTCTGAAAAATTACTCATCTTGGCCATTATATGACCATAACGCATTGTATCGGTACATACCGATACTCACCGATACGTATTGATACTCACCGATACGTACCGATATATATCGATACTCACCGATATGTGTCAATATATACCGATACGTACTGATCGATACATACCGATACTCACCGATATGTACCAATACATACCGAAACGTACATTTTACCTCAATTTTATAATTTTCATAGTCGTATCGAGGCATATTGTATCGTATCGATGTGTATTGGTGGTGTATTGATGCATATCGGTATGTATTGTAGGATATATATCGATACGAAAGGATTTTAAAAATTTCATGTATCGTATCGATGTGTATCGTATCGATCGACTAAATTTAAGATACGTATCGGAGAGTATCGTATCGATATCGGAGATACTTAAAAATCATGGGCAGAAGAGAGATGGACATGGAGGGTCCTAGCCGTTTCGTGTTTTTTGGTAAGACTGCTAGCTTCCTGCATGTTGATGGTGTGCCCATCTTTTTTTCTATATTATTCTTAAATATTTTAAATATAAAAAATAATAAAAAAGAAAGGCTATGTGAGCAAACGTTAAAGGAAAGTATATTTTTATTAGAAAAATAAAGGCATCAATAAAGTGCGATAAAGTGGTATCTTACGTAAAGGGTGTTAGCATAACCTGTCAACAGCTTAGAGTACCATTTCTCTTGACAATGTATTGGGGTTTCCTATAAGTGTGAGTAAGAAGGGGTTTTAAAAAATTGTATCATTCATATGAATTCCACATGCGACCCACATGGTCAAAATATGAGAGTGTCAGTTTGGGCTTGATACATGTTATGTGAAAAGGGTATAAAAGAATTTGTACAAGAGCAATATGTTTTCCAAAATATATATGTAGTTATAACTAGGGCATTATGTGTCCACATACATATAGTTAGGAATTTCTTAAACTAACCAAATTTTTGGTGAAGGAATTTGGTGGAGGAAAATTGGGTCCCCTTACAATTATGAAAAAGTAAATGTGGATGTTTGAAAATCATGAAGACAGATAATATAACAGGGGTGAAGGGGAAATATGCAGAGGTGAGGAACATTATCTTAAGTTTAAGTTCTATCTAATTACATGTGAAATAAAATATGTCTTTAATGGTTAAATAAAGTTTTTTATCAAAAATAATGGTAAATTGAAGTAAAACGAGACATAAAGAAACGAAGATAGTTTTTCTCGATTGTATAGGGAGGTTCACCACCCCGTCTTAGAGTTCACAAACCCCTATAGGGTTTTAGTATGTTCCCAAACTTGCCTTGAATTTGCTCCTAAGAAAATTTTATTGAGGTATTTGATTAGAAGTAGAATTGATGCAAGGTGATTTAAAAATATAAGGGGATCACATAATATAGAGAATAATTAAAATATATTTTCAATGATGTGCCATCTTTATCAAGACCAGAATACAAACGATGTCATTGTCTGCTTGAAGTATGATGCAAGAAATAAGAAGCGCGTTTGGTTCAACAGTAAGGTATAAACGTTGTGACCTAGTTGTCAAGCGGTCAAAATAGCCTCTCGATATTTTCAAGTTAAAGCTGCATAAGCATAGTAGGTAAGAGACTGAGTTACTCCTTAAAAAATAATGGGAATCTTCTTAATATGGGAACATCTAGTAATAGTAAGACCTGTTGTTTCTTTTGACACTCTACATGAGTAAAAGGAATAAAAATGTAAAATCTAGGTAGACAATTATTATTCTCATTAAGAGCATTTAATAAGCTCAACAATCATGCACTTCAACATATATTCAAAAGGAAAAAATGGGTAAAAAGATGGAATAAAAAAAACTACCCGATATTGTTGTGAAAAGATGCTCATACCCCGGCTCCACTTCTTTTCACACACAAGGAAGTGGAATGGGTTGTGAAAAGATGTTCAAACCCCAGCTCCACTTCCCAATATATTTAAGCGTATACAATATTATTGGGTAGCATTCATTTTTTTTTTTTAAATAATAATAAATATTGAAATTATACATACGAAGTCTTACCATGAGCAAATTGTATCCATTAACAAAAATATGGGTTCGATCAAGATTTGTTCATTTTAAAGTACCAAAAGCAAGTATAATATTCTTATAAAAATAAAATATCAAAGTATGGAACCCTAGAAAGAGTCTGGCTTAACTTAAAATGAGATTTATCAGCATCTTTACTCTAACATTCTTGCAAATACATTATTCTCATTATGTCCTAGTTTATAGTTTCTAATGGAAATATCGCTCCATAAGCAAAGGCTCCTTAAATGGAACTGAAGTAAAATTAATTGGCACATATAAGTATATTTTTTAGTTAGCTCCACTGTGATTCTTAATCACTACCAAAAAAAAAAAAAATCTATAGTTTAAATTTCTTCAATTCTGGACAAACGAGAGTAAAGTATACTTTAAAAGAAAATTTGAGAAACTTCATTGAACAGTTACTATCTTAGTTGGCGCAAATTTGTATCCAATTATTCGGATTTGGCTCCTCTCCATAAAGCTTAAGGACCAGAGAGTGATCCTAGGACTGGGGTATCCCCTGGGCTCTATGGAGAGAAATCCTATCCACACATTGCACCATATGTCTCATGTGATAGATCAGGTGGATTTCAAATATTTGTGAGGGGTTGATTTCACTCTCTCTTGTTTATGTGTGAAATTTGAACTCTATTTAATTTTGATAAGTGTCAAAATTATGAAAAGAAAAATGGTTGGAAACTCTTTTTTTTTTTTTTTTTTAATAATAGAGAAATCTATACCATTAATACTACAAGGATCCTATCCTATTCTGTGACCGCAGATGAGCTGCACCTAGGAATGTGAGGGTGTGGAGGGCCTGGAGGCATCTCTCTCTCTCTCTCTCTCACTTGAACTCTCCAGTAACTGGAGAGGAGCTGCACTCCCACATTTTTCAAAATATAATGATATTATATTTGCTTTGCATTTTGCATGTATATCTTAGCCCTTATAGTTGACATTGTGGTTTGGTTAACTCTTCCGTTTACAACTAATGGGAGAGTTAATTAAGACTATGTTTCTTCCTAAATAAGCTTAATCATTTAATTTATGGACTCTCTCTTGCTCTAATCAATTGTATTAGCCTTGGATTCCCTATTTCAAGTACAGTGATAGGTTGGATAGTGAAACATCCATTACAAGCCTTCGCTTCATTAGGTAATGGAAAATGCCTTTTCCTTAAACTGTATATCATGAAGCTATGCCTCCAAGATTTGTTTATAAGAATTCTTAGGGTTTTGATCGGTATTTTAGATATAAAATCATTATTTTGAGGATATTTTAGACACTTCATAGTGTAAAGAGAGCAGTAGTTCGAATTGCATATTGTATTACCCTAATCACCTATATGCATGGTCAGATGATGACATTTATCCTTTTCACTTCCATAAATGTCCTCTACACTCTAATGACAGTGAAAGGGACAAGTGCTATCACCTGATTGTTGGTGCAATGTACACGTACGTTTAAGTGATCCCCGCTCAATGTATTGCTTCAAACCACGAATTCCTTAACTGTGAGCCGCCGACTAGTGAATCATTCGCCTTGCTTATTTTCTTAAGATTCTTCTCTCTCTCTCTCTCTCTCTCTCTATATATATATATATATATCTCTCTCTCTCTCTCTCTCTATATATATATATATATATATAGAGAGAGAGAGAGAGAGAGAGAACACTATCAGTCCGCGTTCTCCACGCCCAGACACATGGGGAAGTGGGAGAAGGCTGTGAAAAGACACCCTTGCATCTGCTCCTCCACGTGTCTCTGGGCATGGGAAATGCGGATAGGCAGAGTTCTCTTTCCCAATAATTAATGAAGATTGAAATACTGGTCTGTACTGAAAAGATGATTTTGAATTGGGAAAAAAATTAAAGATAGTGGTTGGATGTGTTTTTTGGATTTGTGTATGCTCATCATCTACGAGTCCTTCTTTTAAAGTTTTCAAAGTCAGTCCTTTTCCTTAGCTTTATTAGGTAAAGGTTGTCTTCTCACTGCTTGTTCTGTTTCTTTTACCTTTGGCGTTTTCTTTCAGGCAAATATAGCTTCAAGGAGAAGGTGGAAGAGAAAAGAGTAATCTCAATAAAGTTTCTAAGAACAACCTTGTTAGTGCTCTCCAGTCTTCCCTCACAATCTTTTAAATAGATCTCTGACTAATACAATGGCCTTTTGATGTCTAGACAAGATATAAAGGCATTTGAAATCTCCATTTATTTATTTATTTTTGAATTTTCACATTTATCAGGAGTCAGGACTTGATCCATGAGGTAATCAACATAGATGTTTTGTTTAATGTAAAAACTAAAGCAACCTTACCTTCACTTTGAGATAAGTTGATTTTGAAGCATCGAAATATAAAAATAAATGCCTTTGGAGTCTAAAAACCACAAGGTTACGATTTCTATGCATAACCTCTCACATTCCATCTAGGGACCCACACTCTCTTTCCTCGTTAAACGCTTCCGCTAGACCCACCCTCTCAACTTCAGTATGACGTTGTAGTGATCCCTCTCCCTTCCTTTTGGAAAGTTCAATCCGGTGAATTTTCCTCTCCTAATGTTGGAAGTCCTCATGGCTCACCATCACAGGAATTTTGACCAAAAAAAAAAGAAAAAAAAAGATTGAAATGAACAATGTTAATGGGGCGTTTGACAGAATTAAAGAATACTTGATCAATCCACCTATGCTAGCACCTCCAACCCCAGGAAAACCTCTACTCCTATATTTGTCAATAACAAAAACTTCCCATGGAAGACTTTTTGATTCCTCAATCCTTTATTTTTAAATGTGTGAAATAAATCTAAGTATTTAGATCTTAGAATGTCCTAAAGGGGGAAGTGTTAGGAGTGAGTGTATCTTCTTGAAGACAAAAGAAAGATGGTTGTTCATTGGAGGATCACCAAAAGTGGTCCTATTTAGTTGATTAAAATACAAAATTGAAAAGAAAAAGAACAAAGAGAGAAAAAGCATAAGACAAAAGAAATCATTGAAGCATCAAATTTGGATCACTCAAAAGACTCAATTGGATTAAGCAGAAACTTCAGTAGATGGGTTTTTGATGATAATCAAATCAAATCTATAAATCATCTTCAATGCTTTGGGAATGGTGGAAGTCCCATGAATGTAAAGAAAGCTGAAAGAAATTGCCAAAAGAAGCTGAGAGGAAGGATGGGATGGCCACCCAAGGAAGTGGAAGCATGGAAGCTATCTTTGGGCATTTGAAGAGAATCTTGTAAAGCACTACCATAGAAGTCAAAAAGGGAAAGAAGGTAATAAAGTATAGCTTCGGGCATTTGAAGAGAATCTTGTAAAGCACTACCATAGAAGTCAAAAAGGGGAAGGAGTATCTAATGATGGAAGGAAGGAGAGCTTCAGAATTGGGCTCTTCAGACTTGGAGTAGTCATGGTATTCCATGAATTGAGAAACCATGGTAATCTCTTCTCCCAAGTTCAAGTTGAGCCCAATAAGTTAATGTAGTCTCTTCTCCCTACTCATTGGCTAGCTACCCTTGGCCAGTCCATCTAAAATGGTAAATGGGGGACCACTCAAGTAATCTTCACCATGGCAATAAGCCCTTGAGCCTCTTATCAGCATCTAAACTTGGGTAGAGCCATAGATTAGATCCATAGGAACACAGTCTCTGAATTGAGCTTAAACAGAAGAAGCTAAGGGTCTCATTAGAGCAAGCCCTAGGATCTCATTAGAGGAATCAATATATTCCAAGCATCTAGGGTTTTTCGTAAAGAATTGAACCGAGTAGGATCGGGAATCAGGATCAACCTCAGCATCCTTGATAGATTCCAATCTAGATCGGCATTATGTCACTTGCTCTAATATATAAAAATTTTCATCTCAAAAGATCAATCTGATAAGTGAAGGTGTTCATGGATATATGAGGAAAAGGATTGTTCCACTTTGAATTGACATGAAATTAATACGGCTAAATTCATTACCGTTCCTGTCCCTCTTAGCAGCCCTAGACTTGGGTCCCTGGAGAATGTAAGTCATTATTTACGTTCAATATCCAAGCTTATGAAAAAGGTGTCAAGGAGGAAAACATACATTTTCATGGCGTCGTTGTCTGTGGTAGATATAACATTATCTCATAATGTAGAGACGTACCAAAGCTATTACATCAATGATTAAATGAAGAAAGATCTAATACATCCATCCATGCATGGCTTCTTGCAAGTTAAATATGTAGGCCTTCTAATAACCCACACAAGAATGGGGAAATCTTCTCTGTCTGAGAGCGTGGTTCCTATATTTACTTACAATCCAAGCAGCACTCTCAATATGGTTCAATCTATAGAAAGCATGATGGAAATCATTTTATAGAGAAAAGGAGAAAGATAGACACAAGGGTGCAAGTAAAGGGTGTCAATCGGTCGATTTGTGCTGAATTGGTTTCAGTGTGAAAATGGAGAATTCAAAACCAAAACAATTGGGAAGGCTTGATTTGCTTATTGGTTTCGTTTTGGGTTCTTGTCAGTTTGTTGTCAAGTCGGTTTCGGTTTTAGTTTATATCCAAGCCAGTTTGATACATACATTCATACATACATATATACATACTTATTCGAAAAATATGTTTTTAATGACTTATGGGGTGGTATCAATTTATATTGTTTGATTTTGATTTCAGTCAGTTTTTTTCACTTGGTTTGATTTTGGGTTAAGTCGATTTCAGTTCAATTTGGTTTTAGGTTTGAAATACCCCAATGAGGCGACCCAATAAGGATCGGTTTTGTTTGGTTCAGATTTATTTGGGTCGATTTGAACTGGTTTGATTTGCATTGTGACACCCCTAGTGAAGGCATGGGAGCTATGCTCCCGGATACAAAATTTTGAAGGACCATTAAGAGCTGAAGGCCCCAAGATGTGGTGTAGATAGATGGATGTGGATAGGTCAAAGCCCCAAGGTGTGGTGCAGATGGATGGATGTAGATAGGTCTATGTGATAGAAGACATTACATCCATGCATCAAATTATGTTTAAAGTTTCATAATTATCTATAAGAAAAAGGGTTCACATACCATTGATTTGTATGACCCTTCACATACCATTGATTTGTATGACCCTTCACATTCTCTTTCCTTCATGACATGTGGGTTTCCTATCCACAAACCATGTGGTGCCCTCTCTTGCCCCCATTGGTTGGGCATGGTGATTCTATTACATATCAATGTTGTAATGGTCCCTCTCCTTAGCTATAAGAGATTTTTATTTATGAAACATCAAACTAGCTAGAGGCCTTTAGTTAACACCTCTAGTGTAGCTCTGTTGGTCTAAAGGCGTTATGTGTTAACATACGTCTTAGGTTTGAGTCTTCCCACAACTGATCTGTTACACAGGTAAACGTGGATGCATATAATTAGGGTTTACCCTTGGCATATAGACTATGTACTTGCTAATTACTTTTTACTTCTTTTTTTTTTTTTTTTCTTTCCTTCTGGTATAAGCTACCTCAATCTCTTATATTATTATTATTATATATATATATATATATATTTTTGATAGGAACCTGCCTATATTTAAATTCAAGCTTACCATTATTGCTTATCTTTTAGAAAGATCTTTCAATACAGTTGTGTCTGAATTAATATCCAACAACCAACCTCTTAATTATTATCAGAAATGAAAGCTGCCTTTCCTTTGGAATCAAAGAATTTCATCTTAAACAAGATCAATAATAATCTCTGGATCAGTTTCTTTCTTACAGTAACATCAGCCATTGATGACCTTACTTAGCTGCCTTTAATAAGGAAAGCGAAATGGTTAACTGCCATCTAAGTTTCTACAACTATTTATTGCCCTACTACTCTTTCATGTTTTCCCACACACACCTGATCATCTACACCAAGAAGAGTAGGGAGGCCTTTTACAGTATCTTCCTTTATCTTAAATTCCACAAAGTGCATGGAGGTATATTGTTTCATATCCATTTCTTTCATTTTGCCTTTTGTGTTTATGTGTTTTCTGTTTTATCCCCTATAGATATATGATCATAGTTTAATGGATTCTATTAATTAGCATGGATTGAAGGATTCTGTAATCCTTAAGTTCACCAAAAAGAGTTATTTGTTAGTATGATATCATTTAATATGAATGGTGGGAGGATTCAATTAGCATCGATTTCGATAGCTTGCTGGTTGAGTTTCCGTGCTAATGACAATGTCGAAGGTGGGGTCTCTTTTACCGTGTGTTTTGGTGTTTCCTGTGTTGATTCTCCTTTTTTTTTTTTTCCTTGATAAAATTAACCTTCAAACGAAAAATATATATGTAAACAACAAAGTACTTGTTAGCTCTTTCACTATGGGAAAAGGCCAGGCTGCACACACCACCTGTGCGGGAAACTAAGCCAACATTGTATCTATCTCTCTCTTCCTTCCATTGAAATGACCCCTGCCCCTTTAGTATGATGCCCCATTCCTCAACGCCATTGATACCGCTTGCTAACTTACCACGGTGTGTCTATCCCTCCCCCAAAAACTATATATGAAAAGAAACCATTGGAAAAATAGAAATTGAAGAGGGCCCTTTTTCCGGTTAAACCCGGTTTGATTAGCTGATTAGACATGGTTTTAAAACCACAGATGCCTCTTTACATGTATTTTGGGTTATCTTTTTTGGGTTTTGCTTTATTTAATCATAGTTGATTACACAGAGATTGTAACTAAACAAAATTGCCATCCTCCATACATATCGGGGCAGCTTCTTTGTATTGTAGGAGGCAAAAATGATATCATAGTATATAATTAAAAGTTCTATTCATAACTAATATATATCTTATTTGGGCTATATCATATGGTTTACTAAGAATATTCCTTTTTTAACATTCAAGTATTTCATACCTTCTTGTATTTTTGCTCATATGTGTTCATATTGTCTCTACTATGGCAGCAAAAGATGGAAGGATTGATCAGCATAAATGAAGAAATAATTAGGATAAAGAAGACGGAACCCGTTTTAATCCGTCCGGCGGAGGAAACTAAAAATGGTTTCTATTTCCTTTCGAACCTTGATCAGAATGTTGCAACCATTATCCAAACATTTTATTGCTTCAAAGCTGAAGATGAGAACAAGAAAAGTAGTGAGACTATCAGTGAAGTGATCAAGGAAGCACTGGCTAAGGTTTTGGTTCACTATTATCCACTTGCAGGGAGTTTAACAATCAGTTCTGAAGGAAAACTGATTGTGAAGTGTACAAACAAAGGTGTACCCTTTGTTGAAGCTTTTGCAGATTGTGAGATTGAAGCTTTAGGGGATATAACTGTTCCTGATCCTTTGACTTTAGGGAAGCTTGTGTACACTGTTTCTGGAGCTGAAAGCATTTTAGAGATGCCTCTGTTGACAGCCCAGGTATGACATATATGTACAAACAATATTTTTTTTTTTGGGGGTAAATAAACTTCACATCTTGTATGCATGAGATTACTTAAATATGGGCAAGTATTTTCTATCGGAGAGATCCACATAGGGGCACACCCTTTCAGGAGAGGCTGCTCTCCAACAGAAAATTAATTTTTCCCGCTAAATATAGTTATGTTTCATGCCGTGACTCGTGATGGGCCACGTAGTGTGGAAAACCAAGAATATATGCAGGCATGATACTTTGAAAAAGACAATAAGCAATTATGAATAGGAAAATGTTTTCCTACATACCCATAGAGGATGGTTCACCTACCGGTCTAGGGCTCATAAACCTCATAGGGATTTTAGTATTGTCCAAAAATATCTTTTCAATACCCCCACGCACATCTCAAGCCCACCGTGTATGGATTCCTATTCATCATGAGCACATGAAGATTAAACTCGATCCTTATGAATATGATGTCATTGAATTATTTAGTTATGGTGTGTGATACTATTTTGATAGTTAAACTAGAAGAAAATCATCTGCTACATGTATGGATGAGGCAATTTTATATGGTTGTTTTCTTTGTATCGGTAAAACACTTCTTTTTAAGAAGAAAAACCCATTGCTCACCTCTTGTAGATAAATTTTCTCTTTTCCACCCCTAAAAAACATGTTTTGCATATGCTACATAAAAAAATTAAAATAAAATAAAATAATAGTAATATATGGTCCTTCCGAAAAAACAACATGCAAGTCATCTCTCTATTAAGGGCATGACTTCAACCAGCTCCATGGATTTTTTGTTTCTTCGAAATCATTTTTATCAAAGATTTTTGGATTTACTATAGAACTGGTACATCCTGTATCAATTATAGTCTTTAAATATACTGTTTTCTTGTTTATTTTTATTCTGCAAAGTGTTTGTGAATTATTCAAGCTATTTTTTACTTGACAGAATATAGCTGTGTCCTTGTCAAGATTTGATTTTTCAATAGTAGCTATAAATGATAAGAATTTACAAAAATTAACAGCTCTTGTCGAAACCTTACATCTGATCCTTTGGCTTGAACTTATCACATAACTTTTTAACATGTATGGTGAAAGACTTTTTTTTTTTTTTTTCTGTATTCTCCTTCCAATATATCCTAAGCACAATTAACAAGGTTCCATCTTCAAATTATAGTTGGAAAGCCTGATTTTGACTTGGACAAGTCACCTGAGTCAAGTAAAAAAAAAACTTGTTCTACCATGTTTGACTGACTTTGAAAAGGGTTGAAAAACCTGATTTTCCAACCATACTTCAAATGTTCTGATTTTCAATTTTTTTCCTCAGGTAACGAGGTTTAAATGTGGAGGGTTTGTGCTTGGCATGACAATAAATCATTGCATGGTTGATGGGATAACTGCAATGGAGTTTGTGAACTCATGGGCTGAAACTGCAAGAGGATTACCCTTCACTGTCCCTCCATTCCTAGACAGATCCATATTAAGATCTAGAAAACCTCCCAAGATCGAGTTCACCCACAATGAATTCAAAGAGATCAATGATGTATCCAACATGGTAACCCTCTTTCAAGAAGAGCAAATCCTTTACAGATCCTTCTTTTTTGACCCTGAGAAGCTAACCCATTTGAAGAAAATGGCCATGGAGGATGGGACCATAAAGAGCTGCACTAGTTTTACAGCTCTCACAGCTTTGGTGTGGAGAGCCAGAAGTAAGGCTGTTAAGATGAAACCAGACCAACAAACTAAGCTTCTCTTTGCTGTAGATGGAAGATCAAAGCTAAATCCACCACTGCCAAAGGGATACTTTGGTAATGGGATTGTTCTCACATGTTGTCTTTGCACTGCTGGAGAGTTGATTGAGAAGCCATTATCCTT
>NC_056558.1:8648872-8681755 GCF_013358625.1 Macadamia integrifolia | reverse complement strand
AAGGAAAACTGATTGTGAAGTGTACAAACAAAGGTGTACCCTTTGTTGAAGCTTTTGCAGATTGTGAGATTGAAGCTTTAGGGGATATAACTGTTCCTGATCCTTTGACTTTAGGGAAGCTTGTGTACACTGTTTCTGGAGCTGAAAGCATTTTAGAGATGCCTCTGTTGACAGCCCAGGTATGACATATATGTACAAACAATATTTTTTTTTTTGGGGGTAAATAAACTTCACATCTTGTATGCATGAGATTACTTAAATATGGGCAAGTATTTTCTATCGAAGAGATCCACATAGGGGCACACCCTTTCAGGAGAGGCTGCTCTCCAACAGAAAACTAATTTTTCCCGCTAAATATAGTTATGTTTCATGCCGTGACTCGTGATGGGCCACGTAGTGTGGAAAACCAAGAATATATGCAGGCATGATACCTTGAAAAAGACAATAAGCAATTATGAATAGGAAAAAGTTTTCCTACATACCCATAGAGGATGGTTCACCTACCGGTCTAGGGTTCATAAACCTCATAGGGATTTTAGTATTGTCCAAAAATATCTTTTCAATACCCCCACGCACATCTCAAGCCCACCGTGTATGGATTCCTATTCATCATGAGCACATGAAGATTAAACTCGATCCTTATGAATATGATGTCATTGAATTATTTAGTTATGGTGTGTGATACTATTTTGATAGTTAAACTAGAAGAAAATCATCCACTACATGTATGGATGAGGCAATTTTATATGGTTGTTTTCTTTGTATCGGTAAAATGCTTCTTTTTAAGAAGAAAAACCCATTGCTCACCTCTTGTAGATAAATTTTCTCTTTTCCACCCCTAAAAAACATGTTTTGCATATGCTACATAAAAAATTAAAATAAAATAAAATAATAGTAATATATGGTCCTTCCGAAAAACCAACATGCAAGTCATCTCTCTATTAAGGGCATGACTTCAACCAGCTCCAAGGCTTTTGAGTAAGAACTTCATTTAATTCTTGGCTTGAACTTATCACATAACTTTTTACCATGTATGGTAAAAGACTTTTTTTTTTTTCTGTATTCTCCTTCCAATATATCCTAAGCACAATTAACAAGGTTCCATCTTCAAATTATAGTTGGAAAGCCTGATTTTGACTTGGACAAGTCACCTGAGTCAAGTAAAAAAAAAAACTTGTTCTTACCATGTTTGACTGCCTTTGAAAAGGGTTGAAAAACCATACTTCAAATGTTCTGATTTTCAATTTTTTTCCTCAGGTAACGAGGTTTAAATGTGGAGGGTTTGTGCTTGGCATGACAATAAATCATTGCATGGTTGATGGGATAACTGCAATGGAGTTTGTGAACTCATGGGCTGAAACTGCAAGAGGATTACCCTTCACTGTCCCTCCATTCCTAGACAGATCCATATTAAGATCTAGACAACCTCCCAAGATCGAGTTCACCCACAATGAATTCAAAGAGATCAATGATGTATCCAACATGGCAACCCTCTTTCAAGAAGAGCAAATCCTTTACAGATCCTTCTTTTTTGACCCTGAGAAGCTAACCCATTTGAAGAAAATGGCCATGGAGGATGGGACCATAAAGAGCTGCACTAGTTTTACAGCTCTCACAGCTTTGGTGTGGAGAGCCAGAAGTAAGGCTCTTAAGATGAAACCAGACCAACAAACTAAGCTTCTCTTTGCTGTAGATGGAAGATCAAAGCTAAATCCACCACTGCCAAAGGGATACTTTGGTAATGGGATTGTTCTCACATGTTGTCTTTGCACTGCTGGGGAGTTGATTGAGAAGCCATTATCCTTTGCAGTTCAATTGGTGCAAGAAGCAATCAACTTAGTGAATGATAACTATATTAGGTCTGTGATAGATTACTTTGAAGTAACAAGACTAAGGCCTTCCTTGGCAGCTACTGTGTTGATCACAACATGGACTAGACTTGATTTTGATACTACAGATTTTGGGTGGGGCCAACCAACACAATCGGGTTGTGTTACCTTACCTGAAAAAGAAGTTGTTTTGTTCCTCTCTCATGGAAGAGGCAAGAAGTGTATGAATCTGCTGCTGGGTCTTCCAGTATCTGCCATGAAGATCTTTGAAGAACTAATGCAAGTGTAATTTATAGGAAAAATGTTATGTGGATGGTCATGTATCTCATGTATGTACATGTTTGTCACTTCAACCGTCCGATAAGCATAAAGTGATAACTTTTAATACCATATTTGGCCCTACAAGAAGGGAAGAGGTGCCGACCATGTATAAAAACCATATCCTAATTTATATGAGCCACAAACTTGATGAGCTCTAATAGGTATGTTGATGTACATATAGGGTTTCTAATGTAAACTATATTGTTACCTTTTTGTACAGGTAAAAATAAAAGCTGTTATTAGTATAAAAGGAAGCTTAATTTCTATGCACTTCTTTTACATGTCTAAGTGATTGGTAAGTTCCTGCTCCAGTTGCCATGGCCTGTCTACAAACTCCTTAGTAGCCATGCCTAATTAGCTAGTGGGTGAATCACAGGCAAACTAGGCCGGCCAACTAGTCAACTCTGTTTGGCCGAAATAGACCTCTTAGTCGGTTCAATCAATGTCCCTAAAACATAATCAAACCGGTCAAAACTGAAAAAAGAAAAGGGTACCAGGGTCCTTTAAATTGGGATTTTCTTTAATGAACCCAAGGAAGAAATATTAATGTATAGCCAATAAACCTCACAATTAAAAAATAAGATAAAAGAATAAAACACCCAAAATTCATAAGATATAGAGGCAACATTATTACAATACCAATGCATTGAGTCTCCCATGTATTTGTAGAAATACCCTTCATTCTCTGTCACACCATATCCTGAATCGCCAGGCCAGTGGATATATTACGAATGGTCTCCAACTCCATCGTTCGGGTGATCTCTGTCCCACAGGAAGAAATTGATCATTGTTAACTGATTTATCAAATTGAGGACATAAAAAAAATTAAAAACGTACATATGCAAGGTCAACAAAATATTACCATAAGGTGTTATCAGTCATATAGGGATTGATGTCATATTGATTTCAAAGGAGAATTGATCATATGGGTTGATGTGGTCTTGGGTTCCCTGATCATCTTGTAAGCTGATTTATGGAATTGAGTTCTTCCAAATCATCCATATCATATTGCAAGCACTGAATTGATTGTACATAAAACATCTCCAAGTTATTCTCCGCTCATCTTTGGTAGGAGAAAGTTCAGTTGTCTCACAGTGCAGTTAAGTCCATTGTCATATTCCTGAGCAAGATCTTTGTGTACTTCTGATATCTCAATAGCAAATTTGTCTTCCAGAGGAAACCCAAACCAATCAAACCCTTCGAATTCGTGAAGGTAGACTAAGGAGTAAAGAAAGCTTCTGTCCCTAGACACCGGGGAGTTGAATTGACCTTCCCATCCCTTCTTTTGGATGCTTAAATGCACATTTTTAGCCTTCTCCTCTTTCCCATAAACTATATAAGGATCTCTCAATTTGATGTCCTCAATTCTCAGCTTAGTTTCACAGTAGGTTGTTCTTTGATCTCTGCTGTAGATACAGGCTGTAAACCTGAGAGTGATATTTAATCCTATACTATTCTTATCTACCATGTCATCATTGTTCACAGTGAAGTACAAAGGAATGTGCATAATTAATCTGCTACAGATCTTATAAGGAGGAATCAAGTAACGGGTTCGGGTTGAACCAACAAGAGTATTGTCTATTGGTAAACTTGAACATTCTTCACCCATCGAAGGTTTCCAAACCCGTGCATAATGAACATCCGACAGAAATTTTTCCTGTAACAGTAACCTGTAAATTGTCAGTCATCAATTTAAGAAACTATAATTGGCTTTTGGGAAGTGGGAATTGGGAATGGCTCTTACAAAAGAAAATTGCTGTCACTTGGGTTGCAGGAACTTTATCACTATTGGATTCGGAGTCAAAGAAATGGAATAGTTAACTTTCTCTTTTGACTTCTTAGATTTTAATATTTTTCAAGTATCTTTTTGAGATTCCATTTCTTTAATTGCTGGTGGCAGGAAAGTTCAAAAATTCATCTATTGTTTTTTGTCGGGCAATGCAACCTACACCAGCATCATGGTTTAAGATATCAGAATCAATCGGGATTGGACAGGGTCAATACGAGAGCGATGAATCTTCACGTAAGTGAATGTACGTGAACGTCCCTAATCCGCGGATATGCCATTTATTAAATGAGGAGAGAGAAAATAAATGTCATATCCCCAAACCACGGATGTTCAGGTACAGTCATATACGTGAAGATTCATCGGACTCAGTCAATACTGATCCAATCTCGATCTAGGATCAGACTGAAATACCCCCTAATTGTCATTAAATCAAACTTTTACTTTATTACCCTTTATCTGTACTGATCCAACAATACGGTATCAGTCAAGAATTGGGGTCGGCCAGTGGTGATACCAATCTCTGATTCCATAATCTGTAGCATTCATTGTGTCTCTCTCTTCTCCCAAACAAGAAATAGATATATCTTTTCACAAAAAGAGAAGAGAGAGACCCATGTAGGAACACTAGAAAGAAAATAATAATAATAATAATAATTTATGATTTTCCAGCTATTTTGGCCGTTGCTAACTAGGAGTTACAATAAAGTAGGAAGAGATGGGCATATGAAGAACCTGGCTATGTGTCGGAAACAAATGATTTGTTATGACGAAGTGATCCACTTCTCTGTATTGGTTGAGATCTTTACTGACGAAGCCACTAAGCTGCCCCGCTTTTATACAAAAATCTCCAAGGTACAACTTCTTCAAGTTTTTCAGGTCTTCCATGGCGGGCAAGCATACCAATGATTTGCATAGAGCACGAAGGTCAATTAAACTAGTGGGCAGCTTGGGTATGTATCGAAGCTTATCACGTCCACTAAGATCAATGCAACGCAAAGATGTCATATTCTCCAGTGTACTTGGTAGATCTACAAGCCCATGGCAGAGTGAAAGATCCAATACCTCTAGCTTCTTTAAGAGCCCAACACTATTAGGCAGTGCTTTAATATTTGTTTTGTCCAAAGAAAGCTCAACCAAAGATTCTTTTAGATCACCAATAGATTCAGGTAACTCGTTGAGTGAGATGCAATGAGTGAGAATAAGTTTTTGGAGAGAACTCAACCTACCTATGCTGCTTGGGAGTTTCTTCAGAGAATAGCAACATCTCAAGTCCAAGTAAACAAGTCGCTTGAGCTGCCCAATGGATTCATGTAAATTAACCAAATTTCCACAGTTATCAAGATTCAGTCTTTCTAGGCAAGGAATTCCTGAGAAGTCGGGAGACTTAGATAGAGACCAACAACAACCGAGGTTAAGAATTTTCAACTGTTGAAACAACTGCAAAACAAAGAGATGAATATAAAATTTTAAGGACATGTCCATTAATACTCTGTATAAAATGAGAGAAGAAAATAAAAATACTACTTACCTTATCTTCAGTCGAGTTATTCCAAGCGTGTTTAAACAAGCCATATCTTAAATCAAGGACAACTAATTCATCATGATAAATATTTGTAGGTAATTTTTCCATTGGACATTTCCACCATCTGAGCCATCTTAACCCAGAAGGAAGACACTGAAAGCTCCCCTCCAAGGCTGCTCCATCAACTTGTAGCAATCTGAGTTTAGGCATCTTCTCAAAGCCTTTAGTGTGTAAAACAATGTGATCATTTGAACTGAAGCTATGGAGGAGACCTTCAACAATTTCATTCCCCTATAGTGGAAAAAATAATCAAAGTATATATTATGATCACATGCTTACCTAGATTAGAGGAATAACAAAAATAAAATAAAAAAAGTTATGTAATTAGTTCTTACCTTAGCACCACCTAATACCTTGATGATATCATCCTGAGCCCATATCCTGCTGTGTTTACCAGGTTCCATAGGACTTTCATTGTAGGCAATTCTCCTTCCCATGTCTTGAATTTGATCGTGCATCCACAAGTATTTCGACTTATTAATCTTTAAAAGGGATTTTCTAGTGAGAACTTCCATACGATATCTTGGTTCAAAACCACAAGCTTCCCATATAGATATTACAGTTTCTTCCTCCCATCCTATGAAAAAGCATGCAGCATCAAGAAACATGGCTTTCTCAATATCATCTTGTAGATTATCATAACTTATCTTTAATTTTTTATATACATCCGCATGAGGAATTCGTTCCAATATCTGATGCATACTTTTCCATACTTTTTTATCTTTGTTAATAGATAAATCAGAACCCAAAACCTGCAAAGCTAGGGGCAACCCTCCTGTTGTATGTACTATATCAACTGAAAGCTGCATGTAATCATCTGGAGGTTGGTCCATTGTAAAAGCATACGAACTGAAGAGTTGAAGACTCTCTTTCTCATTCAATTCTTTAGGCTCATAGATTTTTCTATTGTTTTCAGGAATTCCACTTAGAATACTCTGGTCTCTGGTTGTTATGATGACCCTACTTCCAAGACCAAGCCAATTGGGATCACCAATCAATGCATCTAATTGGGAACAATATCCCACATCATCAAGAATCAGAAGAATATCCATTCTTCCGAGTCTTTCTTTTATCATTCTTGATCCTTCTTTAGAACTGCATATTTTTATTTCCACCTGAAAGATACTATAAAGAAGTTTTTCTTGCAAAGAGACTATTCCATTGGGTTGTGATGCTTGCTCTCTAGTGCATTCAAGAAAACAACTTTTGCTAAAGTCTTTAAAGATGCAATTATATACGCCCATTGCAATGGTTGTCTTCCCAATGCCACCTGAACCACATATCCCTAGAAACTGGACATCATTAGAACTGGTTTTTAATAGAGATAATACAGATTCTATGCGAGATGCTAATCCAACAGGGTGTTTAACACCGATCAGAGCGACTATATTCAATCGGATCCAAGCATTTTGAGCAACTTCCTCGACTAACTTTGATTGATCACCCCTGCAATTAGTTCATATAAAAAGGAAGTCACAACTCATAAAATTGAAAGTGAAACTCAAATATACACACACACACACACACATATATATATATATATAAGTTTTAGGGACATGCCCACACTCCTAAATTGATTTTGATGATAACAAACATATGAAAGTATTTCACAATTTGCCTTCAAGTATTGTTTTGTAGAGACTTCATATCAAAGATCGAAGTTGACGAATGAAAGGAAGAAATGAAGCTTGAAGTCATCAAATGTGGAGTATCAATAAGTTGGTATCAAAACATGAAGAATGTATTAGACGGTATTAGATATTATAGGATCAAGACCTCAGTGTATCAAAGCTTGAAGTGAGTTGAAGACATCAAGCATGTAAGGTCAACATGAAGACTCTTAATGACCAACTGCAAGAAGAATAGAAGACCTTAAGTGTAGCTCAATGTAATAGTGCACACACCATATACAAGCACTACATTGCATTTCATAAGCATGCATTATATAATCCATTCTTTAGTTTATATTAATTTAGAATGACCTTAGGATGTACCTTGGCCAAATGTAAAGACCTAAAAGCGGTTAGGAACATGTTAGGACTAATATGGTTTAAGAAATTGTTGAGAAAATAGTAATGACCCTATTAAAGGGTATTTTTGTCAACCTTAAAATAGGTATCAGAAGATTGACCATTCATGAAAGTTGTAGAAAATTGAGTCATGGTTCTAACACAACTGGAATCAGGTCAATCTGAGGTTGGACCAGAAATTTACGGCTAAAATACTGATGACTGGTCAGTATGACAGAACTTTGTCAAAATAGATTCGGGTCGGGCCTGCGGGTGGAAGCCCGGTAGACCAGCATCTGCCCGGACAATGCATCCAGTAGATTAGTGCCCATTCGACTATAGTACAATTGGCTCCAACGGCAATTTTTTGCCCCAATGGCTCTTGGCTCAACCGATTGACCCAAAATATGACCTTTAGAGTGAGATTTATTGCCTAAAATGACTGGTTAATCTCCCCTATAAATACCACTAATGCTCTTAATTAAATATTAATTAATTCCAAGCATTGGAGCACACTTTTGAGAGCATTCAAAGTCAAAAGCATTCTACCTACTACTTGAGCTACTGTTCATCATTCCATCACAAGTAAAGCTCAATTCCCTATCGAAAGTCTTCCACACTTTCATTGGTCAAGGCTTAGTGAGGACTTACGAATGTGCAAGCATTCTCTCATCATTGCATACATCATTTTCACTACATCGGAGGTAACACTCTATTATTCCGCTCATCTTATTTCTTTGTTTTTACATTAAGTATAGACTGTACTTAGGCTTGTGTAAAGGATTCTCTTATCCTTAAAAGAGTGTAAGATGTCTCTTTATCTTAAAGGAGATTGTAAGATTTCTCTCTACCTGTAAAGGGGATTGTACGGATACTCTTATCCTTTAAAAATTGTGTAAAAGGTTTTCCTCCTTACCTACTGTACTGAAAGAGAAGAGTTAGTGGAATACCTTACGAGAGGATCTTGTAGGGAATGGACTAGACTCAGGTTGAGTTGAACCACTATAAATCTTGGTGTTGTTTGACTGTGACTTTTTATTCCGCAATTTATATTTCGCAATCCCATTTGGGATTCAGTTTTAGAAAAGATTTTAAATTTCACTAGCGTAACCTATTCACCCCCTCTAGGTTATTTCAATAAGGAAAGGCTCTCTGAGCTTAAGAAGTACTCCACGCCCTCTTGCATATGTTTTTCTATTGTTTATTTCTCTCTCCTAAAAATGAAGATCAAATGAATGTTCCCTGTCATGTGGCCCTTGCGCCTAAACACATAGGGTGACGAAATGACCCTTCTACCCCTATGAAATGACAAAAGACCACCTGTTGTTGATGTTAGGGCTGCAACCGGGCCTGGTTGGGCCAGGCTTCTTAAAACCCTAGCCAACCCTGAGTCCCATTAGTTCGGCCAAAAAAATCCACTCTTTGTTGAGTTAGGGTTGGGTGGGCCAGGCTTCTTAAAACTCTAGTCTAACCCTAAGTCCCATTAGTTGGGTCCAAGCCTGCCATGAACCCTGACTCAAGGCCTAAAAACTTCAACCCAGGCCCAACCCTGTAGTGCTCAGCCTAGCCCAAGCCCACCCTGATAGGCCCTGATTGAACAGGGCCAGGC
Source organism: Macadamia integrifolia (assembly GCF_013358625.1). Classification (NCBI taxonomy): domain Eukaryota; kingdom Viridiplantae; phylum Streptophyta; class Magnoliopsida; order Proteales; family Proteaceae; genus Macadamia; species Macadamia integrifolia. The sequence goes on along the minus strand of NC_056558.1, from coordinate 8,672,616 downwards.
CGGGTTGTCCCTGATTGGCCTTGATCCTGGTTTTCCATCTAGGACCCAGGTATAGCCTAGCCCTGGCTTATCATCAAGGGCCGGGTATACCCTGACCTTGACCCTGACCCTGACCCTGACCCTGACCCTAAAAAATATGAAATAACTAAAAATTCATTTGGCTTTACATTTAAATCCCTTGGAATTGAAAAGTAAAATAAAATTTAAATACAAAAAATCATTAGATAAGAAATTTAAGTAGTTTATACTACCATGGTGGATAATGATTACCAAACTTAAAAAATTGGCCATCAAACAATCAATAAATTAGGGTTAGACAAGGCCAAATCAGGGCCAAAAAGTCAGGGTAAAAAATCAAGTCGGGCTTAAGGCAAGCCAAGCGGACCAAAGACATCAATCCTTACCCGCCCTAACCCTAACTCAGGGCTGGGTCGGCCCTCAGGACCAAAGTTTTCGGGCCTAGCCCTATACAGGCTAAGGGCGGGTTGGGGCCGTCGGGGCCAAACTTGCACCCCTAGTTGATGTTAATGTGTACCTCTCATTGGTCCCTACACTAGAACAAAGGCCACGTGAATAGAGAGCCTTTTTCCTCCTAAAAATGAATAACGAATATTTTGTGAGAAAGCGTAGGCAACGTTGTAGGTTCAGAGAACCCTTTCTCAAGAAAATACTAATATGAAGGGCTAGGGATTGCTACCTGGTCGCGTGGCCACTATGCTAGCATGGGGACTAGCCAGGGGAGGTGTGCAGGCATCCAACCAGAGGGCAAGATGGTCTTTTCACTACCCTCGTATCTGGGTGTAGGGGCATATGACCAAGTAGGGATTTTTTCCTTAATATGAATTAGATAAAGTTTCTTGATGGAAGAAAGATTATTATTAAGGCTCTCTTTGGCATAGTTTATGTTTATATTGAGGGGTCATTTTCTATTGAAGAGTGCACCCCTACGCCGAGACACAGAGGGTCTAAAATGAGCACTGCACTCCTCTTGGTCGATGCTCAAGCGTGAGCTCTCATTGGTTGGGGTGCTAGCTTAGGAGCCACACTCCAGACTAAAAATATTTTTCTATTTATATCTAGGGAAAAAGAAGCCTAAAAGGCAATGTGGTCCCTACACCAAGACACAAGCGGTGAAATGACCACCCCACCCCTCATGAAAGGCAGAAATCCCGCCCCCTATTGATGCTTCTACGTACTAGTGCTCCCATACCATGACTCAGACGCTGGCGTAGGGGCTTGTAGGGACTATGTTTCCTTTTAATCAATTATGGTAATAGGTTATGGGTTATAAATAACAATTTTAACCTTTTTGTTTAAGGGTTGCTCGCCTTTCGAATAAAAGGAAGTGGGATAACGGGGGTGATTTCAGGAAAAACATCCTCTAGTAAAGGCCATTTGTGGTAAAGTGCAGTGAGGCACATGCTGCTGATATGTGACCAGTCATATCTCTACGATTGAGAAGCTTCGCCTGAACCGTGCCTTTGTCTCAACCCATGTAAACTGGATATATCGAAAAACCAGCTTACAACCGTAGATGTACAATTGGCCATGTGTCAACAGCAGGTGCCTCACTGCACTTCACCGTAGATGGCCTTCACTGCAAAGGTTGTTTTTCCGTGATTTTGATAAACCGATGCATGAGCTGAGGCTCCCATGTCCCGCTGACCTCCGAAAATGGTTCATAGGGAGTCAAAAGCATCCAGAGTAAAGGCTAATAATAATATATTATATATTAATATGATATATTATATAATATGTAATATATGATATATGATATCATAATCTATTAATATGAATATTATAAATATTATATAATATTAAAATGGTATTACATTATTTGGAGTTCCAAGGGATATGAAGATGCAAAAGGGAAGCTTTTATTATAAATATCTTTGTTTTACTATTTTACCCTTACTTGAAAACAAATCAGCTAATGTTTATTAAACATTCACTGCATAAACAACTGTAAACAGTCTTTGACTCATAAGCCGAAGGCCTGGATACCTGTTGTTAGCCAAAAGAAACTCTTCACCTCTAAGCCATGGGAAAAGATCCTCTAAAAGCTGCCTAAGGAGGCTACCTAATGTTCCCTCTCCCTTTCTTATAAAATAAAATAACCTCGCTGCCCTCCTATGTATAGATCATTCCAGCTCAAGAGGGGAACAAATACTCGAGAACCATTTCACATACATGGAATCCACACAAGCTAGCTGTGGTGGATTCCATTTGTGTGGTTTAGACAAGAACATGATCCAAAACTCTTCCGCTTGGAGAACCTCTTCCTCAAGTTTTTTTTTTTTTTTCACAATGATAGTAGAAACTTGAAAAGATAGAAAACACTACAAAGATAGTAGTTTCTAGGTACTGAGACTTACCCATCGTTAAAAACCCAGCCACTCTTGTCTCCTGCCGCTCGCAAAGCGTCTTTCATCTTCGTAGAGTTTTAGGCGCCTCCTTGCGATGTCTCCAATGCGAAATCGTAAAACATCCAGACTGATTCTTAACGTCAGATGTCTTAACCTTGAAGAAAATTGGAAAAAAGATTTGATTGTTGGTCTTATGACATTCCAGCATTTGAACTAGCTCCTGGAGGCACCATTTGCTTTCTGCATATTTTTCACTGAAGACAGCGATTGAAAGCTTGGAGCCTCTTATTGCTGCGTCGAGCTCTCCAATATCGTCTCCTTTCTGCAGATCTTTGCTGTCAATAAAAGCATGGATTCCAAGTTTTGTTAGAGCCCCGTACAGGTGACCAACGAAGTTATTGCGGGTGTCTTCGCCTCTGAAGTTGATAAAAACGTCATAGTTTGCAGATCCAACCATCTGTGACGCCATGAAGATAGATTATTGCAGTTGCAGATAGAGAGATGTAGTTGCGTTAGTTTCTGGAGAAATTGGCGATTCTGCTTCCTGCTTCTCTGAAAACGGAGGAGGAGAAAAGTGGAATTCATTTGGGAATTGATTTCGGGTAATATAGGGCTTTGAATTCGCAAGAGAGTCTGAATCGCGTGATTCGTACGAAAACATTAAGGCTGTGTTTGTAGTCAAGAGAAGTAAAAGGAAAGAGAAAGAATCTAAAAAAGAAAAAAAGAAAAAAAGAATTAAAAAAATAAAATGATAAGAAGATAAAAATAGTATGTAATGACAATCATTATTTCTGATGGTTAATTATTTCTTCAAGTTCCGAATTGGGATGCAATGACATTCGTTATTCCTCCAAAGGAAAAGACACGGTTGGATGATAATGAGGAGCTGACCGATCAAATTGAGTTAAACCATAGTGAGGAGGTGATCCATTAAGCTGATAATATAGATGATATTCATTTGGATTTGTCGGAGAGTCTGAGTCAACTGATGATGATGATGACGATGACCCTGGTCATGGTGTCTTTAGAACTCGGACCCATCCGAACACGAGAAGCTTTTTGAGGCAGAATCGTCGCAACAAAAGAGCTCCATACTATCTTCACTCCCGCAATTGGGCTACTTAATTTTTCCATAGCTTTTCTTTTTGGGTGAAAATTTTTCTATAGCTTTTCTTTTTGGGTGAAAAAATGTTCTTTTCTAATTTCCCTTTGTATTGTTGGGGGCTATTCCACATGTTCACTGCTCTCCCCTCCTTAGGCCTGTCTAATAGGGGGGAATGGTTGTCTTCTCCTATTTATTCTTTCTTTTCCCTTTCATTTATAAAATCTTTTGTTTATCAAAAAATAATAATAAGATATATATGTTTAATTATCATTAGAAGAAAAGAAAAAAAAAAATTTCGTGTTCTTTCAAAATCAATTGCACTAACCACTTGAGGTTTGTATTTTCCCAAGGTTTCTTATGTTTTTGATAAGTTTTTTTTTTTTTAGTGAAAAGAAAATTTGAAAATTCAAAGACTGACTCTTATCTTAGATCAGGTCAGACATGCAAGCACGAAGAGAAATACTTAAATTAAGAAAAAAATTGGTTGATTATCAAACACGGCAACGTGGGCCTAGCTACCAACCAGTAAGCGAAATTATTTGAAAAATATCTTCTGTACAGGTAGATACTGGGGGAAGGTTTACAGTTTTCTACAGACAGATGGCTTTGTGTGCAATAGAAAGGTCGACTGGTATCGATTTTCCGAAATGTTCAGCGTGAGAATGACAGGCATCATTATCAGCACATGTGTGACGGATGGAAAGTGGTGTGAAACGACAAGATAAAGGAAAATGTTGGAAAAGACTTTACTTTTTCTTTTTGGAATGCAAAAGACTATACGTTTTGAAGTCTTTGTCTTGCTCCTTCCACGCTCTTTCACTTAATTTTTATTTTTATTGAATTTGTTTTCCTCCGAACATGGCCTAAACATTTTTAGTAGTCAAGAAAAGAAAAAAAAATTAATAATAATAATAATAATAATAAAATTAAGATAAACAACATAATTACATTATCATTGATTTATTTATTTATCTTTTTTCTTAAATTTTAAATTTTTTGAATTTTTTTCTTTTTCTTCTCTTTTCTCCTCTTGATTACCAAACATAGCTTTAGGTGTCAATTTTGGACCAGAATCCAAAATTATACCAAAATTGATCCATCAAGAATTGAAACTGATCCGCTTTGGTTACTGATCTATATTTTAGAATTGTTTAGAAAATGAAACAGGTCAATTCTATGACTAATCTTTGAATGGTTCCAACTCGAAAGATTAATTTGGACCTGTTAATCCCTAAACCACCAAGATCCATTTCAACCTTGCATTCTTCCCCTTTTCTGAAATGACCCTCATATCCTTCCTGAATGATACTCCATCATGTGATCCTATTGGTGCTATCCACTAGCATACTTGATATGGACGGCATACCTATCTCTCTCCCATATATATATGGGAAAATGTTAGGTATGCCGTCGATATCAAGTATGCTAGCACCCACTGTGTATATATATATATATATATGGTGTTAGTATTATGTATTAGCTAAGATGATAATGATACCTGATTGATTTGGATAAGTTACCCGTATCGTTTTAAGGATAAAATCGTAAAAAAGATATACATTATTTTAAAAAGTAAGGGTAAAATTGGCGTATACGCACCGCTCCGATTTGATACCAATACCAATAACTAAATCCATGGTTTGTAATGTGGATTTTGAAATTTAAGTTTTATTGGTTTACATTTTTTTTTGTAAAAGTTTTATTGGTTTACTTATAAGGCACACCTTGGGCCACTCACACAGGGTGTTTAGTGCTCTTCACTGTTTTCAGTGAAAGCTGAATGGTTCTCATTCAACCTCGGTATGACCCAGTCCATGAGGTTGTGGGGTCAGTATGGGTACGCGGGATTAGTCAAGCAGAAGGCTTGGATATCCATCGTTAAAAAATAAATAAATAAATAAATAAATAAATAAATAAATAAATAAATAAATAAATAAATAAAAATATATATATTACTCGTGGGGATTTCTTTTAAGTGCCGTGGTTCATACTTTTTATTTGTATGCTTATGGTTAGATATTTGGTTATTTGACCGATTGTATAGTTATAAGTTAGTGTTTGCCTATGTGACTATGTCTATTCTACTTATCCCACAATAAGGGACATATATTTCATTTCATAGGAGGAGGATGTGGAGAGATGGATGCAAGAAGGAGCTAGCGTGCTACTCCGATGCAACTTGGGAGCATTCTCTCCCTTGTTATATATTTCAGTTTTCTCAAACTAATTTGCTTTGGCTTGTAGAATAACGCTTGTTCTCGTTCTCGCACTCACATTACACTTGGGTTATTAAATTGAATTGTCATGAGGTAAATAGTGTGGATCAGGTTCTCATAATTCTCGTACAGTCTGATCCACACATAGAATCCACCACAAGATTTTTTATTGGGTGAATTTTATATGTGCGGAGTAGTCATGTACGAGAATGGTCTTCATACGAGGACCTGATCCACTCTATGAGGTAAATCGATACAAAATGGTGAGATTCCATATTAATTAAAATATACAACTCATCAAAATGTTAAGCATTAAGTGGAAAGAGCTCTAAAGTTCACGACACTTAACAGACTAATTATGTGAAATTACAACTATATAACTCGTCAACATGCCAGTTATTGCATGTGCGAGGGTTTCCACCCCATTTGTAGTACTTTACCCTTTACTAGCGAGAACCACCTACTTGTCCATGGCCTACCCCGTAAGAATTCGCCCTATAACCATGATGAATTATTCCACTCTCTACTTACTTTCATCTGCTTTTTATCCAAAAAAAAAAAAGAGAGGAAATATCACTCCCCTCTCCATAACTATGGCGAAATATTAAGTTCCTTTTACAATTTTTCAAAAATATCACTGCCCTCTCCCTAAACTCGAAGATTCAATCTAATGTCTCCAACCGTTTGAAATGACAGTTAAGTCAGCTAAAGAAGTCATATTCTCCAATGTTCTGGGCAGATCCACAGGCCTATGGTAGAGGGAAAGATCCAATACCGTATGGAGAGCTTCTTTAACAACCCAACACCATCTGTCTTAATATTTTGTTTTGTCTAGAGAAAACTTAATCAAAGATTCTTTTAGATTATCAAAGGATTCGGGCAACCCGTTTGGTGAAATGTAAAGAGACAAAATAAGCTTCTAAAGAGAAGTCAACCTACATATACTCTTTTGGAGTTTCTTTAGAGAATAACATTATCTCAAGTTCAAGTATATTGTGTTTGTGATGTGGGTCTTGGAATTTTAGATTTATTTGAAGCATCATGGTCCTTGCGGGTTGCAGCCTTTAATGATCCCATCAAGAAGTAGTGCCATTTATTCTATGTCAATACATGTAAATAAGGACAACACATGTTATGGAGACCGTGATCGGTGTGTTGTTGCGCTAGTCTTCCCAAGAATTAGTTGAGATGCACGTAAGTTGGCATGGACACCTTAGTTAACAAAAAAAAAATATACAACACATGTCAAATTGAGATCAACAAGCATAATAAGATAATGGACCTGAAAAATACAAGAAGAATCTAAAGGAATTGGTAGAACTAAGGTTGTGTTTGGTAACCAAGAGAAGAAAAGAAAAGAAAAGAAAAAAATACATTTTTTGTACCTTTTTTCTTGGGTGAAGAATTTCTCTTTGCACTTAGTATGTCTTCACCCAAGAGAAGATTCACATTTAGAAATTCAAAATTCCTCTTGGAAATTGTGAAGTTTTTTTTTTACTCTCCCAAAAAAAATCTTGTAAAAAACACAATAAAACATGAGAAAATATGAAAAGATAATAAGACAAAAAATAATGATTACACAATGATTTTCTATGTGTCTATTTCTCTCATAAAATTCAAATTTTTTTAATTTTTTTTTCTTTTCTTTTATTCTCTTGGTTACCAAATATACATAATCCTTTTATTTTATCACCATTTCATTTCTTTTCTAAATTCTTTTTTCCTTTCTTTTTTTTTTTCTTTTCTTCTCTTGGCTACCAGACATAGCCTTAAGTTGTGTCATTGTTCACTACTTTACTCTCTGTAAGATTGTAAATGCCCTGTATGGTGCAAATTGAGTTCTTGCAAATCAACCTTTTTTATAATAAAACAATCCTGCATGCCTTTCAAATAGTTTTTGCATCTGCGTATTGGGCAACGTTGGGACACTTCAGAGTTATGCTCAATTAGACATAACAAAATAATGAATAGAACAAATAAAAGTTGGGATTGTTAGATCTATTTAGGGTTTCATATATGACCCTAATTGGTTCCCATACAGACGACTAGAACACTATATCAATTAAAATAATAATGTTTGGATCAAAACATAGACGATTCGAATTGTACCTTTCACCTAGTATGCTGGAGACGATCAATGTTGGTCACTCTCACTTTCGCTCTCTTGGCTTGGCTATGGATCTTCTACAGCCCCTTAAACCTCCTTCGTTCTCTCACTTTAGTGGTGAAGTGGGGAAGAGTGAATAATGACTGTAGGGACCTAAAACCTAGTATTTATAATACTGTCCTGCACCCAAAACCCTAATCTACAATGGGTTGGATCAGCATATCCTTAAACTTGGAGAGTGGACCGAACTGGTTCATGCAACTTGATTCTTACCCATTTAATCAACCCGAATAATTAATTTTGCCCATAAATCCAACAATCTCCCACTTAGACTACATTAATTATAAGGATGTCTTTAAATTTGTGTGGCCATAGAATCTCATTACATTAACCACTCTTACTGTGATTCAGTTGAAAAATCACTCACATCAAACAATAGCAGAAGATACACCTCAATATACGGCATACAACTTTCTGTTATTACAAACATAAGTAAATTTCTCAACACGAATCTATGTGGGATATTAACATGAAAATATTGGCATATCCCAAATAACACTGTTGTCATTCCATGTAGATCCTTAACTGTGATATTAATTTTTAATGTGGCAAATCGCCTTTGCTCTGTGGTTAATATCTAACTGTGGTTTTTCACCTATAAACTGTAACAAACACTGCCTTTGAACTGTGACAAATACTTCTTTTTAGACTATGGCAATTACTGCCTATAACTATGGCAAACATTGCCTTTGAACTGTGGCAATTAATAAATGGAATAACTGTGCATAAACTGTGCCCTAAAACATTTGGATTAAAATTTCAAAACATAAGCAAGTAATCAATAAGAAACAAAGATCTCACTAACCAAGCATTTCAAAACTCAATAATACTCATGTTTAAAACATGATCTTTGAACACTCCCACTGGAAAAGCTTTTGTAATAGCTATGTCAATATCTTGTCAATGGCTAAGAGTTGTAACTAAAATTGTATCCCTATCCTTTAGGACAATAATTCACTGGTCCTCTTATTTCTTGTATTAACTGTGAAAAGTATACCAATTTTTGAAAATTCAATCACCTTTGGGCAAAAGAACTCTTAAGTCAATGTCATTTTCTAACATGTGATGACATCACCTTTAAAAAAATATCATCTCTATTGTCAAGAAAGACACAATCGAATTGAATGTACTACTTTGGTAGATTTCACTCAATCCCATCATGTTTTTCCCATTGGAGATATATCTGTGTATAGAAATATACATTTAAATGTGTTACTATAACATAAAACCATATAAAAAGGCATTTAAATCAGATCTGATACAACTAATAAAACATTAAATCAATAAAAAGACATTTAAATCAGATCTGGGCCATTGTATTGGTATCAATACACGTGTCACCGCCTGAAGATGGTATTGCACGGAATTGTACGAGATCGGAATTGCAGACGATTTTTTTCCCTTAGAAGATAATTAAAAAAAAAAAAAAAAAAAAAAAAAAAAAAAAAAAAAAAAAAAACTTGTTCTTACCATGTTTGACTGACTTTGAAAAGGGTTGAAAAACCTGATTTTCCAACCATACTTCATATGTTCTGATTTTCAATTTTTTTCCTCAGGTGACGAGGTTTAAATGTGGAGGGTTTTTGCTTGGCATGACAATAAATCATTGCATGGTTGATGGGATAACTGCAATGGAGTTTGTGAACTCATGGGCTGAAACTGCAAGAGGATTACCCTTCACTGTCCCTCCATTCCTAGACAGATCCATATTAAGATCTAGACAACCTCCCAAGATCGAGTTCAACCACAATGAATTCAAAGAGATCGATGATGTATCCAACATGGTAACCCTCTTTCAAGAAGAGCAAATCCTTTACAGATCCTTCCTTTTTGACCCTGAGAAGCTAACCCATTTGAAGAAAATGGCCATGGAGGATGGGACCATAAAGAGCTGCACTAGTTTTACAGCTCTCACAGCTTTGGTGTGGAGAGCCAGAAGTAAGGCTCTTAAGATGAAACCAGACCAACAAACTAAGCTTCTCTTTGCGGTAGATGGAAGATCAAAGCTAAATCCACCACTGCCAAAGGGATACTTTGGTAATGGGATTGTTCTCACATGTTGTCTTTGCACTGCTGGGGAGTTGATTGAGAAGCCATTATCCTTTGCAGTTCTATATTAGGTCTGTGATAGATTACTTTGAAGTAACAAGACTAAGGCCTTCCTTGGCAGCTACTGTGTTGATCACAACATGGACTAGACTTGATTTTGATACTACAGATTTTGGGTGGGGCCAACCAACACAATCGGGTTGTGTTACCTTACCTGAAAAAGAAGTTGTTTTGTTCCTCTCTCATGGAAGAGGCAAGAAGGGTATGAATCTGTTGTTGGGTCTTCCAGTAACTTCCATGAAGATCTTTGAAGAACTAATGCAAGTGTAATTCATAGGAAAAATATTGTGTATGGTCATGTATCTCATGTATGTATATGGTTGTCACTTCAATCGTCCGATAAGCATAAAGTGATAACTTGTAATACCATATTTCGCCCTACAAGGAAGAGGTGCCGATCGTGTATGAAAATCATATCCTAATTTATACATAGTCCCACTTTCTTCTTTGAATCTTTCGTGTGTCCCAATTATTCTAGAGTTGAAAGAACCATCAAGACCCATTTCAAACTTGCAAATAATCATATATTTTTTCGCTTATGGATGGTTTTATAAGTATTTATATGCTTATGAATGAATATTTGTTTAATTGTATATTTACGAATTGTTATTTAGTTATTTGTATACTTAGGTAATTTTTTTTAGAATTTGACATGTGCTTGGAACCATTTGGGAACCAGAAATAGTCCATCCATTATTAAACAATTCTGGATCTCAGGTGTAGAATCGATTAGATTAACAAGTCAGTTATGGTCTAGAACCCTTATAAGTAGAACCGATTAGAAACCGGACCAATTACTCAAAATTGAACTGTTTTACACCCTTACAAGCAGGGATGTCAATCCAAGTCTGCACAGATTCAATCGATCGGGTTTGACCATTTAATGAACGACCTAGCCAGCACCAATTATTAAACACTTTGGGCTCAGGCTCGGCCCATTTATAAATTAGTAGTACACGGTCCAATGGGTAAGCCCATTGACTCTCGACTGGCCCATCCCATTTACAAGCTCGACTTGGCCCGACAAGTTAAGCCCGATCATTTATATGTATATTTTGATTTTATTTATTTTTATTATTATTATTATTATTTTTGATAGAGTAAGGTATATTATCAATTATTGAATTGAATGTAATTAAGTGTAATATCTTTTCTAAATTGTTGATAATTTAAAAAAAATGTGTTAAAGTATTTGAAATCTAAGACAATTAAAGACCGTTGAAATCCCATTTAAGGCTTTATTAGTACATTATCTCGTTTAAGATCCAATTAGAAGCATGGTTAAAGTTTAGAATTCGACCAAACTCAACACGAGACTGACTAAGACTGACTCATTCCTTTAGTAGACAGGTCATCATCCAGGTATAGGCCTGTCAACCCCGACTAGTCACTAAGACTAGCCCAGGTCGACGAATTAACACCCATAGTTACAGTAGTGCCGTAGTGGTTGCACATAAGGGTGTCAATCAGTTGGGTAATGATGATAAGGTGGACCATAAAAGAACTGAGAATCGACTCAGTTTCGTATTTAGATACTCAAACCGATTCAATTTGGCTTGGTTCAGTTTCGGTTCCAATTCGGTTCTGATATGTAGTTTTAATTCAGTTTTATACCTCGGTTTTAATTCAATTACAAAATGGTTCCACTTTTGAACCATGACTGTGATGGACCAAAGGCCATAATGAGCTCAAGTTATGGGCCTTATGGCCATTGCTAACTCCAAAATTATCTTAGCTTTAAATATGCGATGATAAATTGCAAAAAACACTTATCACATTAAAAAAAAAAGAGCTTGCAAAAAACACTCTTGAATGATAAGAGCAATTTGGTTCTGTTTCAGTTCGAACTGATGGTTCTGACACCTTAAACCGAAATCGAGCCGAACCAAATAGCATACTCACACATTCAAATCGAATTTGATCCGAATAAATTTGATTCGGTTTCAGTCCGATTAATTTGACTCAATTTCGGTTTCGATATTCGGTTTCAGTTTGAAATTGACACCTTTAGTTGCACACATGCACCACACATTATTAGCCTTCAACATATCTTCAATATTCTGATATCCCCTCAATATCATCATGTTTAAATTGACCAATGCAGTTTTATGGGGTTTGCAAGAAGCGAGATAAATGGCTACATGCCAGTTTTAATGGCAAAGAGTGAAGACGGTTGATGGAGGGAGAGGACAAGCAGTCATTGCCATTGACAGCAAATGGCTTTTGGAGCTAGATCAGGTTTTAAAAAATAGGTGAATCTGATTCGGAATCGGTTGATTCACTTTGGAATTGATTGGGATTAATGCCAATTTCTACCGTTTTGAATCAAAATATTCAAGTCAATATTTCTTTGAATCGATGGATTCAAGGATTCTTGGGACAGATTTCGGTCAATTCTATTCCGATCTGAATTGGAATCAGTAGGAACCTATTCAGTCACTGATTCCTGTTTTTAAAACCTGAGCCTGATATTATAGGAATGTTAGAACTGGAACACCTGAGAGTTGAGAGGTCTGTTTGGAGACACTGGACTCTGGACGAGTTTTGGTTCCATGGACATATAAGACGTTCTGGAAGAGAGGCACATAGGCCAAGGTTTAAATTGGTTCTGGTCCTCTGGAGTCGCCATGAGAGAGAGAGAGAGACAGCAGACTAGGGGAAATCAGGGAAGATGGAAGGGGACTGAGAGTGAAGTTATAGATCTTATAGGTATGAAGATTGTTTCGACATTGGCTTGCTATCAAGGATCGACATCTCGATCTCGAGGCCTTTCTACCAGGTTGTTGTAGCTATTTGAGCAATTGACAAGTGTTAAGGTGCTGATCCAACGACTATGCTTTTATCAACCAAAACAGAGGTGCCGTGCTTAGAACCGTTAGATCAACTCCTTAACACATATCGATCACATAAGTAGCTATGGATCAACTTGAGCGATTAGTGCTCAGGAGAGGAGCCGGATCCTTTCTACCAAGCCTTAAATCGAGATATAGGTCAAAACGATCAAAACCTGGTAAGTTCTTAGCAAAATTCGATATGTCATAGGATGGTCAAAATTGATTGAAACGGTTTGATATTTTCTAGACAAAACTCAACGTATCATGGGCTAGTCAAAATTGATCGAAACTTGATATTTTAATTCGAAACTAGCGAAATATGCAAATCTATCAAAAATGATCAAAACTTGATACAAGTCCATATCAACTCAAGGTTTCGATTTCTATTCAAACCAAGATTACATAGTTGGGTCTATGCGGAGTAGGAAAAAAACCTAAAATTGGTAAGTTTCATCTGACTCAGAGAAGAAAAGTGAATCTAAAAAAACTTAGATAGAGTATAATTATTTTCCAAGTTTGAACAAGTATTCATGACTCATAACCAGCTCTTTCTTCTTCTTTTCTTTTCTTTTATTTATTTATTTATTTATTTATTTATTTATTTATTATTATTATTATTATTATTATTATTATTATTATTATTTTAAATTCTACTCTCCAGAGTGAAAACTGGTTTTCCAATAATCTTTTGGAATGATAGCAAATTAGCAATGAACTTATGTGTAACATGTGAGATCTATAAGAAGTAAGAACCCAAGTGTCTTAATAAAGCAAAGGAAATGAGGAAGGAGATGTATAGAGGTTGCTCATATGAAAAGAAATATGTGTGAGACAAGGTAAACCATATAAATACCAATTTGAGTACAAATGACCAAACATATAGATGATGTTTGATATTTCCTTGGTGTGCCAAGTTGACAGTTGACACTTAATATAATTATAATTTGTTAATATTTTTTCTTTATATATATAAAATAAAAATCAATTTTTTTTGTATAGATCCTCATTCTTAAAATCTTCTCGATCAAGTTAAGTTGGAATTAGGTTTTGAATGTTATTATTGATTTACCTACTTAACATGAGACGTGGAAAAGAAAGTTACACTTCCTACATGTCAGCATTGTGAATTTGCTTAGTTGGCATGCCACGCGGCAAAATTAGCTGCACTTCAGATCTGTTCCTGGCAGACCTGAAATTGTTCGAGTGCAAATTGCAGACGCAAAATGGGGACATGGCATCGGTCGCATGGCATATATAAATTGGAAGGGAAGAGCATGTGGAGGTGACCGGTCTCTGGATCCGCTTGACCTGGTTTGTCTCCTTCCTTCCCCTCTCTTCTACCATGCCCTTAACTTCACGTTAGAGCTTCTGGAACTACCTCCTCCTCCCTCTTTTCTTTCTCCAATCATTTTGTTCCTGAATTGGTTGAAGCCTTAGACAGCAAAATTCTCTCTTTTCTTGGGGGGAAAGACAGAGAGAAGCAGAGATGTTTGTGTTGTTCTATCTGATCTCGCTACCCCTGACATTAGGGATGGTGATACTGACGTTGAGGTACTTCGCTGGCCCTGACATCCCTCGCTACGTCCTCTTCACCGTGGGATACGCTTGGTTCTGCTCTCTCTCCATCATCATCCTCGTCCCTGCCGACATTTGGACGGTAAGAATTACTATCTTTTCCTTTCTCTTTCTTCCCCTGATTCCCTCCAAAACCTAACCCTTTCGCTATTCCTATTTCCTCCTTTTCCCCTGATAATTGTAAACACATATCTGATTGATCCTTTAAAATTTTAAGTATTAGGGTTCTGATAGTTGTTTTGTTCAATTGTTCGATATATAATTGGGGGATGAGACTTATGGTAATGCATGAAAAAAATTAGCTGATGTATTCAATTTCAGGGATTTTTCCGTGACTATTTGTCAGTATAATTTCATGTTTCCTTTGAATGGATGGACTCATTGGATAGACTATAGTCAGAAAGATCGGAATTGGAATCTTTTGATTCTGTTTTGAACTATTTTGTGGTGATGGGAGGAAATTCTATAATGTAGTTCAGTGTGTATCACACCTCCCCCCCCCCCCAAAAAAAAAAAAAAAAGAAGAAAAAAATCATTACAACCCAAGAAATGGAGAATAAACAAACAGAAAATGAACAATTTATTCCCTAAAAGTCAAATTGTCTCTACTATGATTTGGAACCTATATCTCTGGATCATTTTGAGATTGTAAACTGAGGTAGGATAGAATGTTGGAATTGTCAGGCTAGTTTCGGTATTGATGATTCATGATAGTCTATGTTCAGATTGACTTGTATTGCAGTGGAATTCACTTCCTGCTTCAGTTATCTTGGCCCATAAGTTTGGACATCTGTCCCAGGTGGAGTTACCAAGTAGGATTAACTGATAATGTTGTTTCTTCTATGAGTCTTAACAAAGTTTCAACTTTTGTCTGGAAGATCAAGGGTTCAAGAAGATTTGGCCTCAATAGTGTCAGATGGAGGAACAGGGTTTCTGCAGCAACCTCAAGTAATTAGGATAAAGTTTAGTGAGTTGAGATCAATTGTCATTTGGATTAAGCATGGGGTGATGCTGTGTCTTTCACAGTCCTATTGACTTCTGAGACTACTGTATACCAGGTTGGTTGCTGCTTAGAAGCAATTTTATTTAATTGCCGCACATCCGTCTCAACATCCGCATCTCTGCTACACTCAACTTATTTGTGTTTCGCTTCTTGAGTGCCCAACATTCCGCCCCATATAAAATATGAATCATAAACCAAATATCTATAGTAGTTTAAATTAAAAATAAACACTTCGCAACATTGAAGTTTAGTATTAATGATAATAATTTTCAAGCATTAGATGCATGCTGTGGCACAGATGGGATCAATATGTATTGACTCTTGGCACAAATGGATTTGGAATCCAAAATTGACTATCTTTATCTCCTTTTTCCTGATTATCTCTGTTCATTCTATTTTAAGAATTCTTGCCTGATTCAAGGAAACCACCTCTTCTCCCGTGAATGTGAGCTGCTGTTTGTTTCAATGTATAAACAAATAAAATTGCAATATAAGATCTTGCACTTATAGTTATGATGTGTTGGAGTATTTCATAGTGAAACTTCTTAACTTATTTATCAATTAAATTATGCAAATAATTTTAACTAGTTCCCCTTATCTGTGCCACAGACAATAATTGAACAAGATAATGGAGGCATTGCTTTCTTTTGGAGTTGGTCATATTGGAGCACTTTTATTCTTACATGGTATGCTGTACATGAACGTTCTCTTCCCCCTTGGCATTGATTATCTTGGTGACCGCACTTATCCTTTCTTCTTAGTCTCATCTTGGGTACAAATGATCAGAGTACCGCTGAAGCAGCGTAATTTGTTCCAATTCCTCATTACATATTTCTATTGCATTGTGTAACAGTCCTTGCTTTGCACATTGGTATTTTATGCAGCTGTTATCACTTTGCAAAAATTTCCATTGTGTCTCATTGCTATGCAGATGAGTCAAAGCATGTTTTTATTAGAAAATCTGAAATGGTTCAATTGTCAGGATCAGAAATTTTTTTAGACTGAAACAATAAAGCAATTTGGCATTTAGATTGCAAGAGGCTTAGGAATTTGTGAGTTTCATTCACTTGGGTGTTGGGCTATTCAACAAAGATAGGATGTTTGGTCCTGATTGATTTGGTTTTTCAATGACTGCCAGGCTGGTCATTCTTTTGTGTTGTCCATGATTTTAACATTAATATGTACTTTTTTTATTGCAACGATTTGTTTTCCCATACTTAGATTTGCTGTTATTCTTCCTCCCCTTGAATTGTAATTTTAGATTTCCTTCCCTCTGTTTATATCTCCCTTTTGTGAAATCTTATTTCTCTTCATTATTCTTTCATGCCCCTACCATCAAAATATTTTATATGGAACTGGGTTTGAGTTAACGGCTTTTAATAAGTTGATTGTGGTCACTGGTCTTTATTTTGTGTTCATTTTTTTTTTTTTTTTTCATTAGTTTACAGATGAATTTCAAATGCCAGTTGTTAACTAATAGTACATTCCAAGCACACTGTCCTGTGCCATGCTTCCTTTTTGTTTCTTTTCCTGTATAAGATGGTCTACAGCTTCCATCGTAATATATGTTCAATGATGATATAGTAAAATAATACAAACGAGTCAAGATACCTTTATGCAGTTATGCAACTCAATAGTACAGATGCCCTCATTTTTTTATTTTATGTTATTTCTCTGAGCAGGGTTGTCGTGCCTATCATTCAGGGTTACGAAGATGCTGGAGACTTCACTGTGAAAGAAAGATTGAAGACTAGCGTACAGGGAAACCTAGTCTTCTATCTGATTGTGGGATCTATTGGCCTTTTTGGACTTATACTACTCATTATTATGAACTGGAATGGGTTTGTTTCTTACCTTTTCTTCTATTCATTTATTTATTCATTTTGGATTTGTACTTGAATTCTAGCTTGGTCTAAACTCTTGATTAAAGAATCTGCAACTCAGTATTTTTATTATTGATGTAACTTAAAAATGGGAAAAATCATCCATGGTGGAAATCGTTATATAGTGGTAGACCCCAACAAACATGAAGCATATAAGTATATAGCGTAAAGAAAAATTGTTTATGATAAACGTACATGCATGAATTTACATGTATGATACATTAATATTATTCAGAGATGATAGGTGTACGATGAGCTTTTGATGGATGATGACAAAAATACTAGAGGAAAAACAAGAAATAGATAGAAGCCTTTGATCAAGGTGGATGAAGAACAGCTGAGAAACATGGGAAATAAAATAGATGAAATGAAAAGAAAAAGTAAAAGAGTGTACAAATGGTCTTAAGAGAGGTTTTGGTTTAATGTATAGAAAGTATGTGGATTTTTTTGTTGGGTGGGAGTGGGAGTTCAAAATGTAATTGCTAGTTTCTCCCTGATGTAGTAAAATAATACAAACAAATGGAATTTCTTAGTTTTATAGTTTCCTAATTAACTAGATGGAATTTCTTTTCTTTCAAATATGCTTGTAATAAGTTGGAGAACTTAGTTGAAGAATATGGAATGAATTGCTTTGAGAAGCCTGTGTGGCTGTGGTTGTGCCGTTATGCGCTCTTCCCCTCACTCCCTCCCTCCCTCCCTCCCTCCCTCATCTCTTCTTCTTTCTCTCCCAATTAATACCTTGCGGTGGGATGCCCAGGTACTGTTTTCATATTCTATTGATCCATTCTTGAAGGTTGTTGATTCAGTGCCCTTCAATTCCTACAATTGATTTCAATACTGTTCCTGCGATAAAGGCTTTCTTATTCTCACTAGGATTGCTTGAATTCATGCTTTTACAGCCTGATTTCTATTCTGATCTCATAAAACCTTTGTGGACAGTGTTTTAATCATTATTTTAATATCAGTTTCTGAATCTGCTGCACAAATACTATACTCCAGTACTCCAAGTGGGACTCAGTTCTTGCTATTTGAAGGCTATTCTATCATATTTAGTGATCTGTTGTACACTTATACCTAAAATCAATAACGTAAGTGAGTTATTGTTGGTTATATTAAATCTGTGATCTGATCATTCATTCGATTTCCAGTTTGACTGGTTTTGAGTTATCCTAGTTCCACTAGGAGTTGTCCCTAACAGCAGATCTAGCCATTGGATCTAGCTGAGATTTTCAGAAACTATTACACTTATAAAAGGAGGACTCGACCAGAGTTTCCTGCTGATCTGGTCTGTGTTTTCTCTTGAATCTGGAAGATTTCACTCTGTAATCGATCCTGTTATTGGTACTGGTTTTATATCTAAATAAAAACCACATTATGTGGTTATAGTGCTTGCTGTAGTGCTTAGCTACATCGATCTAATAGACCCTATGAAGTTTCAAGAGTTGGGATTCGGTGTATTGGTCTCCAATAAGTCAAAAACAGGGGAAAGATCTGACTGTTCACATTGATAGTTTATGTCAACGTCATTTAATATGTTCAATCCTTATATATGATAAAATTTAGAATTTTCATTATAATGGATGGAATCGGGGAAACGGGAAAAAATTTTGATTATAGAAAAATCATTTAGGGCATGAAATGTGCTTGAATTATAAGCCACTGTCAAAGCTTATGGTGAAAGGCACTCAGACAAGTCGAAGGCGACTGGTTGCCTTATATGTCTAGGTGGCTAGGTCTTTCTTTGTCCATAAATGGGGAAAATAAGGGTTAAAAGAGAGAAAGGGTGAGAAGAAGAATTATAGAGAAAGAAGGGGAATAGAATGGAAAAAAGAAGAGGAAAACATACTAGTAGCTGGAATCAGCATAAGTAATGTGGCATATTTCCTCAAATTTGGTGATCGCCTTGTCACTCACCCTTTTTTTTTTTTTTAATGATGATTGCATTGGCATTATGCCAACTATGGATGGTAGAACATTTGAGGTCTTAATGGTAACTCATCTATTGAAATTTTTTGCACATAATTTGAAATCAAGGCCAGAGGTAGGAGATTCCTCTGGGTGGCAGTGCCTGAAAGTGATGCAGGCAGACCAATGTGGCTGCAGGCAATGATCCCACAAGGGAAAAATCTAGTAGATATTAGATGCTTCAAATCTTATCCAATCTTGAATCAATGGCTAGATTTAATAAGGAATTCAACCAGAATTTTGTATCTTAAATTTCAGAATACCATAATTGAGTAAATAGAAGTAAGTAAAATCAGGAGGAAAAGGGAGAAGGATCGATCTGGTCTGAAAAGAAATTTTCCAGACAATAAATAAATGTCAATAAGGGACATTAATCAACAAGGACCAAAGGCTTAGGAAACATGAAAGAGTACAGAGAGGGTGGAGAGAAAGATAGGGGAGAAGTGAAAGTGTCTTTAAAAAACAGGGACTAGTAAGAAGAATAAGAAGAAGAAAAGAGAGAGAGAGAGAGAGAGAGAGAAGTTCAGCCTGACAAGGTTCCATGAGACTTGCTACCAGCAATCTGTCAAAACAAATTCAAAATCATCCATTATCTTTCATTCCATTCCATCAACCAAGGTTGTGTACATCAATATTTAAAGAACACAGGACTCTTGAATTAAAACAACTTGTCCAATGTCCATAGACTAGAAACTTTCCAAAAATTAGAAGCTAGCTTAGAAACTGGAAAAGTCTAGGACTCTTAACTTGTATCCCAAGACTTGACCCAAAGAAAAAACTAATAAAATCCTAAATAACTAAATTGACATTCACTAAATAATACCTTTACCACTGGACATTGATAACTCATTAAGACTTTTATTAATTTAGAAGGATTCGATGTTGTAGAGAGAAGGAAGGAGAGCAACTTGCCAGCAGAAGGTAGCTTGCTAGAATAATTCCCATGTTGTCACTCAAATTTGATTTCTTTACGCAAGCCTGTTAGTTCAGCTCAGCTGGAAGAGATTCTAAGCGAGATGCAGTTCTGAACCACGAGTTTTTTTCCCCTCGAAGTCTTCTTCTGAACTTGCCAACTAGTGCTTTTCAAAGCAGGTTGGTCTCTGTCAACAAATCAAGCACTAGAAACAATAGATTGCTTGTGATCTGATGGTAGCTGATAGGTTGCTGAAGGTTTGCAAGCAACCTCGCCATTTGTGAAAGGTGAGGTAGCGCTAGCCATTTGCAATCATTAGCAAGGTTACCTACCATAAGGTAAGAGGTAGCGCTTTCCTTCTTATAGGCAATTTTTTCATCAGACAATGTAGGAGGTGGCGCTAGCCGGGTTGCCGAAGGCAAGGTAGGCATGTGGAATTACAACAACAACAAACTCAGCCTTATCCCAACTTAATGGAGTTGGCTACATGGATCCATGAGAAAAAATAAATTAATTAATAAACAAAAATAAATAAGAAGGAAAGGCGAAATGAAAGTAGATTGAAGAAAGATGAAAGATGAAAGATGAGAGTAAGAGGAAAGAGGTAACAACCCAACAAGTCAGGAGAATCTCAACTAAATGGGGTCAGTGTTGGTGTACGATGTCTTGTATTCCGTCGTAGTTTAATCCAGGGAGTTTAATCCATTAGGGTTTTTCGCTATATATTTATAGCGAGGTTTTCTTTCTCTGTAATGCAAGCAATACTGAGAGGTGTGAGGATGAGCATAGTAACCCTATTCTCCATTGACAGTGAAGCAGAATCTCGTCTCATTGAGGATGTAGGCAATCTTATCGAACCTTGTAAACCTGTGTGCATTGTTTATTTTTGTTTTTCCCTTACTTTCTGCATCATTTTTAAGGTTGCGTTTCTATATTCAGCTATGTGGATCCTAGCCCTCCAATGGGCTCTATCAAAAGTCATACTTGGGACAAAACCGAGAAAGTGCATGCCATTCTTCACCACTTCACCTATGGTCATATTAGGCCTGCCCCTAGCTCTTTTAGCTCCTTTCATCTATATCAGGTTATTCCTCCTTACTGGGGCATCCACAGGTCTCCTTTGAACATGGCTATACCACCTCAACTGACTTTCACGAAGCTTGTCGTTGATCGGGGCAACTCCCAAAGCAGATCTAATATGCTCATTTCCTACTTTATCCTTCCTAGTCTTGTCGCACATCCTTTTTAACATCCTCATCTCAGTTACACTTAGCTTCTCTATATGACACTTCTTAACTGTCCAACATTTTCGCCCCATATATCATGGTTGGTCGCACCACAGTCCTATAGAATATCCCTCAAGCTTTAAAGGTATACGGTGGTCACACAACACTCCAGAAGCGCTCCTCCACTTCATCCATCCCATTTTAATTCCTTGAGAAGCGTCATCCTTTATGTCATCGTCTGTAGTATTACAGTACACCCAATTAATAAAATACACTTCTTGTGCATTTTGTTCTTGTCTCTTTTCCCCCTCTTTAAGGAGGCTGCTCTATTCTTCTTCTTGGTAATGAATTATTTTATTCACCCAAAAATAAATAAATAAATGAATTACAATTCGAGGCCCTGAGATCTAACCATATCAAACACATTCAAGCTTGCTCCTGCATTATAGAAAGGCAAATAATGGAAGTATAAGCAATGAAGTTTATCTGTCCATCTGTGGTCTACCATGTATGCTGGGATCAATTTTTGTTTTTCCGTTGTTATTTTACTTTCCTTACCATTTTTGTTTTTTGGTTTTTAAGCACTTGTTCTTTCTACCTCAACAGGGGTGATACTGTTTTTGGTTTTGCCATGGCTTGCTCAAATACTTTTGGGCTTGTTACTGGTGCATTTCTTCTTGGGTTTAGTTTGAGTGAAATTCCAAAGAGCCTTTGGAGAAATGCAGATTGGACCACTCGCCAGAAAATTCTCTCACATAGGGTTGCTAAAATGGCTGTGAAACTAGATGATGCCCATCAAGAATTCTCAAATGCTATTGTTGTAAGTATTTTTGGCTGGTCTTTCTATTTGTTTTTTGTGTTTGGTGTGATTTCATTTTTTTAAATCACATTTTAGTTATAAATTTTTTATTTATATGCATGTTCAGTCTCATTGTGTGTATTGTATTCATGGCAAGAATGTAGTTTCACATTTTAGTTATAAATTTTGTTTAAGTTGTGCCAAACTTTCTGAAAGTTTGTTTTTCATCTGCTGCACTGAATTTATATAAAAAATTCACCCAAATTTACACAATATTGTGCTATTCAGCTGTTAAGATCAAGAAGATCCGTCTTGGTTTTATTTGATAGCGTGGTTTAATCATGTTACAGTTGAATGTCTTGCAACTGATTTATTGTCCTCGGTTTACTTAGTCAACCTTACATATTTGATGCTGTTGTGTCCCGTTAGGTTGCTCAAGCAACATCAAATCAGATGTCCAAGCGTGATCCCTTGAGACCCTACATGGATGTTATTGATACTATGTTGCGTCAGATGGTATGCCTTGTATAGAATTCTGAAATACAATGTTTTTTTTTTCCTCAAAAAAGAAAGTAATATAGAATCCTAATTTAATGAGTTGCAACATTGTTTTTCCCTTTCTGTACAATTTTCTGCTTTTAATTGTCTTCCAGCTTAGAGAAGATCCCTCCTTTAAACCACAAGGGGGTAGATTGGGAGAAAATGATATGGACTATGATAATGATGAGAAATCAATGGCTGCACTTAGGCGTCAACTTAGGAGAGCTCGAGAAGAGTATTTCCGGTACAAAAGGTATTGCACAAACTAGTTAACAAATTAATTAGTGGAATCTGTTTATATTGGAGAGTGAATTCCTCCAAATACTTTCTTGGTTCATTTCACGAGCCATCTATATCTATATTTCATTTTAATATCTGCATGCCTTTACACATGCTGTCTATTTATATTAAGATTTAAGTGGTGTAGGACGGCCATGGGGCACACAAAGTTGATATAATATGCTAGAAAGAGTGATAATTCACAAGAGAGTACTTGGAATCTTGGATAGATGAAAATGAAGAGGAAAAACTGCTTGTGGATACGGATGACTCCCAGTAGTACTTGGAAATGTGAAAACTAGGGTTTTTGTTGTGCAGCTAGGAATAATGGTTTTGCATACTATTGATAAAATTTCTATTCACTTTCCCTCCACGAAAATTAGGGATAGGGTATAGTTGTCAAGGTGTCAAGGCGGCGCATGGGTGCAGGCCACCGTGCACATGGCTGCAGGCTACCACACATTTTGATATTCACTCCATAACAGAAGTTTTAAGTGACAGAATTTTGTTTCCAGGAATGTTTTATCAATTTATTGCACTACATGTCATCTTATATTTTTGGACTTATTTATGCCAAATATCATTTAAGTAAAATTTTTTTATATTTGTTATTTTATTTATTTAAGATATTATTCATAAATATGCAAATACCCCTTACGTGAATCTAATAAAAATAATTTAAAAATCAAATTCCAAAAAGATAAAAAGCAAGGTTCGAAAACTTGTCGAAATCACAGATATTTTGGTTTTTTTTTTTTTTTTTT
>NC_056558.1:8588664-8648852 GCF_013358625.1 Macadamia integrifolia | reverse complement strand
TTTTTACTGAGACGAAATGGCATACGAAATATAAAAGTAGATAATTTCGGCCATCTCGGTCATTTCGTTTTGCTCATTTCGCCCATTTCACTAATTTCCGCCACTTCAATCATTAGCCCCCCAAAATGGCCAGCGAAACATATGGGAAAAAGTACCCCATTTCGACGAAATTTTAGTATTTCAGTGGTTTTGAAACCACCAAAACACCGAAACAAAATGAGTTCTTAAACCTTGATAAAAACTCAACCTCCAGTCCAGGAACAAAAATTGGATTTTTGGTTGTGGAGGCGATTTTAACTTTCAAATGCTGGGGTTTTTTTCAATTCTGAAAATTATAAATCGTATCATGGTAAACCATTGCTAAAAACCAAAAGTCCGGTAAAATAATCTTTTGTTTTGATGTCTTTAAAGTTTTTTTCATTCATGCGATTTTAACAGCATTCGCGCACTTTAAAATAAGTTTGACCGGAACAATACTTTGTCATAATAACTCAGATTTAAGTAATGTTAGACTTGTTGGAAAGCGGATTTTGTATTATACCTAATACAAAAAAGTCTCATGTAAAAATAAAACCATTTGACCAGTAAAACTTATTATAGCAAAAGAATTTCTCTAAATGTTGATCTTTGATAATTTGACGTGGCTTAATGTTGATTTTTGATGACTTGATGTGGCTTAATGTTGATTTTTTATGACACAAGGTATATGTAGCATTAAATAATGTCAGAAAAGAGTGGAAATAAAAAATAACACTTGGTCACCTTGTTCGCCTTAAGGTGGGCGCCTTGTCGCCAAAGCGCCTAGGCAACCCTCCAACGCCTTGGTTCACCTTGGTGTTATGACAACTATGGGATAGGGTTATGGTGTTTTGGTGGCTGGTTGGGGAAAAGTAGGGTTTGAGGAAGTTGGATGGAAGTTTTAGGGCTTGGAATGGTTCGGATAAGCGAAGGAAGATGGGAAGTATTCAAAGGAATTTCTGTTTTTTGTGGAGGCTGCCTCTTTTTTGAGATGGGAACCAAAATGGGAAGCAATAGTATCTTTGTTGAGTTGCAGCTTCATTTAAGTTCTGAATAAAAAACAAGCATGCAATTCACTAAAACCCTGACTTCATACGTGAGTAACTAATCTGAGTCATTCATCTTTAAAGTGACTTAATTATACTTAAAAATGAGGAGATTACAGATTACCCCTAGTCATGCCTTAAAGCCTATGATAAAACTTGTGACATGGATTCAAGGGCCAAAACATCATAACTCAGAAAAAGTCAATAGGTTGGCATGGTAGGTCTCAGAAAGAGCCTTTCAAGTTTCAGCACATCAAATGGTTTTATTCAGATTCTTTTATAGAAAGTTACAGCTTATTGCGGTTGACTGTTTATTATTCTTACAAATTATATAAGGATTGGAGTGTCTGAGGTTAAAGATGCATAAGAAAGATGAAATCAGGAAAGACTCCAGGCCCATACGAAGTCTTTATAGAAGTTTAGAAGAGCTTAGGACTTTGTGGGGTATCATGGTTAATCAACCTTTGTAACAAAATTCTAAGTACAAGGAAGATGCCAGACGAGTAGAGGAAAAACTCTGTAGTCCCCATCTACAAAATAATGGGGGTATTCCGGACTGCAATAACTATGAAGGCATAAAACTTACGAGCAATATTATGAAGCTTTGGAAGAAGGTTAGTGAAACCCACTTGAGAATAGAATCTGCTATCTCGGATAACCAATTTGGTTTTTTTTTCAGGGAGATCATCAATAAAAGCTGTTTACCTGCTCAGGAGACTCAGAGAAACCTACAGAGCCACAAAGAAGGACCTCCATACATGAGGCATATGGTCTTTATTGACCTGGAAAAGGCGTATAATAGAGTACCTAAAGAGTTAATATGGCATATCCTAGAGAAGAGAAATGTGTAGAGTAAATATGTGAATATAATTAAAGATACGTATGTTGTCGTGGTGACTAGTGTGAGAACTAAAGACAGTCAAGGAAGCGAATTTTCAATTACTATTGGGTTCATCAAGGGTCATCTTTAAGCCCTATTTGTTTGCGCTTATTATGGATGAGTTGACCAAAAGCATTCAAAGTGAGGTTCTATGGTGTATGCTTTTTGCGAACGATATTGTTTTATTGGATGACGTAAAAATAGGACTTAATGCTAAATTGGAGCAATGGAGATCAACCTTGGAATCAAGAGGCTTTAAGATAAGTAGAAGAAAGACGGGGTATGTGATCTGTAACTTTAGTCGCACTACAATAAATAACGACCCGATGACTATTGAAGGAAGAGATATCACAAAGTGACTATTTTAGATATTTGTGATCTATTATAAATAAAGAAGGCAATATAGAGGACGATGTGTCATATAGAATTAAAGTGGCATGGACGAAGTGGAGATGTGCGTCAAAGTTTTGTGCGACCGACATGTCCCTGTAAAACTTAAAGGAAAACTCTATAGGACAGTCATACGCCCTACTATGATGTACGGAGCAAAATGTTAGGCAGTTAAGAAGCGGCATATTGATAAGCCATGTACAATGGAGATGAGGATGTTAAGATGGATGTGCATGAAAACTAGGAAGGATAAGATAAGGAATGAACGTATTAGAGCGGATTTGGGAGTTGTCCCAATTCATGATAAGCTTCGGGAAAGTCGTTTGAGATGGTATGACCATGTTCAACAGAGGCCATCAGACGCCCTAGTAAGGGGGAGTGATTTGATCTAGATAAAAGGATCTAGAAGTGCTAGGAGCAAACAAAAAATGACCATAGGAGAAGTAGTGAGAAAAGACATGCATAGATTAGGCCTTGTCCTGAGTTTGGCCTTGAATAGAGCATATTGGAGGGCTAGGATCCAGGTAGTGGAGCCCATCTAGCCATGTTATACTTTGTTACTGTTTTTGAGCATCAGTTTCCTTTTGATTTTACTTTTCCTTTCCTTTGTCCTTGCTTTGATCCATGTAGCCAGCCCCATTAAGTTGGGACAAGGCTTTGTTCTTGATGTTGTTGTTGTTGTTGTTGCTGTTTT
Organism: Macadamia integrifolia; assembly: GCF_013358625.1. Classification (NCBI taxonomy): domain Eukaryota; kingdom Viridiplantae; phylum Streptophyta; class Magnoliopsida; order Proteales; family Proteaceae; genus Macadamia; species Macadamia integrifolia. Next base: position 8,645,824 of record NC_056558.1, on the reverse strand, counting down.
TAACAGTAGTGATGCCCTTGGTACACCTGCTTCATATTATCTCATACTGTCTGTACATTTCTAGTCATAGATGTTATATAGCCTTATCTGAAAAACACATCTCATAATTCAAGGAAGTCATTTTGTGCAGAAGCCTACTACTGTCTTAAAGACATTGACACTATTTATTCTTGGTATCACTTCCATTTATATCTAATCAGATTTAACCTTTTGCAGTGAGTATAGGACTTATGTCACAGAGGCCCTTGAACTGGAGGATACCATAAAAAATTATGAGCATCGCAATGCTACTGGATGGTTTGCCCTTGACCTGGTCTTTGTCTGGCTTCCTTTTATAAGACTTTTTTTTTTTTTTGATGAATAAAAGATTTATGGATCAAGAAAATGTAATTGATAAGGTAAAGGGATAAATATAGTACTCTCTTTTATGTGGGTAGGATTTCCCTAGATGTACTACCATGTACCGTATCATTACTGGGAAACCTGTGCGATGCATGGAGAATGAACTTAATTGTCATATAAATTAATACCAATGGAATGATAAAGAAAATGTATGTTTAAATCATTATACTATTCTATGATCTATTTAGAATAAATATTTCAAAATTAACTCTCTTTCCAGCCAAATTTATTTCAGCCAGTTGCATCTGTCTAATAGATGAAATCAAAAAAACGAGTTAAAACAAAAAGAGGTTTGGGAATGGCAGTTTGCGAGGATGCACACACACACACACACACATACAGAGACAAGTACATGTACAAGTATACTGCATGCATGCACCCAATCTTTTTTAACTAGTATATTTATAGATTAGAGTACCAACAGTGGTTTGAATGTTATGCATTGTGTTCCACAATAGAGTGCCCACATATAATAGCCTTCATTTTACAAACTTTCATAAATCTTATCATTGCAGGAAATATGTTTCAAGCTTCAGACCTAGTCGAAGTGGAAAAATAGGATCTTTCCTTGATATGACAGGTAGTTCAATTTCTGAGTACTTTGGTCTCCTTGGGCATTGTTTCTCACATAGGGTTGTACTGTTGTTGTAACTGTATTACTGCTGATGCTTGATATATTTGAGGCTATCAACTGATAACTGTTTTAGGTGGATGCTTAAGATGGTTGCTTCATTTTCATTAAAAACTTTTTTAATGGATATATAAATTAATTTCCATGAAAAGTCCCAATGGACATACAAAATTTGTTTTCCAACTTTTTTGTATTCTATTTTAGTAAAATATTTTTCATTTTTCTAAATCCCTATGCAATTCTGTATTGGTTTAACAAATCATGTAAAACATTGTACATTGAAACAAACAGAGCCTTTAGCGAGGAAAAATCTTTCAAACTTAAGTTGCACTAGCAATAGGTGCATTTGTTATGTTCCTTCATTTTCAATTTCCTGTTTTCCTCCTCATTTGCATCATCTGACGCAGCCTGACCCCAAACAAGTGTCTTCTGCTGAATGGATATAGCTAATTATAAACAAATAAACTTTTTGCAACAGTTATTCCAATTTAGTGCTTGAAACCATTGTTAATCTTGCAGAGTTGGTTTGGAGATGTATACTGAGAAAGCAACTCAAGAAACTCTTGGCTATAATACTTGGGTGCATGTCAGCTGCAATTCTTTTGGCAGAGGCTACCATACTGCCTAGTGGAGTTGATTTGTCTCTTTTCTCCATTCTCATAAATGCTGTTCGGAAGCAAGAGGTGCTTGTACAGGTAATTTCTGAAAATCCTTTGAGCAAGTCTTCAATGTGATAAATTATCTTTTGATTGCAAATAATTGAGTATTTTGAAATTTCTTTGTTTGAATCAACATTTAGATTTTCCCTCACAAACCACGGGGAGTTACATTACATTTAGAAACATTTGAATACTCCAAGCATGTATTCCTTGTATATTCATGTGAGGAATTAAACATCTGTTTATTTTTCGGGATTTCTGTACATTACTTTTCAGTAGCATACCTGGTATAACTTTATTCAAGTATTTGCATGGAAAGTTCTCTTTGTCTGAAGACAATTGACATCTTGCACGTAGTAATTTGGTTGGTAATGGACTCTTGGAAGAAACAATTCATTTCCTTCTAATGCTGTATGGTTGGAACTGACCTTGTGTCAAATGGCTATAGAAGCCAGGATTTAAAACAAGGATGTAACAATCTCAATGGAGGAGCCTTGACTGATATGAAGGATAGTTTTAAGGCGAATAGGCCCAGAATTTGTCAAAGCTAGGGTTGATTCAACATGTCAGACCAGACTTCCTGTCATCAAGGGTTGTTTGAAATTTGAAGGCATGCCAGGTTTCAACTGAAATTTCTGAAGCCAAAATATTTTGATTTTCTTTTTTGATGAAATTTATCATTGCAACTATTGTTATATGGTGCATATCTCTCACATATTTATGTTTGTATTCATCATATTGTGGCCTTCTCCCCCATTAATTTCTGCTTTTAACTTCTTCTATGCTTTTGGTTTGAAATTTTATGCTTATACCCATTTGATTAGTTCTTTTGTTTTCGCAGATAATTGCTTTTGTACCCCTGATGTACATGTGTGTGTGCACATATTATTCCCTCTTTAAAATTGGAATGCTGATGTTTTTCTCGCTAACTCCAAGACAAACAAGTTCGGTCAGCCTGCTTATGATTTGCTCGTAAGTTCTTCTCATGGCTATATGGATAGGATGAACTTCATCTTGTTTTAAGGAGAATAATTAAATATTTTTCCTGCCCTGCTAGGATGGTTGCACGTTATGCGCCTCCAATTTCTTACAACTTTCTCAATCTCATCCATCTTGAAGGGGATAAGTCTCATAAGAGAACCATCACTATTTTTGAAAAAGTGAGCCTCCTATATCCATCTTCTCTTTTATATTGTTAAATCTCTAATATGTGCATTACAGTTGTCTCAGAAATGCATCTGCTGCCTAGGTCTACTCAACAGCTCTGGGAAGTATAGTATAACATTGAGGACATAAATACATGCATGGGTCACTACTATTTTCTTTTTCTTTCAAAAAAGGGGAGAAATAGAGAAACATGAGGGAGGATGAGATGGATAAATACAATCTAGCGTAAGGGTTTTCCTGGTCTGTGCAGACCGGGAAACTTACATGGCTAGATTAGGTTAGAATTTTGTGGATAGGTCAACCCCAAGGGCTGGCACTCACATGTCAAGTTTCGTCTTAGTGGTAATAATTCATGACAACAGAGAGGGTTGATGGATTATGGAGAGGGTGCATGGATATACATGGGAGGATATATCATTGAATTTAAGGCCAAAATTCGACATGTGGCTAATCAGATCATCCCTGTAATCCAGTAGTCAAAATCACCACATCATCCTTCCACATGGCGCATTTGCCATATGGATAAATCGAGATAGAGAGAGATATAAAATCAGAGTTATACCTAAGGGTATGTAAGTTTGTGAAGTTTCAAGGATTCTCATGCTAGCTAGACACCAATTATGTGTTAGCTACATTGTCGTGGTCTTGTTGACTGATTGATCTATTGGTGTTCTCTGATTTTCTATTCTTTGGTTTCTTTTAATCAAATAATGATTGCACATTTTTTATAAATGCCAGATCTTCTGAAAAAGGCCTCATGTTATTGAAAAATAACGAAAAGGGGATGGACTTTGCGTCAACTGCTTTACTGTTCCATAGACGATTTTCTTTTACCAGGGTTCCCTCTTGGGTTATTTTCATCTGATTTTGATATAACGCGAGCTAAAGTGCGAAATAACCCTAATGTTTACTTATAGTTCTTGAGTCAAGCAATGTATTGTCTTGTTTCATAGTAACGCCATATTCCATTAGGTTCACCAATCCATTGGAATTAGAACAGTTACCATTGCCTCTGTTTATTTTAGATATTTCTTCCTAAAGATCAGAATCTTTGTGGCCATGGGTAGGGTTTGGTTTCACTTTTCTTGTTTGCTACCTCAAATCTTTCAACAAAAGCTATAGGTTGCTGCTCAGAGACTAGAATAACCATCATTCTTGTCAAGTTTTGGTTCCGGTTTGAGTGGCCTTTGTAACAAGCATCTCTAGGGTGCCTAATGTAGGAGTAGGTAACAAGAAACTAACCCCCACAAGTACAACCCCGAGTACACAACTAACTTCCCAACAATGAATTTAATAATGAGAGATAAAACCCAGGAGAACAACAAGGTAAAATAACCAGCAAACAATTCTAGAATTAAACCCTGAACACAGGAGTAAAACCTTACCCAAAACTGACCCAAAAGAGAGGAGAGAGAAACCTGCGATTGGGAGAGGGAGAGAGAGGTGCGGCTGGCTGGTTGTGGCTCCAATGGAGCTGCTCTTCTGGTTAAGTGAAGGTCCCTAGGTGGCAACAAAAACCTGTAAATCTGAGAGAATTCCATTGCTGATGAAGAAGATATGAGAGTTCTTGATTTCCAGCCCTAGGAGAGAGAAAACTGAGTGAATCTTCAAGAACAGCAGCAGTTGAGTTCAGATGGCCTTCAAGTGTGGATCGAGTAGTCCACAGGTGGTATCAAACCAGCCCTTAGAATGCTGGACAGAACTGACTTCAGATTGAGTGACTTCTGGAGATCGATCCAAGACAAGAACAGAAAATCCTTTGCTGATCGATTCTGTCTTTGGAACTGTTCAGGTCTGCAACTTAGTAATAACAGTAGTTGAAGAGAAAGAGAACTGAAAGCTTCAGACAAGAAGAAAACAAGGGAAAGTAGGGAAAGTGGGAGAGGAAGTGGCTATTTCAGCTTGGGCTTCTCACCCACAGCTATCCCAGCTGCTCTAATCAATTGACTGCAAATCTTCTTTATTCAAATCTGAAAAATAAGGTTACATAAGCTCCTCTATATATGGAGGGCAGATCTAGCTACAAGCAGCCAAACTAGGACTAGGAGATGAACTCCTGTTACAACTAGGAATTAGAAATATGCTAGAACCAGGAATTAGAAATAACACTTGACTAATAGTCCACTAGGGGACATTACAGTCGATGGGCCCAATGGGCCTTTATTTATTAAATAAATAACTAAATAAAAGACTGCTAATCGATGGGCCCAATGGGCCTTTATTACTAATTAATAACTTAGCCACTTCAGTGGGCTAAGTAGGGATCGGCTGGGCCTTCTTGGCTGGACCCTTCTTCCTCTGATAGCTCCTTCCATAATGTGGATCTACATCGGTGCCACTGAAGATGGTCATGCTAGCTTCTCTTGTGTGAACTCAATATTGGTTGAAAAGATGCAGCAACCAGGCTTTACATGGCCAATGTTCAAACGTTCTGGTTGAGATTTCTTTCTTAATGAAGATTCATCAGTTCAGTTTACATAGACAGGGAAAGGTGCTGGGGTTGGTTGCATTTGGTTCAAAGGAGCAAAGTTATGGAGACAAAAGGGGAAGGATGATTTTATAATTAAGGGGAGAAATTAGTGAAAGATTAATTTACTAGATTACCTTGTCTAACATCTTAGGAACCTTGATCACAGGGGTACCACATGTAGTATTCTATCTTTGTGTGTAGGTGCAGACATGTGTAGGTTAGAGCATAAGCTGATGATACTTTCAGCTACTGGACTCCCCCATGTAAGGTGAATTATGTGAGCCAGAAAGTAATGCGGGTCTATGGCTTTCCCATATTGCTTCTGGGTTCACTTGTGCTGAAATTAAATTACTTTAGTCAATATCAGTGAAATATGTCAATTGAGTTCCTTGTCAAAGTGTCCAGCGGCTCCAGCGTACATCAGCCCCAGACCTTACACTGTATTGGGCTTTTCTCTGAAGAAGAGCTGCTATTTAAGTTCCTTTTTTCCATGTTAATAAAAAAAATCCCCAGAGGACTGCTGTGTTTAATTCATATTTCAGACATTAAGCTAAATTTGACATAAGATTGTGTAAGAGGCAAGCAGATGGGACTCTTTTGGGCTGCTAACTCAGCTACCTAAGAAACCTTTGTTGTCCAGAGCTGATTGCCAGAGACCCGTTCAGAGAACTCATTATAACATTGATGGGAACAGATTTTGTGGTTAGACCACCCTTGGTAGGTGGCCCCTCATTGTGCCACTTGATAGGTTGAATGGGTCTCAAATTTAGTGAACATGCCAAGGTCCCCTGCTTACATGTAAAGATTAACTCAAATGGAGTTTGGCAAGTGGAAAAAGTAAATCATTCAGAAATTCAGAACTATGGAGAGGGTGCAGGACATCCATCGAATGGCATATAATTGAATTCGAGTATGAGATTTGACAAGTGGCCCATCCAGACAATTCCCTAGACGGATAGCTGTCAGAATTTCCGCATCATCCTTCCTCATGGTACACAACTAGGTGTTTTGTCCACCTAACATTAGCATTCTGGAAATTTCGGTAGAATCTCATGGAGGTTTACTGGTGTTGCCCTTCTGTAGCAACAGGTTGCCAAAAAGGGTGAGAAAAGAACCAATCCATATTTATTGTTTTATATTGTATCTCTTATTTTAGTGTTGTCTGGGATCTTGGCAATTAGGATACATATTATGTTTGAAGGTCAACTATGTGGCATCTCTTTTTCTTTTTGCCTTGCAGATCGAAATTTTTTACTTATGTTACAAATTTTTTTATTAATGTGCAGAGAATGGGGAATATTGATGATGCCGTTCCTTTCTTTGGGAAAAAATTTAATAGAATCTATCCGCTTATTATGGTTATTTACACCCTGTTGGTTGCAAGCAATTTCTTTGACCGATTAATTGGTTCTTTTGGGAGCTGGAAAAGATTCAGGTTTCAAAATGAGGCAGATGATACAGATGGATTTGACGCATCAGGAATAATTATCCTGCAGAAAGGTAACTGGATCCTAGCCTTGTTTTTGTGGGTGGACACTGGACAGTATATATGAACTTCATTTTATTTGGTTTGTGTCATACTTAGTCTTATTTAGATTTTTCTATGAGATGTAGAGCTTAAACCCTTCCCTTCGCACCATAGCACTGGAACAAATAAACCATTTTCTTCTCATTTATTTAATTGGGTGATGTTATTGGTGCTTGAGTGGTATAAGAATTTGTTTGTTCAGAACGATCTTGGCTTGAAGAAGGACGGAAGGTTGGTGAGCACGTTATCCCATTGGCAAGGAATTTCAACAATATTAGTACGGATACAGAGTCGGGCAGCAATGACACGGTATGTAAACTCCCCTTGATACCGTTTCTTGGATGTTTTGAGAGAACCACAGTATTGAGTCTTTTATGTAGGAAGCATCAGACACATGCATCAAGCATGACAGGATCTAGCTTATTCTTGTATTTACATGTATATGGGATTAATGGCATTTTCAGATTGTCATTATTCTTTATTTTATCCTTCTCTTTTTATCATTTCAAAGTTTAATTACATAATTAATCTTTTCCTGCTAAACTTGGAAATGTTTCCAGGACAAAGGTGCTGTTGAATTGAGAGCAACTACCAGTTTAATCAAGGATGGTGGAAAGGGAAGTAGATCAAAATCGTCAAAGGAAGATACCTGGAACTATGGCACCAGCAGAGAAGCAATTGGAAATAAGTACAGTGCCATAAGAGAACAAAGAAGACAACTGGCTGCCACAAAGTCTTCTGCAAAGTCATCGGAGACAAACATAGCCTCTGCTACGGTTTCTTTGCTTACTCCAGCCAACTCTCAGATCCAGTCTGGTAACACAACAGGTGAACCGTCGTCTGGGTTAGCCTCAACATGGGATTCAATGAAGACAGGTTTTCAAAATCTTAAAGCTAACATTGGTTCCAAGAAATTTCTTCCTCTACGCCAGGGTCAGGAGACGAAACTCGTCTCTCGTGATTCCTCTTCTGAGTCCCTTGATGATATATTCCAGAGACTAAAACGACCAACTCTAGACCATAGGGATTACACTGGTGAGGAGGACAATGACATGGATTCTAAGCATACAGGTCCCACCAGATAATACATGCATTCAGAGAGGAAACATAATTACTTGAGGCTTCTGTATAAATTAGATGTGGGTGTCAATTTTTGGTTCTTGTGAATCCCAAAAAATGTACAGGTTGCAGGAAAGACATTCCTACCTTGTGCTCACTAAATTCTTTGGCATTGGATCTCCGAAGCACTGAGAAGGTTGTCCCTATGAGAAATTCAATGCATTTTTCAGTAGCTGTGCTGAAGACAAAGCAGGGCACCAAATACTATTAACAGTTCAATACTAAATATAAAAAATGACACTGTAGAAAATTTTGTAATATGTATCTCTGGAACAGGGAAAAAAATTTGTCTTTCGCAATTCCTTGCTGGAGTTAAACATTGGCAATGAATGAATGTGGCATTCTGGCTTTCTGTTTCTTGGATATACAAGTTCTTTCAGTTTATTCTTCATGGTGCTTCATTGTTGCTGCTACATAGTCAAGGAGAGAATTTAGATTAGTGATCACATAATAATGAAAATCTGGCCGAGAATAGCGTTTCAAATCGTAACTGAGTTGTAGAATGAACCTGTGCCGGATCAAAATCCTCTAAATCATTTTCATAATTTTCCTTCCTAACTGAATTTAAAGTGTATTTAGATTGTGAAATTTTAGTTAGCCAGGTCTTCTTGTGATCAATAGCTTTTTCTGTTTTTTTGTGAAACTTGTTGTCAATAGCCTTGTTCTGCTTCCATTTTTCTGCAAAAACTAGAATTGTTTTAGAATCACAAATTCCTAAGAAGAAAATCAGTTCTCCCAAACCACTCTTAAATCTTTCATCTCTATTAACGTCCCAATGGCATCATGGAGTGCTCAACAGAAAACATGACAATAGTGGCCACTAACTGCCCCCTTCAAGCACAAGATCAAAAACAAAAAATGATTGACTGTGTTAGGCTTTCACATTTTAAGACAAGGAAATGTTTGTAGCTTTCGAAATCGCCCACCAAAGGGTGAAAATCAAACCCTACTCTCCTTAGGCTAACAGTGACCATCCGGTGGATGTGGATCAATTGGGCTGACTTCCTTTTCTGTTTGGTTCTAGGTACGGTTTAGGGACCATTTTAGAAACAACAGGCAAAGCCTTGTCCATGCTGAGCCAAGGTTCATCTGACCTTCACAAGACAATTCTCCATATAAGAATGGCTGAAGAAATAGTGCAAACTCTGGGCCTAATCAAATAACACAAATTTTTTTTTTAGGAGGTGGGTTTTTGGTGGGGTTGGGTGTTCTATGTGTGTTACACAAAATTAAATGGGTTAAAGAACCTAGTAGGCAACACTAGCGTGCAGGGTCAATGGGAGTGCATGTGGAAGCATATTTAACACATAGGATGGGGGGTAGCATGGTCTTTTTTGCACACCTATGGGTGTAGGCAATACCAGGCTAGCGTATGTTCTTTCTCCCTACAAAAGTGTAGGGTCCAGTTTTTGTAGAGAATCTCCTCACCATGGAGATCTGACCCTTTGATTAGCATGGGAAAGGATATTTTTGACCTTGTAAATAGGAATTGAAATTAATGATATTACAAGATTCCAATCACATGGTCACACTACCAATGGTAAAAGGAATTCTTCCTTCTCCATGGGTGAAGAAAAATTTAATCCATATATGGGAATGACTAGGTACATATATAAAGTTAGGGTTTAAGTGGGTTGTTCTCCTAGTGGATGATTTCTTGGTAGGTCTTTTTCTTAATTAGAAAGGTTCTTGTTAATTAGGTCTTGGAAAAAGCTTAAAGCCATAAAACTCAATTGCAATCCTCAATTGTAGTAAAAGCCAGATACATACCCATTACGTATATGAAATTTATAGGCCACACCATGCATGCAATGTTTGTTGTGTTGTTCCAATGTTTGCTTTTGTTTATTATTTCTTTTTCTTCAATTCTATTTCTTATTTTGATCGTTCCGTTGGTAAACACATAATATACTTAGTGGAATGAACAAAAACAGATTGTAATCAGGAGCAGATAATGTGGATGTAAATCCGACTTAGATGGTGGATTACCATAAGTAAAGTGAACCAAGTTCTTTGTACTTCTTATAAGACTTATTTAATTTCTTCACTTCTCGGCAGCTTCATTTGATAATGGTTTGACTTGTTTCATCCTTGAATTAAATAAACTAGTTAAGGAAGAATTTGGGTTTTTCTTAAATTTAAAAATGTCTTCAAAGTTTTTAAAAGAACCTGGACTCTGATACTCCATTGGAGGATATATATATATAACCCAAAACATCAAGGTTTTAAGTGTAAATAACTCCTTACCCCAAAAAAAAAAAGTGTAAATAACTCTTCAAGTATGTAAAAATCTTAACAAATCGATGTGAAACTATAACTTTGTAATTCCAAAATTTCAACACCATCAATGGGAACATTTTGGTGGCAGAAATTTTGGAATATTTTTGGAAGTCAAGAAAAAAAAAATTAACAATAGTAATAATAAAATTTGGAGAAAGAAAAACAGAGGGATATAAAAATATCATAGTGTAATATATATAGACCGAGTTTTCTTGAGGCCATGTTCACCGCTGCGCATCATAACCCCAGACAATAGGGGAGAGGGAGAGAGGGAAGTCACATCTAGATCATCCCATCCTTTAACCACCGCCACCGATGTAGAAAAACTTTACCCATTATACATACTTTGCTTACTATACATAATTGCAAAGCTTGACAAAGAGATTCTAAGAAGTGTCTCATCAACCTATCAATTGTTAAAGGGTGTCTTTGTTTAAGGTGTCTTAAAGGTTTGGTGGTTACAGCCACCTCGTGGTTCTATAAACTTTGTTTTTCTATGAAGGTTCCGAGAATGATAACTAAATCAAAAAAAAAAAAAAAAAGATAGGATCCGTTGCACGTATGAACACCTGGTCATACTAGTCAACATCCGACACTTGTCCGCAAATTATTCGGCCGAATCGAATTTTTCTAAAATTTATCAAAAATTCTGATCGAATCCGAATTAAAAATAAAATTCGGTAAAATTCACGATTTTTTCAAAAGTGAATATAAAGCGCGAATAATTCGGACCGAATATGAACTAAACCGAATTATTCGGTCCACTTAAATAGTATTTAAAAAAAAAAAACCAAAACAAAAAAAACCCAATAAGCTTTTTTGACCGCTTTTTTGACCGAATCCTTAAATTAATCAACCGAATTATTCCGAATAATTCTTCACCCGAATAATTCCTGAATCCGAATTGGCTAACTATGGTCCCACCTTCTGCCATTGCAAGGATAATAAGAGATATTTTTAAAAACAAAATAGATAGATGTTGAATGCTGACTCGTACGATCAGGTGATTGTACTAGTAATTGATCCGTTTTAAAAAAAAAAAAAATTGCAACTACATCTACCACATCAGCTTCCACATGGCCAAAAAAATTTGTCATTTGCGTGACGTGGTGGTCAGCCAGCCAGTTCAATATAAGTCCCCTGCAGAGAAAAAAAAAAGAATTGACCTAATTTCGTTGAAGTTTCTCTATTCTAAAGATGTCGGCTGCCCAAACTCGAAGGCAAACACGGTCGGTCCTTATGTATTGTACGTTCGAATTCCGTACACATCAAAGCGGGTGGTTTGGAATATTCTAATGACTCATTCTTTGACAATGACTTTTGACAACATGTGGTTTTCTGTTGTCAAGCATGAACTTAGTCAGAAGTCTTGCCTCTTTACCTTTTTGCCCTCTAACGTCATAATTTCGTATTTCCATAAGAGAGAGAGTTGTAAGCAGATGTGGCAAAATTTTCCACATCAGCATAAAGAGTGGGAGGTGGTTACAAACCTTATGAGAGGTGGTTTACCCACAAGGTACTCAAAGATAGAAAAGGTTTTTGGCTTTGGTCTAACGTGTGCATTACTCATTCTCTAGATACCCCTTTGTGTAATTAGCCTCATTGTGCATCTTGACCAATTGTGTTATTTCGTCGTGAATTCTTACAAAGAATCTTGAGTTTGGTGTTGAAAATGTTTAGACTATGCAGAGTGTGAAAAGAACGTGTTGCCCTCTTGATGTGCATTGAATGTGTTTTCGTATGTGTTTCCATTATTCTGTTGATCTGGTATTTTCTACGTCAAACTGATAAGGTTCTCTTGCCCTTTTTTTAGCTTTTTTTAAAATCCCTAAAGTTAAGAGCCCTTGTCTAACTTCCGCGGCCATCGCTACTGAAGTTTCCAAACAATGTAATAAGGAATTGGACATCTTAGCAGACCTTCATAGTTCTATTGGAGGCAAGGATTTAGGGGACGGTATGCTGATATCGATACTGATTTGGATTGAATCGGTGGATATCAATCTATTTTACCCCTACTTTTTCTAAAAGGCACTATTTTTTATCATTTTACCTTTGAAAAATTACAGAACAATCTGAATCAGTCAGGAATCAGGGATCGATCTCAATCGTTACCAATCTGATACTGCCGATTGAAGACGATACTTGAAACCATGATTGGAGGCAACTCCGCAACCTCCCTACATTATTTTCCTCTCAGAGAGAGAGAGAGAGAGAGAGAGAGAGAGAGAGTTTCATGATCAAACCAAGCTCTTTGTTCTTCATTTCTTTCTGTTTTGTTGGGAATTGAACAAATTACAGAAACAAAGGTAACAAACAAGCTTTCATATAGAAACAAAGTATCAAACAAACAATCAATCTGTATTATACATTTGAATCAATCCATCAATAAACCCTGTTATGAGATGACATCTCTTTCAGAGTACTAGAATGCAACATCATCTTCTTCGTCTTCTTCCCAGTAGAACGTATCAGCTTGGACCAAAACCCTAATTTCTTCTTCCCATCCGTAATCTCCACTGCACCTCTACTTCTACTCCTCATTCTAGGCGGAATCGCCACCACCGATCGGCTCTTCAAAAACAACCCAGAACCTCTCCCCTCTAAATAACCGAAACGATCATGAACTGGAGAAGAATCTGAAGAAGTTTCACCAGAAGAATAAGGCGAAGAAGACAACGACGAAGAACAAGACGAACCTGCCTCCTCCATTCCTCCTCTTCCACTTGCATTAGAGAGCTTTGTAAGCTTCTCTCTTAGACAACAAGAACAAACACCTGGTGTTTGTCTATGCATCGGGTGTTTCTTGCATCTCATCTCTGTTTCCGCCCAACCCATTTGAAAAAAGTTCAAGATTCGCGAACTTGTTTAATAGCTATAGTTGTTAGTGAGGACCCAAGCGTGTGTATATATATATATATATATAAGGTTGGAAGAGAAGGACAGATAGATAAAGAGAGACGTAGGAGGGAGGTGGTGTGAAAGTGGAATGTGTGAGCTCTTTCTGAGCTTCCAAGATGGTTCGTTTCAGCTTAAAAGATGGACTTTTCCGTATCAGAATGGAATTTGAAAAGTCCAAGGAAAGATTTTATTGAGATGCACGGAAGGTGCGAGTGGGGACTTTTCTTTTTTACTTTCCTTTTTGTATCTTTCGAGTTGAATGAGTTGTTGACGCGGAAGAGCAGTGTATGGCTCCTGGGAAAGATGGGGAGAAGCTTCCATTTTTGTACTGTGTATGGAATTTTGTTTTCCAGCCATCAACAATGGTTGGCAAATTAAAAAATAAAAAAAAATTATATTCTTCATCTATAATATCAGAAAAAATTTTCCACAATGCGTTGAGATAATTATTATTATTATTACTCTGTCGAATGAGATTTTTTATTATTTTCCCTAATTATTCTAACAATGGAGGTCTCATGTGAATGATTTGATGATCTATGATGCCATTGGTATGGCATATAGATTTCTTCTCATACTAATATCATGGGGAGTCTTCTATTATTTTTTACTATATATATATTGAGTAGAAAGTTTTTCTACTCTAACGATCAAATGTTATTGGAAATAAACGATGATCAAATACTCTTCCCTACTTGATGAAGTTTTTAAAATACCTTCCACCTCCCAACCGTTGATTTATATGCTCTCATCAATCAAAGTACCCCTCCCCATATATTTATTCAAACTTTTCTAAAAATATTTCTTTTTTACCACCCCAGCCCTCTTGAAAGGTGAAATCTTGCCTATGTTGATGCTTCTACACACACTCCCATTTCCCTTCAAGGACCCCTACCCCTACCCCTAATGTGCTATAAAATTGATCAATCTGCATCAAATACCATAGTTTGTTGGATTGGAGATGCCATGTGGACATTAAAGAGTTAATATAAATTAATAAGTTTATAACACCTAGTTAGATAATTTAATATGTACTTAGGAGATAAATTTAAAAGTGAAATTTAAAAAAAAAAATAGTGAAAATATGCTATTGAGGGATAATGTGGGAATTTAAAGAAATGAATTTTCTTAGATGTCAACAGATTTGTAATTTAACTTTTTTGCCCCTTGTTTTATTTCTAAATTTTATATTGAGATGATAATTCTTAGTTATTCTAAAATTATCTATTCATGCTCTCAAATTAATGTAAAAATCTTCACAAAAAAAAAAAAAAAATTTATGTGTAAAAGGAATTTGAATCAACACTACAGATCGCATATAAACCGAATATGAACTAACATTAAACACATTATACATTGAAATTGTAAACCATTTTTCAAAACTGACAATACAAACAGCATATAAACCATATAACACTAACCAAATAGAAACCAGTAACAAAATGATTTTGATTTTTTATGATTTCTAACCGGTTCAGTTTTGATTTACACCTTATCAAACATGAACCGAACCTGACCAATTGACAGTTGACACCCTTACTTGATTAGGTTATGTGGGCCATGGGAGTTGGTTGGAGGTTGGATTCCTTGGAGCTGGAGGTATGTGTATGCGTAGTACACCGACTAGCTAATAGGAATTGGACGCGTATAGGGTGTGTGGTCAAATAATATTAAATGTATACATACAATTGGATGAGCTATCAATACGCACGTGGTAATGTCCTCCTACTGGACGACTGAGATCGAGAGAACCAGACGGGTGAGTTCCAAATCCGATGGATCATAGTTTTCGTGGACCTTGGAAGAGACGCTTCCCTTTTATGTTTGTCGGTTTGTTGGTCTGTCGGAGCATTTGGGTTGGGTCGGCACTTTTCGGTGATTGGTCCCATCCAAAGGCTAAGGGAATACGGACAAGTGCACAACAACCATCGATTATTGCAACGTTATCTATGATGACAAGTGGCACTCTAACGGTTCGAATCAGAATCGGAATCGGCCGATTCCTGTAATCTTGGTCCTTGATCAGTGAATTTTACTTTTCTTTTTATGATTTTACCCCTGTTTCGATACCCAATCTCAATACGGTTAGGTATTGGGATTGATATCAATATCAACCCGATATGATCGATACAACAGATCCGATACCATTACCTAAAACTATGAACAGAAGAGGAGGAAGGTCAAAGCTTGAAAAAAATCTCCCTTATTTTCTTGGAAGGAACCCACCCCTCTATCCGTGTGAGTTGAGTCGGTGACTTGGGTTGGGTCTTGGTTGTCGTTATTAACTTTATGTCATTGTCATCGGTTACCCAAGCTGCACTGCTGCGTGGAGCCTTGGAGTCCATGTTTCTCTCTCTCTCTCTCTCTCACTCATAACGTGAATAGCAAGCAGCTAAGAACGTAACACCAAGGCAATAAGGCAATTGACGTTCTTGACGAAGCTTGGATCAGCATCATGGATTTCGAAAAGTCTCTCTAATTAGCATAAGTCTTCAGATTTTGTAGAATTCATATGCCAGGATCATGGCATACAAGAATGTTCTTGAACATAAATCTCATCAGGTCTTTTTTGAAGCAATCAATTGTTATTGATTTCAGAATTGAAAAAAAAGAAAACAAAGAGCCAAAACAAGATGACTGGACGAGACAGGATCCTCTCTATCTGGCCTCATTCCATGAATGTTGTGAGATGAGATTAGAGGGTATAGTCAAATGGAGAGAAGCCAAATTCCCAAACATTTTAATGGAATCACGAATGCGACCCATGGCATATTATGATTTCCCCCCTTTGGAAGGTGATGGTTTTTATTCATGGACATCATGAGCCTAGCAACTTTACATGGTCGAGTCTATTACATGGGTGGGTTCATGAGATAGTCAACCTCACGTGCCATTTTCTTTGATTACCATGCCAAAACAAGTAGGGACTAGGGAGCACCTTAAAAGTGTATTTCAGGGTTTCATTAGATTGCAAGAATGCCATTTCACTGAAATAGAATTTAGGGGATTTACATCAACCTCCCATTGCGTTTGCCTATATTATATCCTCCCCTAAAAAATTGTTTATTACATTGAAACTCAAAAATTTAACATCGTATAAGAGATGTTAGGGCCCGTTTGATAATGTTTCAAGAAACGCGTTTCTGTCGTTTCTGTTTCCAGAAACAGCAGAAACTGTATAAAATGCGTTTGATAAAACTGTTTCGTTTCACTTATTTTTAGAAATAGAAATTTAAAATTTTACTTATTTATGGTTCAAGAAACGACCCAGGCGAAACAAGTTGAACTTGTTTCGCCATTTCTGGAAACGACTTGTGGTAATTTTTTCACTGGTTACCATCGACTTCTAAAAACATGACTTATCAAACACCTTCAATTCCGTTTCTGTTTCTAGAAACGGAAATTTATGTTTCTTCCGTTTCTTGAAACAGAAACGGCAGAAACGTTATCAAACGGGCCCTTAGTTTTAGAATATAAAACGACAAACATTACCCTCTTGAATTGATGATTGATCCGCTGTGACTGCTTCATCGTACTAATTTAATCTAATCTACCAGTCTACCATGTCAACTAAGCAGGTTGGTCAAGTAATAATAATTCTGACTAATGAATCCTTCCCATCAACCCAGTTTGGAATTTGGATTGATGAGCAAAATGGGCTTGGATGGATGGATGGATGGTAGAAAGAGACAATTGAGAGAGAGAGATTTGAAGCACTGCTTACTCTACAAGAGCAGAGGAAGAGGATTGGAGTTTAGGAGGAAGCAGCTTGAGTTGCAAATTCAGTACTGGGCTTCTTCATCATCATCATCTTAAACTCATCAAAATTAACCATACCATCTCCATCCATGTTAACCATCGTAATCATCTCTCTACAATCTTGAATCCCAATCGAAGATGAGAATATTCTGCTCGCCAGACCTCGAAGCTTTCTTTTCTAAACCATAAGCAATTGCAGCTGCAGTGGGTTCATTGATAATCTTCAGTACATTAAGCCCTGCAATTGCTCCAGCATCCTTGGTGGCTTGCCTCTGTGAATCATTAAAGTAAGCTGGGACAGTAACGATAGCGTTCTTCACCGTCTGACCGAAGAACGCCTCTGCAATCTCCCTCATCTTGGTCAGGACCATGGACGAGATCTCCTCCGCTGCGAATTGCTTCTTCTCGCCCTTGTAGGTCACCTCGATCATCGGCTTATCGCCATGGCTGGGGATGACCTTGAAAGGTCAGAGCTCCATGTCACTCTACACGGAAGGATCAGAGAATCGTCCCCCAATAAGCCGCTTCGCATCAAATACATTGTCGGACGGATTCATGGCAACGTGGTTTTTTGCTGCATCACCAATCAACCGTTCTGTAGCGGTGAAAGCACCATAAGAGGGAGTTGTCTGGTTGCCTTGACCATTGGCGATTATATCGACACAATCGTTCTGCCATACTCCTTTGGCGACCAGTCGAGAAGGGCCATTAATTCATACAAGAAGAAGAGGGTAATTCTGTCTTTTTGTATTCTAAAACTAACACCTCTTGCTGTGTTAAATTTTTTTGTTTAAATGTAATAAACAATTTTTTAAGGGGAGATGATGTAATATAGACAAGCGTCAGGGAGGTTCATGTAAATCACCCTAGAATTTATAGCATCATTTTAATTTTCTATAACAGCCTCTCCACAAAAAGGAGGCAATACTTCATACATTATGACCTTCTCTAAACACTGCAGTGGTGCAAGCCTTGTGTATTAGGTACATCCCTTTTTTTAACTAATCTAAAAGAAAAAAGTTACTGTTTCAAGCTGAAACTTAATCAGTAGAAAGTGTGGGATTCTCCATCACAAGAAGTCATGTACTCACTAACCCTCAAATGGCATAGGGAGAGGGATATCTCACAAAAAGCCACCAAAAGAAATAGGAAATAAGGGGGGAGGGATATCTCACAATACACTTGGGAGTCATTAAATGAACACTGGTGTATGAATCTATTCCTTAGTCTTCTGAGAACTTGTCTGTTTGACAAGAAGTAACAACTGATATAATTGGCCAAAGGCAACAAAATAGTTTCCCAGGTCTCACTTCCTGAATTCATTTTCTCCCTACTTTTTTGGGAAAGTTTAAAAACCAGAGGCAACAACTCTAGCTAAAACATCAGAGAAGTATGTAAACCTCCTGTTAGCATCTTTTTATTTATTTAGCCGCAGAAGCATCAGTGTTCTCAGTAGTTTTCACTTCTATGGGGCACTGAGATACATATGGCTTGAGCTGGGCACAAAAAGTGGGAAGGATGGATCAGTACATACAAACACATGGAAGACAAAAATATGAATTATCAGAGTTAGCATCAAGTATACCGTTTTAAATAAGCACAGATAATTCTCAATCCTAGTATATGCATAGATAAGAAAATATGCTCCTATAATCAGGAATCTAATACACTGTGATATGGTTGATTCAGGAGAAGTAGAATATTATGCTACGACACCTTTAAGCAACTAAAACTAGTATAAAATTAGAAACTGCAATAATAGTAACTACTAAATAGATATCCTCCAAATATAACAGCAACAAGGGCCCAAAGAATCTGCCAAAATATCTCCTCCAATGCAGCTGGTCAATGGCCACATATGGGGGCAGAATATGGGTTGATGGTCATGTGATTGGCTTAAGTGTAACCAGAATATGGGCCCAAGTATGAGTCTGAATGTAACTCAATGGCCTAATGTCGGCTGGTTATAACTTCAGTGAAGGGCCTAAATAGGGCCATGGTTGGGCTGGCATTTCTACCTCCTATGATGGCCTTGCTATGTTCTTCATCTTATTTTGACTACTCAAAAGGTCACTGAAGATGAAGATTGGCACCAGAGTTGTATTTTTCAAACCCGTGTGAAATGCAATTGCCAACTGTATACTTAATAGAGGTAGTTGCACTAATGTCATTTCTGAAGACGTTGTTCTAAGCTGGGATTGAAGACAAAGCCACATCCAAATCATTACAAGATTTCTTGGGTGAACAACACTAATCTTAAGATTACTGATAAGTGTTTGTTCACCTATTCTATTAGTGGATTTATGGATACGGTTCAATGCGACGTCCTCTCTCCAAAGGTGTGCAATATCCTTCTTGGTAGACCGTGGTTGTTTGATAAGAGAATACAACATTGTGGCTATGCCAACACCTATGCTTTCAAGCACAGCAACAAATCCATGAAGTTTCATCCTGCCAAAGATCTCCCTGACATTAAGCTTAAGAAGATGACGGGATCGTTCCTCCTTCAACGTATTCCTTGATACGGTCACCTCGGTCCTTTTCCAAACACTTCGGAGTCGAGTTTTTTTCAGAGGAGAAGAGTTGATCCAAATGCAGATGCACTTGACTGGTTGGACCAGCATGACCCGCTTTGGAAGCCAAGAGCTAAGAAGAATCGGTCGGATCCAAGGTTTTGGTCTAACAAGGGTTGGAAGTAATTTAATAGTTTACTTATGTATTTATTTCATGTCTTTATTCCCAAAGAAGTAGCATATGTAGGACTTAGGAGTTAGAATTGGTTTATTTGTTTCCTTTGAATTAGTTTCGCTTTAGGACTTGTTTCCTTGTCAGGGTGGTTCCTATTTCAGTTGGTTTCTAATTCTTTGCCTTTTATTTTCCGATAAATTGCTTGTAACCAATGAAGAACTCAAGTTTGAGAAGTTAATGAAGAATTTGTTTGGTTTTGAGAGTTCTACGTGAGTGTGTTTCCCTTCTTCCCCCCCTGCTACTCTGTCTCTCCCTAAGTTCCCCTTCCTCTCTAAAGGACCCTCCATCACAATGTTTTTCCATTTTTTCTGATTTAGCTTCTGTTTTTGAAGTTCATTTGGTTAGCCTTTCAATGATACCAAGATCTTGTGAATTGGAGCTGCTATGAGAAAATTATTGCCAATTTATGATCGGATTTTATCTTTTTAAGATCAGATCAGTTGGTAGATTTAGTTTAAGTTTTATTTAGAATTTCTATTTCTTCATTTGGGAAGCCCTATAGGAGTTACTAAAATTGTAATTGGATAATAGTAAGTTGGCATATCATGTCTTTGGTTTCTAGTTAAGTTTATATTTTTAGAAGGTTGAGAGTTGTCAGGTGGAGCCAAGATAGTAAAAGGAAGTCCATGATTAGTATTTTCTATTTTATTTTCTTCCATTTTCTTTCTCTGAAACCAAGTATTCTCTATAAAGAGCTGAAGATTATTATTATTATTATTGCGAGAGATGGTACTTAGATTTTGGCAAGGCCAAATCACAGTTTTTCTTGCTCTAAGCTCTCTTTTTTTTTTTTTTTTCCTGGTCGGTGTTTTGTTGCTGCTATTACTTCTCGGTAGCTACTTATCTGCTGTTTTACTCTTTTAAATTTTGTCAGAAGTTACTGTTTCACAACCTAATTTACGCCTTTTATTTTTATTTCTTCCCTTGAGCCCTTAATCAGCCTAACCCTTTTCTCTCCACCTCTTCCAAGTAATTCAGGCCTAGAACTTTTAAGCCTTAGTCTGTCCTATATCATCTCCACCAAGGAAGAAGAAGCAGTAAAAGCTATTTGGCTGTCTCAACAATACAATCAAGCAGGTCTTTTCAACCCCAAAACAAAGATCAGAACCCCCCCCCCCCCCCCCCCCCCCACAACCCAAAAAAAAAGAGGACTTAACATCTTATCCAGCAAAACCAAGCAGGTAACTAAATGTAGGCAAAGTACATTCTGTTAGACAGACCCTATGTTAAAGGCAATGTAGACTGAAATAGATTTCCAACGTCATTTCAAACCTAATTTTATGAGCCCACATTGAACTTCCTTTTTTGCTGTTCTTACGTCATGGGCTCCAAATCTATCACAATTCCAAGAAAATATAGAAAGCTGTAATTTTCAACATATGAATATAAGTACCTTGAAGTCAGTTAAATCAGGGACCACGTAGTTGGGCAATTTCTCAGTCATCACAACATAGCCACCTGCAACAAAATGTTTTCAGACTTTATAAGTAATCATATAGTTCAAGCACAGTTTAATGGTCTTCTGGGCTTCCTTGAATTCATTAAACATGATAAAGTGGTGGCAAGGAAACTTCACCATTTTTTAAAATTTTTATTCTCTCTCAGGCCATTACAAGCTTCTGGAAAAAAGAGCAGAGAAGCAAAATTTGTACATATTTTCATTACAAACAAGTTAATCCAAGGAACATTAGACTGCATCCGTACACCTCTTGTTAACTATATCTTATAAGTTAATGATTTTTAATAGTACTTCCATGTGATGCAGTTCCATTGGCATGGCTGGACAGGCATGACTTGATCTGAAAATAAACCGAAACAAAACGGTCCCAAAAATGGCTTTTGGTCCAAGGGGGCTTGATGCAGTTAAGTCACTTAATGGGCTTATTTTATTGTAAATAAACCTTAGGTTGAGTTATGTATGTGTTGGGCACTTAATCTCATGGGTTTTCTTTGAAATAGACCACTTTAATGGGCCTAAAATATGGGTAGAAAGTAGGAAAACGGGATTTAATTCATTAGTTTAGTTAGAGTCTTGTTTTGAGTATATTTCTTTTGTTATTTCAATTTCCTAGTCAGTTTAGGTTTCCCAATTAGTTAAGGATTGGATTACGCCTTTCCTTTTTAGTGTTTTAAGTCAGTTTTGAGTCTTATATATAAGTTTGTAAGGGGCTACAACATTGAATACGAATTCATGAATCAAAAAAAAAAAAAATGGCTTATGCTGTTGTGCTGTGGGATGCAGTTGAGTAAGATGCCCCAGGTGAGATACCTAAACCTGAGGGTGAGATGCCCATTCACTAGTTCTTCTTCCCCATTCTCAACCCTCCATTGAATTCTCTTTCTTTTCTTAGTTTCCTTTTATTTGTTTGCTGTGAGAGAGTGTTTGAGAGCTAGAACCAGGCCTATTGGAGGACATCTTCTCTATTCAGCCAGAATTTCAGATCCTGCATGGGATTAGGATCACTTGTGATTCTAGTTCTACATTAGGGCTAGTAGAGATTTATTTCTATGTAGGGATAAGCAATGTAATCTTCTTACTTTGTCTCATTTATTTTGGTAGGAGATTATTACGAAAGAGTTGTTAATTTACTTATTGTTTTGTTTCTTAGATTGAGTTCCAAAATAGAGTATGCTCTTTTATTTTTGTAGGATTTCTTTCTTATTTATGTACAAGTTATCCTACTAGTTGGACAGAGAACATTGGAATGAAATTGTGATTGGAGTTGCATAACTTGGAGCCAAGAGTTGGCTGCGGATCTTCTCTCCCCCCCACCCCCAAACCTCAGCAGCTATCAACCTTTCTCCCTGTTTTCTCTCACCCATTAAGTCAACCACTTCCTATTTACTCTGTCCCTTCCTTCTATTGCTCAACGGGCATTAGAATCGTAGACCAGCAGGCTATCTCTTCTTCTCCGATCATTCTTCTCTTCAGGTTGGTCTTTCTCCCTATTATTCCTCTTCTTTCTATTTCCTTCTCTGAGTTTCTTCAATCGTCTTTCCAATATCTGGTTTCCAGTAGTATTACAGTCCCCCCTAGAGTTGAGTATCGCACCCCTACACCCTTCTTTTCTTCCTAAAATTCTGGTATTAGGTCCCTCTACCCTAGGCGATCAATCTCTAGATTCCTGGCCCCAGCCATCAACCCTATCATGAGTTCTATTTCTGAAACCATACCTGTACCTGAAGTTACCACCTGATCTCATTTCAAAGGTCCTTTCTAGTTTTTTTAAGAGCTGTTTTGAGCCATCATCCTGGGTTTTAGAAAGCAGTGGGTCAGGATCCTAGTTCTGAAGTTTTAGATCAATTGCTGCCTAAAAGAGAGAGATCTCACTTTCAAAGCTACTCCTCCCATCGCAGGTTTTGTTCGAAGGTAGAAGTGGAGATGTTTTTCAAATAACACCATAAAAAGTTATTTCCAATTTTACCCCTCCCTTCTTCCTTTATTCTATCTAATCCTAATTTTATCTTTCATTCCAAGTATGACCAAGAGGTAAGGTTGCTCCATTATGACCAAGTGGTCACAGTTCGAATCAGGAAACAGTCTCTCCACGAAGCAGGGGTAAGGTTGTGTACATTATGACCCACCCCATACCCCACAGTGACAGGACCCTCATGCACTAAGTACAACCTTTATTCCAAGTATACCTCTGAACAACAAATACAGATCCTTTTCCTATATAGCTACCAAACAACCCCTTTCAATTTCTGGTTAGTTATAGAACTTCCACGCCCCTTAAAAACTTTGAGATATTTACATAACTGCCACTATCTTTTGGTGTTGACACATTTAGAACTTGGGCAGCCCATAAGTGATCCGACCAGGCTTTCTTTGGAACCCCAGATTGTATCACCATGTTTCTAGTACACTTTATCCTTATGTTCCATTGACATTTATGTTAAATTTTTTTAATCCATAGCACAGGGAATGAATGAGGTAAGCAATTCGGTGCTACTTAGTCTGTTGAGTTTGACGTTGGCATAGGTCCTGTTTGAGCCATTTCTCAAGCAGACAACTCATGTCTCAAACTAAACACCCAAATACCTTTTGACTGTAATAAGATTTGTCAAGATCTTTATGATTTAATATCTGGATAACCATTCCTTACTATTCAGTTAGGAATCCTTGATTTTGATTAGCCAATATACTTGTGAAGTAGCATTACTACTTAAAAGGTCATAATTTACCTTAACCAAGCATGGGAGACTTGTAGTATAATGCATCCACAGTGTCAAATACCCTTCCTTTCTTTTTTTTTTTTTTTTCTTAATTAGATGATACTGCCATGATTTCGAGTTGACTGGTCACTGTTACTAGGGATCACAGTTACAGCTCACATTCTCCTTGTTGAGAAGTTAATTAATTAGAACCCATAGATTAAATAGTGGAAAACGTTCAGGACACTTCTCATATTATTGTTCAATCTTCCTGAATTAGGCATCCAAAGCCTGACAGATTTTCCATCTTCCAGGTAGAGAGAAAAATCTAAGGGACTAGAGGAAGGATAATCAGCAAACAGCCAATGAAAATAAGTGAATGGGGAGTGCCAAACCTTTGCGAGTATGGAAACCAGTGGATTTGCAGTTCTTCCCCTTGTAGTAATCTCGCGGGGCTCGCTTTGAAGAAAGAATATCAAGGGAAGAAGTTCTCTTTCTTCGCATTGCCCTTCCCAGCCCTAAGATCAGTCCTAGAGGCATTTTCTGCTGCTTTTACCACCCCCCCTCAAACGGATGAACAGAAAACCCTACCTAAAGGAAATATTTTATGATGTAAAAGAACAATTACGCAACACATTACATTGAGAAAAAAAATATGGTGGAAAAAAAAAAATTTCTTGACAAGCAATAAAGACATGAATGAAAAAGAAATGACCAACAGTTAAGACATTGAATAATCTTGAAGGGATTCTTTTATTGGATTATTCGAGAGAATCTGAGCAGCGGTTGAAAAGTTGAACCAACAGCTTAATACTCCAAATAGTCGTAGAACCCTCACTCTTCCTCACATATAATCACATATCTATCCTCTAAAGTACCAGGATTTGACATCTCCCTGA
Source organism: Macadamia integrifolia (assembly GCF_013358625.1). Lineage (NCBI taxonomy): Eukaryota > Viridiplantae > Streptophyta > Magnoliopsida > Proteales > Proteaceae > Macadamia > Macadamia integrifolia. Next base: position 8,621,109 of record NC_056558.1, on the reverse strand, counting down.
TTATTCTTTACCATCACAAACAAAGAGTCAACCATACTATTCAACAGCTGGAATTAGAACCCTAACTAAACATAAATGTAGTGAGTTCACAAAGTAGAAATTCAAACCACAAATTGCAGGAATCTAACATGTTCTATAGCGATATTCTTCAAATTAATGTGTGAAGATGGAAAGAACAATTCCTAAATGATTAGAGCATTATTCAACCAAGTAAATTTCCCGCTTGGATTTATTGAAGGAGAAACCCAACAAAAAACGTTCGATGAAGATCGAAGAATACAAAATCGCTTCTATACCACAGAAGACAAACCAAAGGAACGGTACTAAGTATTATTGGATTAGCAGAAAACGTACCAAAGATTAATCGTTCCAGATCGCTTGAAGAATCCTCTGCAAAAATGAGAGGGAGAGCTGGAGAGGAAGAGTTTAAGCGTGCGCTTGCGGCGCTCAGTGTAGCCTGGTCAGGAAACCAACGGAGGACGGTCGTGGGTGACTCGGGATATGGTTTTAAATCTCGGGGTACCTGTACCGGTACATACTTGTCCGTATCGGACGGTTCATTTTTCTTGAAAACAAAATTAATTTTTGGTCCATTTGAACCTTACCACAGACCGTTATGCCAATATAACTGATCCGATACGGATATTTGAAATCATGCTCAGGGGTCAGAATAGCTCGAAGACTATTCTTGGGGATGTCAAACCAGTTCGGCCCAATTGGTTTTGATCAGGCCTAATCGCTCCTCCCCCTTAATTTAAAATCTCACACCGTTGCCAGCCAATTAGGTAATCCGGCATTCGGGCCTTGCATGCCAGGGTAAGGGTGCCAAACAGGACCATTCTTTATCGGCTCCGGTTCAAGTGGGCCAATCTCATAATCTTACTGTTTACTGGCAATAGCTGTGGAAGGTAAATGATTAAAATATGGGTGCATTTTGTAATGGCCCAACCACATACCAAAGCATGGTCCACTTTTATCAATGGGCTTCAAGCTTTAAAATTCGTCTTGATTTGCAAGTAAAACCTAGGTGCCTAAGAACCTCTATCCCTAACCAATGGGAAACTAAATTAAATATGCCGTCTCATCGGATATTTTCTTGACATCACGCCTCAAACCCTCATTTCTTGGGGGTAACACGTTTAGTTGGCAATAAATAGTTAGAGAAAAGGAGAGGGGGATCATTGCCAAGCTACATGGCCAATGCATTAGTACGGGGTTTAATGAAAGCATGCATTTGGGGCATCCATCAGGGATGGGATTTTTCATTTCATGAGTGCAAGGAGATCATTCCGCCTTTCCTGTGTGTTGGGCTAAGGATGTAAGTTTGGCATTGACAGCCCAAATAGGGCATGAGCTAAGATTTCTAACATTGAAGGCAGGTTAAGATTGAAAAACATTGACCCTATGTTAGGGCTGGGTCAGACCAACCCAACCTAGCGTTACCCAAGTTGGCCTTTAGTTTAACCCTATTTTTTTATTCAAAAAATAAAATATGGGTCATTGATTCTAATACCTAATTTATATATAATTTTTTAACTTTATCAATAAAATTTTTGTAATTGCTTCCAATTTTCGATCTAATTATCCAATGCGACCATGATCCCAACGGTAAAAATAAGGTCAAAGTTAGGGTTAACCCAACCTAAGAAAAATTCAAGACCAATTAGAGCCAATTGGATTAGGTTGGGCTTAGGTTGAGTTCGGGGTTTAAGAAATCCAACCCAACCCGGGCTGCTTCACCCCTAGTTTGGGCATTAACTTTAAAAAAAAAAANATTCCTGAAAAAAAAAAAAAAAAGTGTGTATTGAAAATTCTGACTCTTTCTTTGTGGCTTCTGTTGTAGGTTCATGCTGTCATGGAGAAATGCCCCCCTTACCATTCTATATTTTCTAACATGTCTTATGGGGAGACCCAGATGCTAGATAAGGCCTTCTATGAGGAAGAGGTGAAAAGGCTCTGCTTAGCATTTGGACAACAGGTAAAAATTTAGACATCAACCATCCAGTTTCGTTTCCAGTTTTGAAGTGCAGAAGTATGCTTCTCTGTGAAGCAACATTTTCGACTTTAAAAGTGGTTGGAAAGAGAACTAGAAGAAGCTAGTAAAAAAGCAAAAAGGAGCAAACCTAAAGAAGAAATCAACTATCAAATATATATATATATATAAATATATATATATATATATAAATATATATATTTTAATCGAGGTCATTAAATTTAAATCAAGTTGCTTTTGAATTTTTCTTTTAAAATAAATAACCACCAATACCTTATTTTTAATGCTCATACACTCAAGACCAAATGTATAAAACTTGTTTCAACTTTCAACTGCCCCTCCACCTTCACCTAACATAACAAGGTTATTTCTACCCAAAAATAAAATAAAAAACCTAACCAGGTTATAATGAGTCAACTGAATCCACGTGGATTAAACAATTCAGCTTTCGCCTATATGGCATCTTATGCACTTCTAAGTGTATGTAGTTCCCCTATGATACCAAAGTATTATTTCCCTCTCATGTAAAGTTCTTTATTAATTCATTTATCTTGCACTTCTAAGTATATGTTTACAAGTTTATGTAGTTCCTCATGATACCAAAGTATTATTTCCCTCTCGAGTGAGATTCTTTATTAATTCCTTTCTCTTGCCCTAATCATGTAGAATCCGTATGGATTGTTTTTTATACCACCATTATAATGGCATGGAGATTCCTCCCAAGGAGGAATCCTCTACCTCAAGTTTCTTATGCTTGTAAGACATTGATGGCTAGTAAGTGACCATCCTTTTCCTACCAAAAAAAAAAAAAAAAAAGTGACCATCCTTTGATTCAAGCCAACAATCCCATAGTTTTTTGGATTCAAGTTTGATTAAATCAAGAGTCAAGACAGAGGGTCAATTTATATCAACTAGTAAATATGATATAGACCTTACTATGAGATGATCCTAACCCCAATCCCATTAAGTCCAATCATGTTCCCCATTTTCTCAATTTGTCATCTTCTTGTTTCCTTTTCTTCATAAACACGACAACTTGTGTGGAATTTTCCCTATTTTTGATTTTTGAACAGTTAATTACTTAATAAATAAAATAGATACAATAAATTATAAAAAAATAACATCCGAATTTTTTGCCCGACTTTTATTTTGGTACTCGAATAATTCTCGAATCCGAATCCGAATCCGATTTTTATTTTGTCCGCTTTTTTGACCGCTTTTTTGACCGAACCCTTAAATTAACCAAACGAATTATTCCGAATAATTCTTCGGCCGAATAATTCCCGAATCCGAATTTGCTAACTATGGGTACAACCTTTATTCCAAGTATACCTCTGAACAACAAATACAGATCCTTTTCCTATATAGCTACCAAACAACCCCTTTCAATTTCTGGTTAGTTATAGAATTGCCATGCCCCTTAAACACTTTGAGATATTTACATAACTGCCACTATCTTTTGGTGTTGACACATTTAGAACTTGGGCAGCCCATAAGTGATCCGACCGGGCTTTCTTTGGAACCCCAGATTGTATCACCATGTTTCTAGTACACTTTATCCTTATGTTCCATTGACATTTATGTTAAATTTTTTTAATCCATAGCACAGGGAATGAATGAGGTAAGCAATTCGGTGCTACTTAGTCTGTTGAGTTTGACGTTGGCATAGGTCCTGTTTGAGCCATTTCTCAAGCAGACAACTCATGTCTCAAACTAAACACCCAAATACCTTTTGACCGTAATAAGATTTGTCAAGATCATTATGATTTAATATCTAGATAACCATTCCTTACTATTCAGTTATGAATCCTTGATTTTGATTAGCCAATATACTCGTGAAGTAGCATTACTACTTAAAAGGTCATAATTTACCTTAACCAAGCATGGGAGACTTGTAGTATGATGCATCCACAGTGTCAAATACCCTTCCTTTCTTTTTTTTTTTTTCTTAATTAGATGATACTGCCATGATTTCGAGTTGACTGGTCACTGTTACTAGGGATCACAATTACAGCTCACATTCTCCTTGTTGAGAAGTTAATTAATTATAACCCATAGATTAAATAGTGGAAAACGTTCAGGACACTTCTCATATTATTGTTCAATCTTCCTGAATTAAGCATCCAAAGCCTGACAGATTTTCCATCTTCCAGGTAGAGAGAAAAATCTAAGGGACTAGAGGAAGGATAATCAGCAAACAGCCAATGAAAACAAGTGAATGGTGAGTGCCAAACCTTTGCGAGTATGGAAACCAGTGGATTTGCAGTTCTTCCCCTTGTAGTAATCTCGCGGGGCTCGCTTTGAAGAAAGAATATCAAGGGAAGAAGTTCTCTTTCTTCGCATTGCCCTTCCCAGCCCTAAGATCAGTCCTAGAGGCATTTTCTGCTGCTTTTACCTCCCCCCGTCAAACGGATGAACAGAAAACCCTACCTAAAGGAAATATTTTATGATGTAAAAGAACAATTAAGCAACACATTACATTGAGAAAAAAAATATGGTGGAAAAAAATAAAATTTCTTGACAAGCAATGAAGACATGAATGAAAAAGAAATGACCAACAGTTAAGACATTGAATAATCTTGAAGGGATTCTTTTATTGGATTATTCGAGAGAATCTGAGCAGTGGTTGAAAAGTTGAACCAACAGCTTAATACTCCAAATAGTCGTAGAACCCTCACTCTTCCTCACATATAATCACATATCTATCCTCTAAAGTACCAGGATTTGACATCTCCCTGATTATTCTTTACCATCACAAACAAATAGTCAACCATACTATTCAACGGCTAGAATTACAAACCTAACTAAACATAAATGTAGTGAGTTCACAAAGTAGAAATTCAAACCACAAATTGCAGGAATCTAACATGTTCTATAGCGATATTCTTCAAATTAATGTGTGAAGATGGAGAGAACAATTCCTAAATGATTAGAGCATTATTCAACCAAGTAAATTTCCCGCTTGGATTTATTGAAGGAGAAACCCAACAAAAAACGTTCGATGAAGATCGAAGAATACAAAATCGCTTCTATACCACAGAAGACAAACCAAAGGAACGGTACTAAGTATTCTTGGATTAGCAGAAAACGTACCAAAGATTAATCGTTCCAGATCGCTTGAAGAATCCTCTGCAAAAATGAGAGGGAGAGCTGGAGAGGAAGAGTTTAACTGTTTAAGCGTGCGCTTGCGGCGCTCAGTGTAGCCTGGTCAGGAAACCAACGGAGGAAAGTCGTGGGTGACTCAGGATATGGTTTTAAATCTCGGGGTACCTGTACCGGTACATATTTGTCCGTATCCGACGGTTCATTTTTCTTGAAAACAAAATTAATTTTTGGCCCATTTTAACCTTACCAAAGACCGTTATGCCAATATAACTGATCCGATACCGATATTTGAAATCTTGCTCAGGGGTCAGAATAGCTCGAAGACTATTCTTGGGGATGTCAAACCAGTTCGGCCCAATTGGTTTCGATCAAGCCTAATCGCTCCTTCCCCTTAATTTAAAATCTCACACCGTTACCAGCCAATTAGGTAATCCGGCATTCGGCCTTGAATGCCAGAGTAAGGGTGCCAAACAGGACCATTCTTTACCGGCTCCGGTTCAAGTGGGCCAATCTCATGATCTTACTGTTTACTAGCAATAGATGTGAAAGGTAAATGATTAAAATATGGGTGCATTTTGTAATGGCCCAACCCCATACTAAAGCATTGTCCACTTCCATCTATGGGCCTCCAAACTTTAAAACTCATCTTGATTTGGAAGTAGAACCTAGGTGCCTAAGAACCTCTATCCCTAGCCAATGGAAAGCTAAATTAAATATGCCATCTCATCGGATATTTTCTTGACATCACGCCTCAAACCCTCATTTCTTGGGGGTAACACGTTTAGTTGGCAATAAATAATTAGAGAAAAGGAGAGGGGGATCATTGCCAAGCTACATGGCCAATGCATTAGTATGGGGTTTAATGAAAGCATGCATTGGGGCATCCATCAGGGATGGGATTTTTCATTTCATGAGTGCAAGGGGATCATTCCACCTTTCATGTGTGTTGGGCTAAGGATGTAAATTTGGCCCTGACAGCCCAAATAGAGCATGAACTAAGATTTCTAACCTTGAAGACAGGTTAAGATTGAAAAACATTGACCCTAAGTTAGGGCTGGGTCAGACCACCCCAACTTGGCATTACCCAAGTTGACCTTTAGTTTAACCCTATATTTTTATTCAAAAAATTAAATATGGGTCATTGATTCTTATACCTAATTTATATATAATTTTTTAACTTTATCAATAAAAATTTTGTAATTGCTTCCAATTTTCGATCTAGTTATCCAATGTGATCATGATCCCAACAGTAAAAATAAGGTCAAAGTTAGGGTTAGCCCAACCCAAGAAAAATTCAAGACCAATTAGGGCCAGTTGGATTAGGTTGGGCTTAGGTTGAGTTCGGGGTTTAAGAAATCCAACCCAACCCGGGCTGCTTCACCCCTAGTTTGGGCATTATCTTTCAAAAAAAAAAAGTCAAGTAACAACGTAATCAATACTTAATTTTTGTGATTTTTATTTTATTTTAAAAATGAAAAAGATTGGATATGCCGCCGTAAGCTAGCACCCATTGCGTTATATCACTCTCAACAGCATACCTATCCCACTTCCTTTTTCTCTCTCTCTCTCTCGACAGCATACTATCCCACATAAGGGCAATTTGAGCCCTCCAACTTAGCAATGCAAATAATCTGGATCGGTGGTGGTCTACCTTCGCCTAGGCGCCCAAGCGTATAGGTGTGGCCTGGTACCGCAGACGCCTAACGCCTAGCGCCTTGCTAGTGTCGACTCGAAATTTGCCCATCGACCGCCTTGGCGCGGTCCTCCAAGGCACCGTCAGGTTTGCTAATTATCAGTTTCGCAGAGTTCATAAAACATAATCGTCCACTCGCACGCAACTTCTTTTCTCAATCCGCACAGTTTTGCCTCTTTTCGACAAAACGGCTCACTTTGGTTAGGTTTTCAGCCCTGTGGAGCTATCGTTGTCTCTATCTGGCTTTTTGGTTGCTACATCTACTTGGCCATTGCAGAAATATGTTTTCAATGATATTAAGGGTTGGGACTTGGGAGAATTCAAGTCTCAAGGAACATTAATGGTTCACCTTTGGAATTCCCTGGTTCGTTTTCTTACTTGTTCGATATCATGGGTTAATTTCATTCTATTTGTTTGTTTGTTTTTACTGGATTTGTGGTTTTATGGATGCATTAAGAGACATTCCCAAGAACTGGATTTGTGGTTGTATGGATCTCGCTCGTTTATTGTCCTATTCGGCATCCTTGTTTTGTTTTCTCATCTATAGGCAGTTGAATTTAAAAAAATTTATGTTGCAAATATAGAACATTCATCCAAAAAACCTCAATTCTTTGCACAGAAGTTTACCCATTTCTTTATCTGTTTATTTATTTATGTTTTTTCAAATTACATGGAATTCTGGATCTATGACAAGTTTTCCAAATTCCGCTTCCTAATAGTGAACTGACATTTTTAACTTTTTGAAGACAGCTTAGGACTTTGTACTTGAGTATTTGTTGTCTTTGCTTTTAAAGAGTGTAAACTGTTACATTTATAAAGACCCTGATGTTCTACCTCTGTAATGGCATTGTTGAAGCTCACCTTGAGAATCGAGGGATGTGTTCTTTAAGTCATATAATTTAATATAGGGATAGCTTCTCTGAGCAAGCAGGGTATTCTAAACCCTCTCACAAAGTTTTTTTTTTTAATAATTATTTATCTTTGTTTAAAAATAATAATATAATAATCCATTTGAGGAGGTGCACTGTACACCTTAGGTTCATAGATCCTTTTTCCTTTAATTTAATGGGACAGGTATTGGTTGATAAGCCGTGACTAATCACCCTGACTTGACAACTCTGTGTTGAGGTTTGATATTCATCCTGAACCAGAAAGGGGAAATCATAAGCCTCAAATCGTCTTTTCTTTGCAAGGTCCTACTATGATTATTACAATGCCTCCTCATTATTACCATTGTTGTTAATACTCCATGAACAACAACAAACTAACACGAATAGTTGACTACTACTGCTATTGTTACTTCTATTAGAACCAGACTATGTCACTACGTGCTCTATCATTTCTTCCTGGCCTCCCTTTTAAATTGCAGATTTCGTGGAATACGTAGGAAAATTGCAGAAACAATCAAACCCTGCTAATGCGAATTGTCTGAGATTTGAAAATAAATCAGTCATGTTCCTTTTTTTTTTTATTGTGCTTTTTTACTTTCTATACTAAAATATTGGTTTGTGTCATTTGCCTTTTAAAAAGTTCCACAGGAATAGGTTATTAAATGCCTTGTAAAAATTACCATTTTGTTTTTAATGGCTTCTAACAAAAGTGGCTTCTTTAGTAAAAATAAGCCTTGGGCTGTTCGGCCTTTGATCTGTGGGGTTTTCATTGTAATAGACCACTTTAATGGGCCTAAAATATGGATAGGAGTTAGGAATTCGGAACTTATTTTATAATTTTGATTAAGTCCTAGTTACAATATGACTTTTTTAAGTTCTTTATTGGTCAATTAAGTAGCTAGTTTGATTAGTAGTTGGTTTAGGATATTTGTAATCATGTTAGGAATCATTTTTTGAGTCTATATATATCTATGTCGCTAGCCATTCAGGCACACAAATTTATGAAATGAAGATATCTATTCGCTGTTTTTTGGTGATTTCCTGCCCCTTTTTCCTATTATCATATCTGTTCAATCTTCCTTTCCATTTCTTCTCTATAATCCACTTAATCACAGTTCAGAACTTGTTAAGCCTATTACTTGCAGGTATACTTTTTTCTCAGAATTTTCAGTTTTTAGATTTTGCTTTGATATTGAGTTATAGTTAGTAGGTTAGTTGCTGGATATATCATGCCGAAATCTGATTTTAATTTGCTTTATTATTCTCAGATTTAACTTAAGTTTTTAAAAGCCACAAATTCTAGTCAAATTCTGGATTTCCTAGTTTGGATCAATTTGCTGCATTGTCTGGGCTCCATATCAATCCTGCAAAGTCCCTTATCTTCTTGGCTGGGATCTCTGACTCTGCCAAAGCCTCCCTGTTGGAGCAAACTGGCTTTTGCATTGGGCACCTTCCGGTAAAGTACCTAAGGCTTCCCGGTATTCTGGCCAAGCTTTCTACCCATCACTGCACGCCTATGCTGGACCTCATTAGGAAGCGCCTCTAGCTCTGGAAAGGAAAGCTTCTATCATTTGCGGGCCGTCTTGAGCTCATTAGATCCGTTCTTTAAGGGTACTACATTTACTGGTCGGGTATCTGTGGGCTTCCAAAATCCATCATCTCCAAGCTAGAGTCCATTTTTGCCTCTTTCTTGTGGAAAGGAGGCAACTTCTCCAGATTTCTTCGCCTTATCTGCTGGGCTGCTGTTTGCCTCCCTAAAACAGAAGGGGGCTTGTCTTGAGAAGGATTAAGGATGTTAATCTGGCTGGTATCATCAAGTTGGCTTGGAAGATCATCTCTAAGAAGAAGAGCATATGGGTTGAATGGGTCTACTCGAATCCTCTTAGATCGGATTCTTTTTGGACAATGAAAATTCCAGCTGATGCCTCATGGGTGTGGTGTAAAATCATGGCTATCCGCCCCTTTATCTCTGTAGCCATCTCCACCAAGATTGGTAATGGGGCCAATACTTTCCTTTAGCTTGACTCTTGGCACCCCAAAGGAATTTTGTACCACTCTACAACTGCCAGAAGCATCTATAACTTGGGCTTATCCAAGTTTGCCTTGGTGGCTAATATCCTTTCTGCTGGCAATTGGTCTCCCCTGGCCCAATCTTTGGCCCATCTTGCAGACATATGGAACTCCCTGCCGGTCATTTCCGATTCCCAATGGCAAAGACAAGACACTATCCTCTGGATGCCTTCTGCTTCAAAGCTCTTCTCTGCCAAGGCAGCTTGGGAATTTGTTAGGACGCATGGCCCGGCCTCCCCATGGCACAGACTCATATGGTTCAAGCACCACATTCCTCGTCAGAGCTTCACGGCCTGGAGAGCTTTTACTTTCTCCTTGCCCACCCATTCCTTCCTCATTCAGAGAGGCATTCCAGTTGACCCAAAGTGTATCCTTTGCGGAAATGAGCAGGAAACTTAGAGCACCTCTTCTTTTCTTGCACTGTTTCATCCTCCATCTAGAAGGGGATTGTCGCAAAATGCTGGCCAGTTAATAGGAGAATTCTCCTTTTTCATAGGGAGTGGATTTGGATGGATATGACCTTCCAGGGAAAGTCTATTTGTTACACAGTGGGAAGGTTAGCCTTCTGCGCAACTATAAACCAAATCTGGATAGAAAGAAATCACAGAAAATGGACCTCCAATTCTCGCTCTCTTGACAAGATTTGGGGTTTCATCTCCTTTGATGTCAAAACAAAAATTTCTCGGATTACTTCCACTTGTAATTCCTTTCCTAGAAACTGTCATATTGTAAATTCCTGGGAGCTGCCCAGCTCCACCACTAGGAATAGCCCCTCTCCCTGAGTTGTTTTCAATTTCTTCCCCCTCCCCTTCTTAGGGGCTGTATTGTCTTTTCTTTTCTTTCACTTGGTAATGAATTATTTATTCACCCAAAAAAATAGTTCTGATTTATTTGGCTTAAGCTAATATCAATTTAGTGCTAAATCATCTGTTTGAATCCCTAATTTAACTTTGCTTTGAATCCCCAGAAATCCCTAATCGATTCTGCAATTTTTGGGCTTTCCTAATTCCTAGTTGCAGAAGGATTACTCCATAACTCAAGATCCAACCATTTGAATTGGATGAGACTTTCCAGGCTTTCAATACCTAATAAACTGACCCTTCGGTTGCCGTTTGGAGCACATCAGATCTGTTTTGTTCAAGCTATTAAGTTTCCTTTCATATGGTTCTAGTTTCTATGTACTGCAATCCTATTGAGCTAATCTCCTACTAGATTTTCCCTGGTTTAGAATTAGTCTTCATTAATTGGTGTCGGAGATATGGATCTTACTGAAGGATTGTAGAGTCATCATTTCTTTGACAAGAATGTTTTGAGAGTTGCTGGATTTCTTCTTATCATTCGAGAGAAGCCAGAATTTTATTTCAGAAGGAAGATTGATCATGTGGTTCTGAATCGGCGTCTCTACAAAACTCGTGGATGAGTTTTCTTAAGCCGGGGAGTATTGACGCAGATTAATTACAGAAGTGGGCTTATTTAGTGAAAATAAGCCTTGGGTTGTGTTATATGTGTCTGACCTTTGGTCCAAGGGTTTTCTTTTTAATAGATCACTTTAATGGCTCTAAATATGGGTAGGAGTTAGGAACACCAAATTTAATTCATTACCTAGTTTTTAAGTTGGAGTTCTAGTTATAATAGGAGTTATTTTAAGTCTTTATTAGTAAATTAAGTAGGTAGTTTGATTAGTAGTTGGTTTAGGCTATTTTCTAATCATGTTAGGATTCATATTTGTGATTAATGTTAAAGAAATAAGAGTTAATTCTGTACCACAAGGGTATTTCAGACCATAGTTGTCAAGGTGACAGCGACAAAGGCGACGGAAGTTAGTTAAAAACCAAGGCGACACCAACAAGGCATTGCCTAGGTGACAGTCCAGGCTGAACCGCCTTACCGCCTAGGTGCTTCCTTGATAACTATGTTTTAGACCTTGCAATTCATTATTTTTGGTTGAAGGGGAAGAAGGAGAAGAGAAGGAGAGAAATGGTGCTAGAATGTTGTGGGAGAGTGCACATTTCTCCCCTATATTGATTCACTTAACTTATCAAGGGAAATTACATCCTTACCCCCATGCTAATATAAGATAGCCAAAGGAGGTAAAAAGTAAAAACACATTACAACATATTACAACATAATAACCATGTACCTAAAGTACCCTTATTACATTAACTCTAATACTTACTAATGCAAGAGTAGATTACAAGTAACTAACTCCGCAGTTTATAACCCCAAACAATACAAATAGGAGCAAGAAACAAAGAAATAATACCATCAAATAAACCCTCAAGGATACAATACCCATATAGGAGCAAAACCAGCCCAAAACCTAACCCGATAGGAGAGAGAAAAACCTTCTATAGAGCTGGAGAGAGAAAGGTGCAGCCAGGTTTGTGGAAGTCCGATTGAGCTACACTTTTGGGTGTAGATAGTCCCTAGGGAGGGTACAAAAATCCGCAAAGTTGAGAGGATTCTGACGGCTGGTTGTGAAGTTACAAGCTTTCTTGATTTTCTGACCTATGAGAGAAAACTGAGAAGAACCTTCAAGAACAGCAGCTGAATGCTTCCAACAGTGACTAGGTAAGGATCGTGGGACCCTTATGAGGCCTAGAATACCCTGATTGAAGACCTGGTTGAACAGAGTACAGAAGAGAGAAAGAGAGGAGATCAATCTCTCTCTTATTCCCACTAGGATTGCTGATCGGTTCTGATTTCTAGAGACTTTTATCAAAATCTGAACTATACCTCTTGAATGTTACAACAAATAAAATAAAAAAGAAGAATAAAACAGATAAGGGATTGAGAAGGGTGAAAGAGAATAAAGGAAGTGGCTATCTCGGCTTGGGCTTCGCACCCACAGCTATCTCAGCTGCTCTAAGCATTTAGTCGCAAACTTTCTTTCATAAATGCAAATTTTCTTTCATTAAAATCTCCCCAATAATGGGACATATGCCTCTCTATTTATAGAAGGGAAGTTTACAATCATACTAATACTAGGAGCTAGTTTCCCAATAGGACTAGACACTCCTACTACAATTAGGAATTCAAAATAGGACTAGGACTTGACTTTATGACTCCAACATGGAGTAGGACTAACTAACTAATAGTCCATATAGGACTTTACAACCAACTAATGGCCTAATGGACCTTTATTAAATTAAATAGCAACTAATTACACTAATGAATAAAATCTCGTTTTCCTACCTTCTACCCATATTTTAGGCCTATTAAAGTGGCCCATTTCAAAGAAAATCCATGGGATCAAAGGCCCAACACATACATAACACAACCCAAGCTTATTTGCAATAAAATAAGCCCAAGTGACTTATCTACATCACTTACACCTTAAACTGGAGAATAAATGCCATACATTCCAAGCTTGCATAGAAGGATTGAACTGATGAGGAATGAGCCATTTGGTGAAGATGTTAGCCAACCAAACTCTTGTTCTCACAAAAGGAGTGATGTAGCCAAAGTCAATCTTTTCTTTGATGAAATGTCGATCCACCTCAATATGCTTTATCCTGTCATGTTGCATAGGGTTGTGGGCTATATTTATAGCGACTGTTGTCACAATAGAGTCTCATAGGTTCCCCAGTATCAAACCCCAACACTTAGACCATCCTTCTCAACCATAGGAGTCCACATACTCCATGAGCCATGGCCCTGAATTTTTGCCTTTGCAATGGTTCGGGCCACAATAGTTTTTTTTTTTTGATCCGCTATGCCTTGTTGTGTGTGGCATATAATAATCCTTTCCTTAAGTGGATTTCAAGTACTTGTGGATAGGATACACAACATGATGCGGATCCAGGTTCCAAAAGTCGGAATCGGATCGCTTAGGGCCCACAAGAATGACTAAAAATCTCAAATTTAATGGTTGGGGGGCAATCTTGTAAATTTAGGAACACTCTAGCACTTAAAAGAGAGGAAAATAAATGATAGGGTCAAATTGAGATAGAAATTAAAAAGGGAGGGGTATTCTGGAATTACAAAAGATGAGGGGAATAACAGAACACAAATTTAGGAAAAGGAGGGGGTTAACTATAAATATAGAAAATTAAGTCACTTAAGAATAGAAAAAAAAAAGAAATCACCTTCTTCCTTCTCATGATACTAACCAAAGGCGGAAACCAGTTTCTAGTACGATGGGCAGAGATCCTTCATCTAAACCCAGATTAGGTTCAGATTTTAGAGCTTAAATCTTAACTCAAGGCCTTCTTGAATGCAACTTAAGAAGCTCCAATATTATAGATAAGCACAAAGGTTTAATCTGGTCAGATTGTACCTCATGGAAGACAGGGAGGCAGATTTCGGTTTCAGTGTGAAACTTCCAACAGAGGGCACTTCCAACTCTTATCTTCTAGGGTTTTGATCGCCCAAGAGAGGGGAGCCTTCGATCAAAATCTCAGCCCAAACAGATCTCACAAGAGAGAGATCGACCTACACTTGTGGTGCTGCTAACGTTGTCCAAAAACAGGGGCTGGGAGTGAGGACCAGCAAGAAGAAGAATGAATAACAGAAGGAAAAGAAAACAGAGGAAAAAGAAAAAAGAAGATGAAATAAAGAAGAAGAAAAGGAGATTAGGAAGGAAACAAAAGATGGACACCCACGGCAGCCAAGGTTCTCACCCAAAATTCTCAACCAAGATTAATTCTTCAAAAAAACTTCAAATCTCAAACTGAGTTCTTCTCTATTACATGACTAATATAAAGGAAAAATCAAACAATTAATGGAAACTACTTGAAAATGGAAACTATTCTAAAATTAGAAGCTAGCTAATTTAAAAAGGAATTAATTCTAAAACAAAAGAAAATCAAATCAAATCAAAAAGATTTTTTTTTTCTTAAATCCATCATGCAACTGCATCACAACATCCAAGTGCCCATTCTTAAGAGCATGCATAAGCTGACTCACCACCCCAACTACATAGGTGATGTTTGGATGAGTCAAAGGGAGGTGGATTAGCTTCCCACTAGTCTCTGGTACTTCCCTGCATCAATAAGGGGTAATAGGAGAGTTTGCTAGTTTGCAACCCAATATTCTTGTTTCTTTCAAAATGTCAGTGCAAACTTCATTTGGCAGATATTTATTCTCTTATTAGACCTTGACACTTTAATCCCCAAGAAATACTTCAAGGGTCTAAGATCTTTAATCTCAAACTGTTGGGATAGGTAGGTCTTCAGTCTGACTAACTCAACCCTATCATTTCCAATCACTATAATATTTTCCATTCTTCATAATGGCCTGTCTAAACATCTCAAACAAAGTCTTTGGGGATTGTTTGAGGCCATATAGTGCCTTTTTTAGGAGACACTTTCCTTTCAACCGAAGGGAACTTGAATTCGGTGGAGTTTGGATGTACACTTCCTTTTCTAAGTCACTATGGAGGAAAGCATCCTTCACTTCGAATTGATACAATGGTCAGTCTTGATTGGCTGCCAATAATAAGAGAACTCTTATTGAGTTGCCATTAGCCACAAGAGCCATACACCTGACTGTACCCTTTGTCCACCAATCTAGCGCATATCTCTCAACAACATCATCCAATCGGTACTTGATTGTGTATACCCATCTTCATTCAATTGGAACCCTTTCCCTGGGAAGATCAACCAGTTTTCAAGTGTAGTTCTTCTCAATTGCCATCATTTTCTCAAACATGGATTCCTTCCACTTTGGGTTAGACACGGCATCGGTGACGTTCTTGGGAATAGAAGTGGAGGAAAGAGCAACAGAAAAGGCAACACCTGTAAGAGAGATAGCATTATAGGAAAGAAAATGGGCTATAGGAATTAGGATTAGTGCAAACTTCTTTCTTTCCTTTTCAAATAGCAATGGGAACATCTAATTCAGATGGAAGAGAAAGAATGGTACCTAACTGAGAAAGGTTAATATGAGAATGTGGATCTAAAGAGGACTTTTGGAAAGTCTTCTTTCACTTTCTTTTGTACACAAATAACTCTTCCTTACCAGAACCAACACTTTGATGATCACCAATGTCAACAAACATCCACTTCTTTGTGTTTCCCAACATTAAGCAAGAATGGAAGAAAAGGGGTGGCATCAACATCCTTTTCACTCTTGTTATTCTCCCCTTGAAAAGGATGTTGATGAGGAGTAAAGAAATGTATAAATTCAAAGAAGGTGACATCTTTGGAGAGAAGTCGCCTTCGGAAAGAGGGATGGTAGCACTAATAACCTTTTGTAGTGGAGCAATACAAAAAAAAAATAATAATAAAGGCATTTGAGGGCCTTAGGATGAAGTTTAGTCCGAGAAAACTTATTAACATGGACAAACCATATACACCCAAACACCTTGGGGGAAGAGAGAAAATAGAAACCCAAAGACTCAAGGTTCCCAAAGGGGATTTGGAACTAAGGAGTTTAGTGGGTATGCAGTTGATTAAGAGGACAATAGTAAGAAGGGCATTAGATAAAAAAGTCTTAGTTACATGCGTGCCCAATAGACTTTTAGTGACTTTCAACTACCCCATTTTATTGGGATGTGTCAACACAAGCAATCAGATGAATAACGCCATTGTTGATAAGAAGTTTTGGAGTCCACCATACATAGATGCCCCCTTTATCAAAATGAACAATTTTAATTATAGTATCACATTGAGTACGAATTATTCGATAGAAATTTTTGAAGGCACCATAGACATCACTCTTATGTTTCTCCTATGGTCGTTTTAGGCCTGCCCCTAACTCTTTAGTTCCTTCAATCTAAATTATATCACTCTTCCTTACTGTTGCATCCCTAGGCCATTGTTGAACATGGCCATGCCACTTCAAACAACTTTCTCGGTGTTTATCACGAATCGAGGCAACTCCCAAATCAGCTCTAATATGGTCGTTCCTTACTTTATCCTTCCTAGTTTTGTCGCACATCATCTTAGTGTCCTCATCTCTATTACACATCTTATCTATATGACGCTTCTTAACTGCCCAACATTCCACCCCATACATCATTGTCGGTCGTATGATTGCCCTATAGAATTTTTCTTTAAACTTTAAAGGAATATGTCAGTCACACAACACTCCAAGCGCACCTCTCTGCTTCATCCATCCCACTTTAATTATCTATGAAACATCATCCTCTATATACCTTCTTTATTTATGGTTGACCCCAGATATCTAAAATAATCACTTTACAGTATCTTCTTAGTTTTCACCATTTTGTTATCCATCTTTGTGTGATTAAAGTTGCATATCATAAATTTCGTCTTCATTCTACTTTTCTTAAAAGCTCTTGATTCAAAGTTTGATCTCCCTATCTCCAACTTAGCATTACACCTTGTTTTTGTCTCATCCTCCAAAACAATATCATCAGCAAAGAATGTACATTATACACTATGGAACATCATCTTGAATGTTCTTGGTTAAATCATCCATGCTAAGCGCAAACGAGGGCTTAAAGTTGATCCTTGATGCAACCCAATTGTAATTGGGAATTCACTTCTTTGCCCTCCCACGATTCTCACACTAGTCACCGTGTCCTCATACATATCTTTAATTATATTTTGCATATTTACTTGACACCCTTTTCTTCTCTAGTACCAAATTAACTTTCTAGGGTCTCTGTCGTAGGAATTTTCTAGGTCAATAAAAAGATCATATGGAGATCCTTTTTGCAAGCTGTAAATTTTTCCATGAGCCTCCTGAATAAGTAAATGGCTTCTGTCGTGTATCTACCTAGCATAAAACCAAATTGGTTCCCTGAAATCATAATTTCTCTTCTCGGTTGGCTTCCATAACCTTCTCCCACAATTTCATAGTATGACCAAGGTTTAAAGTATTTGTGCGTATCGTTTTATATTGGCCGACACGTATCGTTATCGGTCATTATTGATACAATACAGGTAATATAAAAGTTATTTGTATCGATGTGTATCATAACGTATTGTACGATACACAACGATACAGTACGATACACATCGATACAATTCGATACATACAAATACCCAAACATTTAAAAATCCAACTGTATTGGAACGTATGTCTCTTTAAAGGGGCAGAATGCCTTTTATCAAACTAGAATCGTGAAAACAGACGCTGTGAGGCGAGTTTTTGGGCATTTTTCTCTGCAAAATTACCCCCAGTAAACAAATCCCCCAAAAAAATTTAGGGCCCAAGGCATCGCCCCCCACACCCTGCACCCCCTACGCAAGGTGACCTCTTTCCCCCTTGCTATCTCCATAGCCTGCTTACTGCCAAGCGGAACTGCCATTATTTGGGAAAAATCACCAGTACTTCCTGGATTAAACTAAGATCAAGCTTCACCAACAACAATAATGTGCCCACTTTTGAAACATTGTCTTAGTCGCTCATATTCATGGAGAAGCAAGCTCCCAACAATGACATGAACTAGCTTAACACTCTTCATGGCACCCATGGCAATGGGAATAGAAAACATGTAAAAAAACTCATCCTTTATAACAATTTCAACTGAATTTTTAACTGAATGCACTTGTCTCTCCATACAGTGTTATCCATTTGTTTATGCGTGACACATGCTATATATTGCTTATTTATTTGTGCAAAAGTGTATCTCCATGTGTATCCTATACATTTCTATGCATATTTTGCATATCTCCAATATGATACGATACACTCCAATACGTTTCTTAAAATCAGCTGACCGATACGGCAACCAATACCGATACTTTAATCCTTGAGTATGACTCATTAATTTTATGCCTATATTGTTATTGCAGCTCTGAAAAATTGTAGGATCTTCTGCTGGTCAGATCCAACCTAAGTTCAGAAGTTGATTTTCTGAATTTTCTCCCCAAAACAGTGTGTCTCTCAGGCTGGAGGAGAAACCAAATTGCAAAAGATCAGGGTCTTTGATCAGCCAAGAATAGGTATTGGATGTACCTTACAGTAGTACCAATTAACCCCTAAAATAAGAGAGGGACCTGATGGCCTGATATAAAGTAATTGAAGATCTCAATATTTTCAAATTAAAATTCCAGAATGTGAGCCGATAGCCATTATATGCAGATGACCCTGGTAGAATGATAACTCCAAGAACAACAAGGTATAGGTTGTAGAAGTCCCTAGTTTATCTTCATATTATCATCAACTAGGGCTGTAGATAAAATGTAGGCAGCATAGGTTGCCGCAACCATAAATCGCAGTCCTTGAATGGACTATCAAAACCAGACTATGAGAATGAAGGTGAAGACTGATGATTGATGCTCTGTGACAAAAGATAAACTAATCACCAGTCCACACAATACCTGAAAGAGAAAAGAAGAGAAGCGAAGATGGAGGGAATCGATGGAAGAAGAAGAGAGATCTAAACCCATGATAGGTTCAGTTTAACTATTGTGGTCTG
Source organism: Macadamia integrifolia (assembly GCF_013358625.1). Taxonomy (NCBI): domain Eukaryota; kingdom Viridiplantae; phylum Streptophyta; class Magnoliopsida; order Proteales; family Proteaceae; genus Macadamia; species Macadamia integrifolia. Next base: position 8,602,024 of record NC_056558.1, on the reverse strand, counting down.
CCAATAGGTTTTTTATAATTTCAAAACAAAGTCACTCTTAGTAGGATACCAAGTCCTACTAAGAGTATACATTGACCAACTCAACCCAACTATATCCTAACTAGGAAAACCGAAAACCAAATATAACACAACAAGGACACTCCCCTATTGTGACTTATCGAAAATCAGAGTACCGAAAGGTATAAAATACCCCTGTGGTAAGTATATAACATCTTCTGTTATAGTGGAAAGTGATGGGAATGTCCTCCATTCCAATTTTACTGAAAACCCAGATCAGGAATTTTATCCTAGTAGTGTGATGCCTTATTGCGGTACCGACTCAAGGTATGTGTATACTAACAACCTTTCCACTCTTATACAGCGTATAAGCATGAAATCCTTCACTTTAGTTGTTGGATTGCAATTATCTTTTGTTTTGGTTCAAGGCCACTTTAAAAGTTGAATTGAACTTCTGGCTTTCTTGGAGTCTTATATGCTTTTATGCATGCCAGTGCTATTACCACTCTAGGAAAACTTGGTTTTCACTTGTGCTGATTGATTTTGTTGAACAGTATGACCCTACTGTGAGCTCTTGGCTGCAAATCACCGTAGATGCCAGACAAGAAAGGCTGATCCTTGAAAATCTGAAGTCGATCAATGAATTTCCTGACATGAATAGCATGGATGAATTGATATGCAGATGTGATGTCCATGCAAGTTTAGCTTTACTTAGGAGTTTATCTCATGAGGATTGACAATTGTGCTGATGCTGTTAAAAGCTGATTTTAGAATTGCTTAGGCAGGTGCGATATAGAACTCTGAAATATCTTGGTAAGGATAGTTGATTTTTGACTCGAGGTACTTACGGGTGCAGTTTGTAAATTCCTGTTCGATTGTGGTAATCTAGTCCCTTTTTTTTTATGTTGCAGCAGGGGAAGCTAGTTGGGTGATGTGAGGTATGAGGTAAAGTGGTAAACTATTGTTTTATGACATTTACATCCATAATGTCTTCTACCATATTTGACATTGTTCCTAGTGGTTCTTCCTCTACAGTTCCCCTCCACGTGTTTTCTTTTTCCTTTTTTATGCTTATATGCATTTACTAACGCCCATGTCCTCTTTCAGTGGTTCCTGTTACTTCGAAAATTTACTCATGTTTGCTCTTATCAAGTGATGTATAGCAGCATGGACATGTAGATGTAGTCTTCCTCAGAGCCACTATTACCCTTTTGGTGTATTGGACATGCTTCTAGCTTTATAAAGGAAAGCAGATGGCCTAACCTGTAAAGGATTCCATGTCCTCTCTATATATATAAATGTTGATACTTGAATAGATTGAGTCCCTATCAAATTACATATGGGGTTGCTTGGTTAGTAAATGTGGACCATGTACATTAATGGAGATTAGGATTTGAAACTATATCAGAAAATACACTGGGTGGATACAACCTTTTGGTCCCCTGAAACATTTCCCAGAATTATGCCCTTCCATTTCTGAAAGTGTAATCAATACTCTTAGCATATGGGGCATGTACCCTTCGCCTAAGTAAGGAAAGCTCAACATCCATTTCTCATATTCATGTTGATTGCAGTGATACGTCTGCATTAGGTGACAGTTATGAGGGAATTAGTATAGAGCCATAGACTAGACTAGGTTTTTATGAGCTTAGGCCCATCAATTTCATGTATGGGTAAAATCTTAGGCCCAAGACAGATCCAGTAATCCCAGATTAACTGTACCAGGCAAGGCTGGACATGGGCTATTAGTTGTTGTAAAATTGGGCTGGTCTCTAAGTTTTGATGATCTCTCCAGCTAGAAACTTGGGGCAATGCAAAGAATGAGGATGCGACCTACACCATGTTTTGAATCAGTGCAGGTCCAGTTCATAATGAAGATTCCCTAACAGTTCGTAGTTGGTTGACAGCCTTAGTTTATCTACTCTGTGGGTTAGTTATTGGGACTCTTAGAGGTATTGTGGTTCTGTCCATATCGTCACTTGTTTGTCTGATCGCCATTGTAGGAAGCTGTGGATGAACTGGAAAACTTGAATCTACTAAATCTAAAAAAAAAATTTAATAAGCCTTTATTGAGCACATTTCCCGTCTCTTCTAAAGAAAGAAGTGGGGTATTTCTTTGGAAAATTATGCTCAATTTCATATGTGGTAATTCCTGGGGAAAGAAAATCCACACAAACCGGATTTTTTTAAGAACGTATCTAGAGAAAATTGGATTTGGTTAGACCATATGTGGTTGGCATTCCAACCCACCATTCCACTCTAGTTATTGTTCTGAATTTAGATTAGAGTTGGTTCATCACTTTGTGAACAGATGCTTACTATGTGTAAATAAGGTGCCTCTTATTTTTTTTTATTTTTATCAGAAGAAAAGAAAACTCATTAAGTATATATAAGTAATTAAGTACATCAATGTCCAGATTAGTGATGTCTCTGTGTGAGTTTGGTAATGATATTGGTTGCAACAATTTGTTCGTAGGCCTAAGCATGAAGGTTGGTATAGATACAAAATTATTAACTGAGGTTGAGCACAAAGGTGCCTTTTATTTATAATCTATCTGAATAATGGAAGGTTGTCTCATTGTGGGATTCTTAACATTTGTATAGATTTTCATTACCAATAAAAAAAAGTGCATACCCAGTGCATAAGACTCACCATTGTGGGGTTTGGAGAGGGTCATAATGTATATAGCTTTACCCTGCTTTGTGGAGAGGTTGTTTAATCACTAGATTGTTATGAAGCAACAACCTTACCATTGTCCCGAGGTCCCCTCTGTTTTCATCACCAATATAAGCTGCGAAAAATTGTATGTAGACCGACCTAGATTTTGCTTGCTTTGCTTTCTTTGAGAAATTATGTTAGGTTGGGAGGTTTACAAGCTTTGATGGTGTCCTTATGGTGTCTGGCCCTCTTGACCAACTTTAGATTGCCCTCTACAAAAGTGAGGATATTAATAGTTCTATGGTTAAATAGTATATGTGCTTGGAGGCTGGAGCATCATCAATTTGACTAGAGCCTTGAACAAAGTTTGAAAATAGACCAAGCATGGGTTTGTTCTGGGCCAGGCCCTGTGGTGGACCACAGTCCAAATTATCTGACAATTGGGCCAATCCATCCAACCATTGACTGTTCAAGCCTGGCTGAAGCCCATGTGACCATCACATCAAAACTCAGCAAAGAAGAAAAATCAGCCATTAGAGGTGGAAAATCAAACATGTAGGGGACCTTTTTGTGACTTTACTATTGGGATATCCGCCCACAGGGACAAGGACAGCCAGACAGGCATTAGGTTTTAGAGAGAGAGAGAGAGAGTTGGTGGCAGGCCACAGTCCTGAGAGCTTTGGTTAGTCAAAGATGGGTGACAGAGGAAGTGAAGGAGAGAGTGTGGGGTGGGTCTATCTATCTATCACCTATGGCCTGACAGAGAGCGGAGACTTGAAATGTAACTAACAAAACAAAAAGCCTTCTCTTTCCCAATCCCAATCTTCTCTTCCCTTCTCTTCCCAGAAGTTCCCCACTCTTGCTTGTATGTGGCTGAGAAAAAAGCTCATAAGGTTAGTCAGCGATAGATAAGGGGGGGTTTTCATCAGGTGATGGGAAGTGGGAAGTGGGAAGTGGGAAGTGGGAACTGGCAAAATGGGTTTCTGAATCTGGACGAAAATGACGAAAAAAGACTTACTGGGAAGCCTTAGGGAAATTAAATATTAGGGTAGTTCCAATCCAAAGGTTCAATTTTTCCTCTGCTTTTTCTGGGATTTTGATTTGATAAGATGGGTGGGCCCGGTGGGGTCTACGCCCTTCACCAACCATGTGTGTGAAAGAGAGAAGGGGGTTCAAAAAAAAAAAAAAGAGAGAGAAGGGGGGACCCACTATCTCCCGACGTTAACCTTGCTCTGTCAACTTTTAAAATGCAATATTAGTTTGGTTTCTTGTACGTATTTTCATAAAATGGGAGGCCCCCCTCTCTGGAAGATATGAAGATGCTCTTTAGTGGTTTTCCTTCTTTTCCCATTAGGGCAGATGGGCCTTGCTTGCATAAGTGAGTTTGATAGTTGATTATAAAATATGAGAACAAAAATAGATTGGACGGTTGCTTTTTCATGGAAAATATGGAAACCAAATTGTTTGGATTTTTATTATTTATTTTTATGAAAAAAAAAATTAGGTAATCCGTGGGAGGGGTTTGGATGAGAGAAGCATAAAAGAATTTTTCAAGAGGAGAGAGAGATACACATTTGTGTATACTAGTGGCATATCCAACCTTTCTCATAAAGAAAATTGAAAAACAACTAAAATTCTTACATAACATTATTTGGAAGGAGAATCTCTTCACCATTGGTGATTTAATGTCATGCTTAAATGGTTTTTTATTGATTCCCACCCTCTATTGTATGAAGTTGAAATTAAAGAGATTCTCTCTTGAAGAGAAACTAGGTCCAAACAAACAAGGCCTCGTTGAAACAACTCCAAAAAAAGGAAAAAAATTTCCCCATGGATCCATGTACATACTTTGCATTAAGTGGGTATGAAAAAAAAGAAAAAGAAGAAGAGAGAGGTTTTTACATTGGAAGGCAAGGTTTGTTATTTCAGGATTGCTCTTGACCAATACTGATCATTTGGATTTACCATTAGTTTTAGTTTTTAGTTTTTTATTTTTTAATTGGTTTTCAGTATATATATATATATATATATTTTTTACCATGGGGTGTACCAATGGATTGGTATCAAATCGGATAAGATTTGGGATCAATCTTAACCGATACTGATCCAATTCGGGTGATTTCAACTATTTCATCCCGATTTTTAAAACCATACTAGAATTTGATTAATTCTTACTAATTTTGCTCATGTATTTTTTAATCCCTAGACTAATTATATTCATTATTTGGAAGAAGAAAAAAAATTAGGGTAACAAATTTGGGAGACATAGGACTAAAATAGGAGATATTAGGGTAAAGGGTCCTTCAGGAAATGGGAGAAGAGAGGAAAAGAGCTGTTGAGAAGAAAGAAAGGAAGGGGGGACAAGCCGACTCATGACTAGGGCAAAGGCCGCAAGAGACAGAGAGAGTCCTTTTCTTCTTTGATTTTCTTTGCTTTAAAGCAATCTACTGTTTGAAAATAGTGGTCCCACACCCTACGCCGCTTCTTTAGGTGTACGGGAGAGCATGTGGTCCCAAACCTACAACGTCTCCTATAGGCCCCACACCTAACTTTTTTTCTCATCTTCCTTTTTGAGTTTATCGCAGCTCCGGTCGCTGTATGGTGGGCCAAGTGGACCTACATTTGGCCCACTTAAGGATTCCTTATGTCTTGGGGCCCATTAATCATAACTATACTGTACACAGCTAAAAGCACCCCCACGTAGTTCTCTCTCATCTTCTCTCAAAACAGCAAAGCAATCTTTTTCTTTCCTTCTCTCAACTTTCATGTAATAAAGTATATAGTAAGAGACTTAATAATGCCAAACAAAAGTATAAATGTGACCATCACAATAAGAAAAATTTATGGGAGAAAGAATGCTACCCATCTAGTGTTCTCTAGACTTAGACACAACATTCTATTTTCAAGGGGGTGGGATGTTCATAGTCCTTGAAAAATGGTGCTATGTCTAGCAGTAGAGAATGCATATGGGTAGCGTTCTTTCTCTCAAAATTTATATAGTCTATCTTTATTGGGAAACATAGAAATCTAAAATCGGGAAGTCATTATCCAAGGAAATGGAATCAGCAAAGAATAGGATTCCACCGATTTTGATTCTGATTCTGTTAGAATTGTAGAGAATCAATCTGAACCCTACTTTCGAAGCGGGAATCAGCAAAGAATCTGAAATCAATTCAATTGAAAATGGAGATCTACAAAAAAGGGGATGGGGGAGGTTATGGAAAACCTCACAGATTATGCTTATTAGTTATAATAATATAGTACTAATTAGCTATCCAAAAGGATAGAAATGAAGAAAGATTCGATGAATCCCACAAAACTACTACTATTAGGTGCCCGTCTGTATCATTAGTTTATGAATATGAACATTGTTTCAAGATGAAAGAAGGAATGAACCTGACAACTCTTAGTCTTATAAACCCCAAAAGGGAAAACCATGGACGCAAGGCATTTAAAATGGTAGGCGATTTGTGTGATTGAAATGGGGTTTCACTCAAGCCTCACCCAACAGATCCCTAATGGACACCATTACCATTTTTTTTCTTTAATCGAAATGAAAAACCCACAACCAGGGTACAATCCCTTGCCTTAATATGATCAAGTATAACATCTGTCTCTTGTTCCTTAAAAAGATAAAAATGATATATAAACTTAGTTTACTCTTTCAAGAAATCATATATTAGCTTTGTTTCTAATCCCTATCACTCATGATTGATCTTTGATAAATGAGTGGTTTTAATATTGAGATGCTGACATGTAGTGGTTAAGATAAAATCTTATGGAATAAACCTAGGATCAGGCACTGTTAGGTACTCAGATGACTTGTTTCTTAGTATCCCATTAAGACTTAAAATAAGATGAGAGGAAAACCAGTACACTTATAAAACATTATTTTACAAGACCCAATGACTTCATATAGTTGAAGAGCATCCATTTTATACTACAATGTAACGTAAACAACAGTTTATGGTGATAAACCCAGGAGAGAGAGAGAGAGAGAGAGAGAGAGAGTTTATAATATAACCCATTTTAGCACATTACGTAGCAATTTAGACATTAAAGTAGTAGAAAATTAAGTGAAAATCGCGGGACAAGTGAATAAGTTGCTAAATATGACGTGTAGTTACTTATTGCAGTTAATGAAGTAGTCTTCTAGGTTCTTACAGTCCGTAGAAGACCACCTTTTTCCTTTTTTTTTTTTTGGGTAGATACGTAAAAAACCACCACTTGTATCTATGAAAGGCAAAATTGATATGGTGACAGTCTTAGTGTAACCAAACATAGTTTCACAGAACAAAACCCTTAAGAATAAGCTAGACATTTGTAGATGTTAGTGTTGGATAAATGCAAGGATGATATGCATAATCTGATATTAATGGTATGATTAAAAAATTTGTAATTGTATGTAATGGCATCAACCTCCCATTAAATTTAAAATCTTTCCACAAAAAATTTAAGGTTAGCCAAAGAATGTTTATAAATTATACTGTAGATCAACCTCTCATTAAATTTAAAATCTTTCCACAAAATATTTAAGGTTGGCCAAAAAATGTTTATAAATTATACTGCAGATCGATCTCTTGCTAATTTGCAAAAATAATAAGTTCGAAGTAAACTTAACAACTACCACATAAATGGTCAATTTCATTTGTGATATAAAAAATTAATCTATAAGTATCCTATCTTAGCAAAGGTTTCTTTTCTTTCAAAGGTTGTAACGTGCTCACTGTCTCTTAGTGTTTGCAGCTTAGTAGGTTGGCTATCTTTCCAACCAAGGAATTTTATTAGTTTTTTGGATGCAAGAATATTTTTAATAGAAGGTGAAGTATAAGGCAATAAGGATTGAGGAGCTAGGCAGTTGGATTCTGGCGTAACTCCAGTGAAGGTCACTGGTTCCATCCTCTTACCCCCTTCTCCCACCTTCTTGAAATATAATAGTAGTAATAAGTGTGGCCTAGTGGCCACTTGCTAGGCCCTGTATGGCCCCTTGGTGGATCCCTATCTCAGCCCAATGTGGGTATTGCACGAAAAAAAATAAAAAATTATATATATATATATATATGTGTGTGTGTGAAAACTCTCATTAAGAGAATAATATGTGTGGAAGCTGTGTATAAGAAAGTATCATAGAATCAAGCTATTGATTTTTTATTTTTATATATAGTAAGAGTCACTTGCCACCTTGGTATCTTTATGAAAATCTCATTAGCAATCTACTGACCATGAGGATGGTGTGGCTATGTATTGATTAGCTTTCCTATCAAGTTATATCAATGTGAAATAGAACTGATAGTTCTTCCTCATAATAATAATATTAACTTCGAAAATTAGGATGTGGCCAACCTGATGGCTCACACTATTGATAGAGACTTGATTAATGACCTTTTCTTCCTCAGTAATCCCTTATTATTTGTTAAACAATGTCAAGTCACCACTTTGGGGATTGGACAAGTACCAAACGCTAATTTTAAAAAGTGGGGACATGACATTAACATCCACAAACTACTAGAGAAAATAATATTTTCAAAAAAATATCCTTATTAAACCTAAAAACATAGACAATGAAATAGAATTTAGCCATCTTGATGAGGTTGGTTTATCTATATAATCCACCCTTTCAACCATGTAGCACATTGAGCAGATCCAAAATTTTGTGAATAGGTAAACCACAAGGTCATCTGCTCATATACTTCAATTAAAATTCCCTTTCTCTTTCTCTCTCTCCCCCGTAGTATGGATTAAGTTGATAACCATAATTATATGGTTTATTTTACAGTAAATAGTGTATAATTTTATGGTACGTCATTTTCAGAAAAATTGTATGCTTTTTTGTTTATTATTTTTTCTGATCTCCGTTTTTATTTTCTACGTATTCAACTATTAATAGTAGCTAATTATTCAATAAAATACTTAATCAGATTCTCTCTCTCTCTCTCCCCCTTGCTAAGCAAGGTCATAATCAAATCCAAAAAAAATTAAGCAACCAACACAAGAAGTTATATCAATTAATGGTCCCACCAAAAACCATTTTTTTTTTTTTTCTGTAGAAAATTTCAGACATTGACAAGTTTGAACAAACACGTCTCATTACTATCTGGTTAATTATCCTCTCCACGGATTGTGTTTTGGATTTGAATTGTCAAAAAAAATCTAAGCTACACATTCCTGAACAAGAAGACATTATATTGTTACTATATATATTTATGGCAAGCTTGTCTCTCCTTTTTACTCTACTTTTGTCCCTACAATTCAAATTCATTAAAAATCTATTTTGGTAGATGATATTTTCATTCTATAAAATAATATAGAGGGAGGAAGGGTGTATTCGCCTCGAAAATAAAATTGCCATTGCCAAGGTGTAATCACTTCAAAAAATCACTCTAAAAATGTAAGAAGACAATGAACATTTTAAAAAATGCTACATAATTTTCTATAGCTGCACCTAAGCTACATGCAATAAGAAGTTGGATATATCTCTTGATGCTTAAAAAATTCTCCCAACCTCTTCTTGTGGATTTTATTCTATACATTATCTGGACAAGAGTGGTGATTCGCCACTTAAATGTAAAACTTTTGGTCTTCCATTACTTAATAGTACTTGTCGTCTTCTTGAGGGAGAGGTACTGTCTTGGGAATGTGTTGACAACTAATTTATCTATATGAATTTTTTTAAACAACTTATTTTTTAGATAATAGAAGATCTTCTGTAACTAGAGAATCTAATATTTCAAGCTTAAATTACTTGTAATTTCACTTATACTTCACCAACTATGATTTTATACTATTCATTAGTCACCAAATCTTAATAAATTGTAGTTGTAAGAAGCAAAGGATATTTTAGAGAAAAGATTGAAACAAAATAGATCTTATAGCTTATATGTTGCTTTCTCTTCTAGTAGTCTATTGGTTCTCTATCTTATAGGTTCCAAGTATTATATATTCAATAGAAATTCAAGACTTCTATAAAAATTGAAGAAAATTATAACATAATGGGGGCACACATTTTTTGTTGTGTACATGTGTCCAACAAGAGGTGGCTGCCCCACAGAGAGGACTCAAATTTATATATAATAGAGCTCCAACGGGTTGGATCAAACAAAACTTGGTTGTGGGTGTGATTATGGATGAAAATGTGTGAGAAGGCAACCAAGATCCCTTGCCTCCCCAGCCCTTACTTTCTAGGCCTTGTTATAACCAATTCAAGGGTCTTGACTAAGAAGTCATTTCAAATAATTTTGAAATTTTATTTTTATTTTTTATCTTAAATAATTTTTAGAAATAAGACGAAGGACAATCTAAAAATGGTCACAGTTTTTCACTTTGTCATTTTAATGCAACAAGATACACCCATATTAAATGATATATTTGTTTAAATTAATTAGTTTAACTAACAGATATAGTAACTAGTTCTGAATTTGAATATTGGTGTATTCTTTTCAAATTCATTCTATTTAGAACCCTGTTACTCACGCCAAGAACATCCAAAATGCTACTTAGGCAGGTTCAATTGTAATCAAATGTCTCAAGGGATTGGTTGCATGGTTTTTGAGCTCACAATTTTTTTTTTTGGAAAATATTCCACCATTCTTGTCACATTGTGATCACGTGGTCTATTTTATTCTTTTTGACGGGCTTTCTCCACTTGGCCTTTTTATTAACTTTTATTCATCTCCTTGACAACATTTTTTAAGGGGAATTTTTTTATTGACAGCTCCTTAAGTGTCAAATTATTAATAACTTATTTTTTTGCCATTTTAATATAATACAAATTTTTCTATAGTGAGGGTAAAATCTTATTGTTTTATAGAAGATGTACACTTGAAAATATGTAAGATAATAAAAATTTTAAAAAATACAATCATAAAAACTACATTTTCAAAATATTTTGAAAATATTTTTTAATTCACATTTGACAAAACTTTCAAAAATAAAATAAGACGAAGTAAATAAAGAAAAGTTACATGTTCTTTTTTTTTTTTTTTTTGCAAAAGATTTCATGTTCTTAATACACCAATAGAGATGTCATATAAAGAATCTCTTTTTGAATCTCTAAAACAACATTTGCAGATGTTATATTGCTCAAAGATTTTGAGAAATGAATAGATGATGACACATGTCTATTAAGATTGGATCTTAATCAAATTATTACATAGTCTTCCCCTTTGAAAGTTGAAGCCTATCTTGGAAGACATAGTACACTTTTATTCATATTTTGTTTCTTGTAAGTTCCACTTTATTCCAAGAGAGAGTATGCGGCACTATCCGTAACATGTACGACAATAAATCCAAATCGATGGAACCCAATCTTAACTCCTGCCAATTTGAATACATCAATCTAGGAAGAGTTTTCAGTTCAGGTCGTCGATTTAGGCTAAATCATAATCAGGTCTAAATATTGAGATTTCTTGGTCTAACAGGGATTTCAGACCGGATTCAAAACCCATAAAAATGGAATAATTAGGTGGGAATTAATATAGAAATACAGTGTGAAGTGTGAACCATAGTTAGTAAATTCGTATATAATACATGGATTTTTATCGTATCCTAATGTTTCAATAAAAAAGTCATAATTTGGCATATCAATCCAAAAAATTCATATTATACATTCTATAGGTACACGTATTATACGTGTTTTAAACGCATATAATACATTTTATTCTTATTAATATGTTTATTTTGGTAAAAAAAAACCGAAAAACAACATTTCTCCCTTTCCGTAGGTTTATCAATTTTGAGAAAAATATGGATGACACGTGTTTCCCTTTCTTATTTTATTAATTTCAACCCCTCTTTCCATATTGCCACTCCCTCTCTCCTTTATTATCTTATACCATTTATTTTACTTCATTTCAAGCTTATCCTAAATCTATTAATCAAGAATCTTATGTGTCCACCCTCTTGTTCATATCCATTAATCTATTAGGTCTACTTAATTATAATTTTTCAACCCAATTTAAAATTTTACCTTAATTACGAATCTATCGTTAATTATTATAATTGAATAATTGAATATCTAAATTGACCTATACGTGATCTTATTCTGGTTTTAGAATACGGATCTATGGATTTTCTTGTCTGATAAGATAATATCAATAATGATATTTTAATTTATTAAATGATTATCTACATGCTATTATTATTATTATTATTATTATTATTATTTTGATAAATATATGTTATTATTTACTATGATAGAAAGTGGTTGCTGGATCACTTATCAACATTGACTATGATAGACATGGTTAAACTTAATAAATATTAGATGTAATAAATAAATAAAAAATGATCTCTAATTGAAAAGCTAGATTGAATTTAAGTGTTCATAAGAGCATAAGATATTAGAATTTAGTTGTAAACAACCAGTTTTAGTTCATTCTTAATACCAAAATAAACCCGTATTTTTGTTCCCAGTTTATTACATAACAATCATATTAAACACGTATTATACCATTTTCGTGCATATTTTATTACATTAAATTTTTAAAAAATATTATTTCTATATGACCCATTTAATCATCGTACATATTCGTTCTCGTATTATTATCGTTCCGAACTTACTAATTATGGTGATGAACTTAATAAAATTGACACGTAAAACGGGCAAATCAGGAAAGAGAAAGGATTAGGAGGGCTTACCTGTCATTTTTCACAGTCATCAGTCGCTCTCTCGTTTTCTAAGCGTCACCACACTTCGAACATCTAAATCTGTCAACTACTATCGCCACCAAAGCTCTCTTATCTGCCATGCCACTCGGCCATCTCTTGGCTGTTGATTTTCCTAGCCTCTGGTCTACTTGAGGTTGACAGGTCAAACGATCAGACATCACGAGTATCACGGGGTCTTTTTTTTTTTTTTTTTTAAATCCACAACTTAAATTAATGGAAATTTTTTTAGTATGGCCCCACTTACGTTGATGATACACCTAATCATGTTTTGTGGATAGATAATATGGGAACTTTGAATGTTAGATCTTTATGAAATAGCTGATGAATTAATCATGTGCACATTCCAAGCTTTGTCAAAATTTGGAATCGAAAAATCAAATATTGAAATTGATATCAATCGTTTAAAATCATATTGTATCGAATATATATTGACTCAATTTTGATATCGAAAAAATATATCCCCTTTGACATGATATGATTTTGATTAGTTAAAATCGTCTGCAATTCCGATCTCGTACAATTCCGTGCAATACCACCTTCAGGCGGTGACACGTGTATTGATACCAATACAATGGTCCAGATCTGGTACAACTAATAAAACATTAAATCAGTGAAAAAGCATTTAAATCAGATCTGGACCATTGTATTGGTATCAATACACATGTCACCGCTTGAAGGTGGTATTGCATGGAATTGTACGAGATCGGAATTGCAGACGATTTTTTTCCGATTTTGATATCTAAAGCAAAATTATATGGTACAAACTAAGTCATACCAAATTATATATAAATCAAATAAGAGGATTTAAGTTTCTTATCTTGTACTCATTTTATATATTACACTAAGAAAGTAAGAGAATCAAGTAAGGGTGATAATTGGTTCGATTTCAATTTAAATGGTACAAATTGGTTCAGTTCACATTTATTTTATTAAAATCATAATCGCATCATTTACTAAACGGTTCCACTTTCTGAAACCGTGACCATTTAGTAAACGGTTTCGGTTTCTACGATTTTTAAACGGTGTCGATTTTACGGC
>NC_056558.1:8470730-8587920 GCF_013358625.1 Macadamia integrifolia | reverse complement strand
ATACCCTCCAATACGTATCTTAAATTTAGTCGGTCGATACGATACATTGAATTTTTTAAATCATTTCGTATCGATATATATATCTTACAATACATACCGATATGCATCAATACACCACTAATACACATCGATACGATACGACATTCCTCGATACGACTCTATGAAAAATATAAAATTGAGGTAAAATGTACGTTTTGGTATGTATTGGTACGTATCGGTGAGTATCGGTACGTATCGGTATATATCAGCACGTATATGATATATATATATATATATCGATACGTATCGGTGAGTATCGATACGTATCGGCGCTACGGTCATATAATGGCCAATATGGGTAATTTTTCAGAAAAAAAAAAAACAATTTTTTGAAGGGTTTTTGTTCCAAAGTTGCTGTTAGTTGTATTTTTCTCTAACTAAAGTGGAAATCAAGGTTGGGAACAAGGATTTTACATTTATGGGACAACTACAGACCTTGAATTCTTAGTACAATACCCTTAATTTAGTGTTTATGCATAATATATGTTATCAATAGCTTTTTTTAACAAATTTTTTATGCAAAAGTGTTTAAAAAAATGTTTCCTATCCATTTATGTGTGTATCTTTAGCATATCTTAGTGTATCTCCGATACGATACGATACCATCCGATACATATCTTAATTTTGGCCGACCGATACGGTGACCGATACCGATACTTTAATCCTTGATAATATTATAAACCCCAACATTTTTTTTTTCTTCGGAGTAAAAAACTTGTTTCATTCTTTTTTTCCTTAATAAAATTTCTTCTTTAAAATTTTTTTTTTTTTCTATACTAACGTGAAAGGCAGACATATATGCACCGTTTGATAACGTTTCTGTTGTTTTTAGATACAGAAACAACAAAAACAACTTTTCACGTTTTACGAAAATAAAAATAATATATTTCTTGAAACGTTTTTTACAAACATAATTACATTAAAAACCCCAATAGTATCATCGGATGAGCAAAAAGAAGAGAGAGTTCGGTTGCCTCCTTTTATGTTTAAATACTCGAGAGATTTATCAGGCACACCAGCATTTTTTTTTTTTTTCAACTTCATTTCTAGAAACTACAACTTGTTTCGTCAAAGTCGTTTCTAGAATCATAAATAAACATAAATTTTAATTTATGTTTCTAGAAATGGATGAAACAGAACAACTTTTTCAAACGTTTTTTATACTGTTTCTCTGTTTCTGAGAACAAGAAATCATAGAAATGGTAGAAATGAAACGTTGTCAAACAGTGCCATATTCACAACTATCTAAAGTCTTCCAAACAACCAAAAGTCGTAATTTTCTATTGTGGTGGCGGCACCAGCGTTACTAGTACTTCCGTTAAATTAGGAAAAATATATTTTGTTCCTCTCTCTCTCTCTCTCTCTCTCTCTCTCTCTCTCTCTCTCTCTCTCTCTCTCTATATATATATATATATATATATTATACACACGAGATCATCTGACATGGGTATCAGTTTAATTATTTGCATAGGTCATAGACCATATATACTCCCATAAAATCATGAATTCATGATCAAAGTGTGGATCATTGAGACTTTATTAACAACAAAAGTAAAAGACGAAGAAGATAAGGCACCAAGGAAGTATGGTTTATAAGGTCGCTTGAGTTTACTATGTTGTGTTGATGGGTACTTAAAAGGGTTTAAAAGGGACTTCCTACTTGTTATAAAGTACCATCAACAAAGAATTAAGAAGGGACTTCATACATGTTATAAAGTACCCATCATCAACACCTCCATTGGAAAGGAGACTTAAAGTGATTATCTTGCTCTTTTTTTGTAAGATTTTCTTGTTTTCTTCAAATTCCCTGTTTTTTATTTTCAAAATGGAGTAAAAATTTCCTTGATACGGTTGGGATTTGACATTTGTTAATTTTTTTTTTTCACATGGCAGGTTTGGTTGATTCTTAAGATTATTAATACGTTATCTGTATAATTATCTAGTCATAGATTTTTTTTTTTTTTAATCAGACAAATATGACAGATATAGAAGAAGCCATTAAAATTACTTGAAAAAGAAAAAAAACATTGAAAAAATAAATAAATCTACCCCCTTTAATTTGGATTGAAGTAAGTTAATTTATTAGATCATTATTATCACATTAGCTTAAGTAACACCCTTATATGAGTTAGATCCTTCATTAAATTTCAAACTACTATGCTAAATTTTATTCAAAGATGGTCACCAGTGACGCATTGAGGCACCAAAAGAAAAAGCGAAAAATTAATACCATCTAGAGGTGGAAACGTGGCTAACACACGAATACTTTTTAAAATACCAATATAAAGAATTCCTAAGACGTTTGGATACCTTTCGACTAACAAAACCCTTTGATCTTAAATAAATACCCTAAAGTGTAAGAAACGACTTTGAATCAAAATCATTCTATTCTCTTACTTGTTTATATAATTAAAGTAAGAAAGGTGGCATCGTACCATTTTGGGGTCAGCTCCATCAATCTCTAGTGTAACAAAATACATATAATAAGCCCTTCTTCCCTTTTTAAAGATGGAAACCTTAACAAAGAATTCGATTCTCTTTATGATGATAGCACATAAATGATTACAATAAAACAAAATTTTAAGTGAAAAAATAATGAGCTTTTGTTGCATATATGTAAGCAAATATGTAAGCAAAGTAATAGACACATAGTACAAGTGAGTGTGTGTGGACAAAGTGGAACATGCCACAATATATACTAGCTGCTTGGAAAATGGAATTATCCAATTAATTAGAAACTTCTGAAAACAAATTGGGAAATTGAGTTTAACTTCTTGTCCCTATAGTAGACAACAAATAGTAATGATGTTTGATTTTTATAATTAAATATTATTTTTGTCTTATCATAATTTAGATGAGGTTGAATTTTTGTAGATATGAAAACCTTATGGTTCTCTGTTCATATGTTAAGTTTCAAACTAATTCGAATTAATCTTGTTCAAATCGTTAAAAATTCTAGGATTATAAAGAAAATGCGTGAGATTATCAAGATATGAGCAAACATACTAGCGAGGGTATACCTTTACATGATAAATGATGAAATAATTAAATTCAAAGTTAAAAATTTTCATATGATTAATTTTGAATATTCAACGGTTGGATTTGTTACATCATTCTTATGCAATATAATAGTTAAAGCCATGGTTACAATTCACTTATCACGGTACGCGATGACAGTAAAAATTTTCCGTTGTTCAAACATTAGATGTTAAACTTAAAAAAAAAAAAGCCAATATGAAAAATTAAATAAGCCTAACATGAAAAGACGTAGAAAGCAAAAGGGGTACAGAAAAGAAAAGGAATTACTTGTGAAAGGTGGTGATGATAATGATGATGTCTTGATGATATATCAAGGGCCCCACATCACACTCCCACCCACATGGCCACCCCCCCACCCCCACAGCGTCACTTAAAAGTTAGAAACGTGGAACTGAAAAAAATGGGAGGGGGGTCCTACTTCGCAACACTAACGTGAAAGAGAAACAAAGAAAAGAAAAGAAAAACACGAAGGCATCTATCTATTTTTCGCAACATACGTGCACATGCATCGATCAGCTGCTTATATGATCATAAGGTTGTATGAATCAGTATTTAACATTTGACCATTTTGTTTTTAAATATATATATTTTTTATCTTTATAATGATAGAAGAAAGAACAGGTATTAGATGCTAACTCGTATGATCAATAGCGGATCCTATCTCTTTATATTTTAAGAGATGTAATTGCATCACATGACGGATATGGTTATGTTCATTGAATGGTTATGTATGGAGTACCCACAAGATGGATGGGGTAGGGGTTCCTTTACACTGTACACATTGCATCAATTATTTTTTTTTTCAAGAACATTGCATGAATTATGAAATAAAACTTCTAAAAATAGAGTTACGTGTAGATGTATTAGTCAATTCCCCAAGCTTTAGCATGTAAGGATCTATGGAAAACATTTAACCCTAAGGACTATTCCTTAGTCTTAAAAAAAATTTTTGGTGATACGAGAAGAAGAGAAAGGCCACTATTCAAAAATATAAAGTAAAGAAAGATCCTCGTCAAAATGCACCCTAATTTTATAAGGCAAAGGATTTAGCATCTCTTCCAAAAAGATGGCAAAAGAACTGTCAACTTCAAAGGTCTCATTTCATGGAGTCTCCTTAGGGAGGATTCAAGGCAATAAAATGCTATTTTCATAAGGTATTGGATTCAATTCTATATGTATTTTTAATTATGATAAAATATTATAAATCTAATACATCAATATATATTTGGGTGACCGTGAAACAAGTAATTTTCGCACAGTTTTCACTTCATCTCTTTTTCTAAACAGAGAGAGATAGATTAAATTAAATATTATCACTTTTTCTGATAAGGATCTAGGACCTTTAAACAAAATATGATTTAACTATGACTTTACCCTGAAAATCAATCATGAAAAGTGAAAAATCAAACAAGTAGGAGACCCTTTTGTCACAAATTGGGATCTCCGCCGGAACGGACAAGGACAGCCGGGCAAGGAGAGAGAGAGAGAGAGAGAGAGAGGGAGGGAGAGAGAGAGATATGTGGTTCTACGCTGGAGCCCCGATGGCTGTGGTCAGTCAAACATGGGTGACGGAGGAGGAAGAGGAGACACTGTGGTGTGGGGTCCTATGGGCTCACAGAGCAGACCTTGTAACGTAACTGACAAAACAAAAAGTATTTTCTTTCTTTTCCCCAATCCCAAACTCACTTCCCATAAGTTCCCAAACTTTTGATGTGGCTGACAAAAGCTGATAAGGTTAGACTGGTTAGAAAGCCGAAAGCTTTGGGCGGGGTTTCTGAATCTGGATCAACATGACGAAAAGGCCAGACTGACCATAAACAGAGAACAATAAAAAAATTAAATTAAATAAATAAAAAATTTCACCATTAATTGGTGATGAGATGATGCTATAATTGAAATTTGAGTTAATCATTAATTATCATTTTGATTGTATAATATAAAAATATATTTTTCTCAAAATTTTTTTTTTTATTTAATCCAATTAAAGGGTCAGATCATATAATTGAAGAGAGCTACTCTTCACCATGGGTGAAGAGTAACTGAATTCGAGCAAGTAATGTATTATAAAAATAGTTTGAAATAACCATTTTCTGTGGATCCTTATACATGTTTACATGTTTAGTGGGCATGAAGAAACAATAAAAGGAATGAGAGAGAAGAAGAAGAAGGCTACCTAGTCGTGTGAAACCCTTGAACCAATATAAGGGTTAATGAGAGAGTTCATAGGGATGTCAATAGGGGTAGGTATTTTGTATTTCATAGGGATTAGGCCATCAATTTGCTTTTTCAAGCAAAGTGATATATATATATACAATTATGATTGATGGATTAAGGTAAGAAGTTATGAAGACATGAGGTTATAAGAGGATATTTATAGTAAGAAATTAGAGTGAAGGGGAAATGAGAGTGCAGTAGTATTCCTGAAAATGCAGACGAAGAGCATATGGATGACCAAAACATTGTTTGTGCCACAAGCTAATTGTCTTTATCTGTTAATTCTTCTTTTAACAGTAAGAGAGCAAAACCTGATGAGAACACCTCCCTGAGATGAGGCATCATTTGACTCCGTTATTGACCTCTATCTCTTTTCTACTACTTCTACACCATGTTCTCATACTGTCTTCTAGAGTCTGAAAGGAGTAAATCTCATCTATCGCATCCAGACGTCATAGCTACACCTACTATTGAATTTCATACCAGTACTCGGATTGGATTAGCTAATCCACTAGAATTGATTTTTTGTCAGGCTTAAGGTAAAGGGCATGATAGAAATAGAAAGTTCTTATTTCCAAGCAAGTATAAGAGTAGGCAGTAAATGAGGCAATTCCTTCCGATAGTGCATGCTGGTGAATTAGAGTCAAATCTATATTTTCAGAATACATGAAAATAGGTCATTAATTTCGAGTCTTTCCCTATGGAACGAGAAGACTGATGCCACTACCCCTCTTGGCTTTGCTTTAATAGAATATATTTGATTGGAAAAGATTCACCTTATCACCAAGTATTAAGCATGCAGGCTTATAAGCTCGTTCATGAATTCACCTTTATATATAGGCCCCGAAGGGATGGTTGAAAAGTGGAATTCCAGGCGAGAGTGGGGAGGCAAGAAACAATTCATGAAGGTTTTTTTTCTTTTTCTTTATCTTTTTCTTTTCTAGGCTTTCAAACATAGGTTGAGGACATAAGAGAAAAAATGGAAAAGAAAGAGCAAAGGAAGAGGGAGAAGCTATTGACTCATGAGAGGGGTAGAAATCGTCTGAAATTCTCATCTTGTACAATTCCATACAATTCCACCTTAAACGGCTGACACGTGTAAATATTCCATATCTACGGTTCAGATTAATCAACCATAATACAACCATAATACAATCTGAACCATAAATATGGAATATTTACACGTGTCAGTCATTTAGGGTGGAATTGTATAGAATTATACGAGATGAGAATTTCAGACGATTTCTACCCCTCATGAGAGGGGCAAAGCCCGCAAGAGAGAGAGAGAACGGTCCTGAAAATGGTGGTCCCACTCCCGACGCCGCTTCTCTAGTTGTAGGCGAGAGCATGTGGTCCTAAACCTACAATGTCTCCTCTAGGCCCCACCTCTCTCTCTCTCTCTTCCTCTAGTTTAGCGCAGTTCGAGTCTCTGTGGACCAGGTGGGCCTACATTTGGTCCACTTAAGGATTCCTGGTGTCTTGGGGCCCATTAGTCATAATTGTACAGGCTCTTAGTTTCTTCGAGTAATAAAGTATAGTAAGAGCTGTAAAATAAAGAGCCGAAGAGAGCATACATATACCTCGACAGTTATGACAGTTTTGTAATGCCAAACAGAGGGAAAAAAGTTGGCTGCGACGCCTATTGGCATCAACATAAATGGAATAATTCATATTTTTCTGGGTCCAAAAATACTATCTTTGGTTATAATATATTTCAAAATATTCTTTAAGATTTTATTTTATTGGTTGTCACAGGTATTGTAACAACTTGAGTACAACTTGGGCAATAATCAAGTTTCGTTTATAATTGAGACAATTCATCTTAAGAAAAAAAAAAATTATGAGTTAGTGTTTTCTGTCAGAGAGCTTCCTTTACACGAGACACAGGGGCGCACCCAGGAGAGGCATGAGTGGTCATTTCATGTTCTCTGTGTCGACATCGTAGAGGGAGCTCTAAGAAAGAAAACTTTGCCCCCTAAAATTATATAGACCATCTTTGTTTGGAAACATAGAAATCCAAATATGGAAATTATTGTTCAAGACAGAGGAATTACCAATTTAGTTGACTCTTATTAGAATTGACCATTGATTGTGGAACATTGGGAGTCAGATCATTGAACCATAAGGGTGATGGAAAAACTTACATTTTACACTTGTAACAATGTAGACATTTTAAATATCCAACTGAAAATTTTGCACTATTAAATAGATGAACTCACGAGTATATGACGAGACATAAGGTCTCTGAATAACTGATGTAGGACTATTCTCCAACTCTATAATTATTCATATATGGCCAAAAGAAAAACCATGCACGCAAGGCATTTATAATGGTAGCGAAGTTGTATGAGTGAAATGGGGATTCACTCAAGCCCCACATACCAGATCCCAAATGGACACTATTAGCATTTTTTTTTTTTTTTTAATGGAAAAAATCCACAACTAGAGGACAATCCCTGCCCGGTTATGATCAGTATAACATTTATGTCTGTTGTGCATTAGAAAGATAAAAATGATATACAAACTTAGTTTAGGCCCTCTTTGGTGTCATTTTTTTTTTTTTTTCATTTATTTAATAAAAATCATTAATGAAAACTATTTTTTATCAAAACATAAAAATGGTTTGGTAATTACTTGACAAAAATGACTTTTCTTGAGAAATAGTTAAGTGTTTCTATGTGCAAAATAATCTTTTAAAGAAATGAGTGAAAAAATTCCCTTCACCCATCTTTCTTATAACTCTCTTTCTCCACTTTGGACCGAAGAAGAGGGGGCAAAGGGTTTGGATTTCTAATTACAAATAAAAATGACTACTTTACCCCTCCATAATAAGCTTTTAAGCACATGCTCATTAAAATCCAATGCCAAAATAACTGAAAATTATTTTTGACCAAAACACATAAATGACTTTTGATCTCTTTTTGGTTTTTGTGTTTTAACAATTTTTTTTTTTAAATAGAAACAAACTTCATAAATGATACCAAATGCAGCCAAAACTATTTTTGTGAACAAAAATCAAAAGGAAAAATGATACCAAAGAAGGCCTTAGTCTTTCAAGAAATCATATATTAATTAGCTTTGTTTCTAATCCCTATCACTCATGATTGATCTTTGATAAATTGGTGGTTTTAATATTGAGGTATTCAGATGACTTGTTTCTTGATATCCCATTTAGACTTTAAAAAATGAGAAGATGAGAAAACCAGTACACTTAGAAAGCATTATATTTCTACACCAAAAAACAAAAGAAAGCATAATATTGTAAGACATTAATACCTAGTGGCTTCATGTATTATAAGAATATCATTTTATACTGCAATGTAACATAAACAACAGTGTATGGTGATGGAGGACATGCATAATATAATCCTATTGAGTTAAAATCTCAAAATTAATAGAAAATTAAGTACTAATTGCAGAACAAGTGATGCTAAAATGATGTTTAGTTCCTTATGATCAGTTACTGAGACGGTCTCCTAGGTTCCAACTGCGTGATCCTATGACTAACATTTTTAGAACATGGATGGTGGGATAGAATAAAATTTAACCCATTTTTGCACATAAAAAAAAAAAAGATATTCGATGTATAATGGTTATATGTTAAACAAAAAATGTAGTTATATAATCTGATATATAATACCATTTATGCCTTCTACAGAACAAAAGACCACCATTTCCATATACGAAAGAGGGTCAACTCAGCATAGTCATAATTCGAATGTAACCAAACATAGTAAAGCAAAACCCTTAAGAATAAGCTAGCTAGTATTTGCAGATGTTTGGGTACGTATAAGGATGGCATCAATATAATATAGTCTTCTCTGAACAAAATCCGAATATAATGAGGCATCAAATATGCTATAAATATAAATATAACTTATCCTTAAAAAAAATTAGTTTGGCCCAAGAAGATTTATAAATTATACTCTAGATCATATCTGATTAATAATCCATATAGAATCCATGCGATTATTGCAAAATAATCAGCTGAAGTAAGCCTAACAACTACCACATAAATGGTCAATTTCATATATGGAATCTGTTTATGTATCCATAGAATCAAGCTTTATATTTTATGGACCTTAAGTTTTCACTTAAAATCCATCATAATATGGTGATTTTTTATTCTTTATATAGTAAGAGTCACTTGCCACCTTAAGATCCTTATGAAAAAATCATAAGCTATCTACTGACCATGAAGATATTGTCGTTATGTATTGATTAGCTTTCTCTATCAAGTTATATCAATATCAAGGTGAAATGGACCTGATAGTTCTTTCTCATAATAATATAAACATAGACGATTAGGATGTGGCTAACCTGATGCCTCACACTATTGATGGAGACCTCAATGACCTTCTCTTCCTCAGTAATCCCTTATTATTTGTTGAACAATTAACATAATTATGGGGAGCTTGTGTTTTAGCTTTTCAATGTCATGTCCCCACTTTAGGGATAAGATAAGTACCAAACGCATATTTTAAAGGTACTTTATCATTAGCAACAAAAAAAAAAACCACTAAAGATATATATATTTTTTAAATCCCTATGAAACCTAAAAACATTGGCAGCCAATGAATCTGGTTTTCTTTACCATATCTTGAAACCATCTTAATGAAATTGGCTTCTCTGCATAATTCATCCTTTTTTAACCCATGTAGTACCTTGAGTAGACCCAAAATTTGTGAATATGTAGATTACAAGGTCCTCTGCTCGCATTTTTAGTCAAAAAAATTTTTACGAAATGGCAAAAAATCCAACTATCAAATAAATGCAAATCAATACAATAACTAAAGATAGAATGCAAGTCAATAGATAGAATATATATGATTTCAATACCTTATTCCCATTGATAATAGAATATACGTAACAGATCCTGTCTCTTTTATTGTCAATGGATAATGCTTCCCTAATTTTATATAAAAGAAAATTACAAGTTTTACGATTATTTGTATTAACCTTCTAATAATATAATATGCTTTTATCAAATATATAAAGATAAATTTTTCTAACAATTAGTATTTATATGCTTATTTTACATAAAATAATGTATAGTTTTGAAGCTACGTCATTTTCAGAAAAATTGTATGTTTTTATTTTAAATTATTTTTCACATTTTTTCCCTATTAATAATGGTATCTAATTATTCAATAAAATGCTTAATAGGACCTACCTCTCTCACTTGGTAAGCTGGTTCATAATCCAATCCAAGAAATTAAGCAACCAACCCAATAAAGCATTATCAGCAATGGTCCCACTAAAAAGCAGCCATGCATGGCTTTTACGTGCACAAAGCAAGCTAAAATTGGATAATCTACAAGTTAGTGGAGTATGGGATTCTCTATATACCTTTCAAACATTGACAAGTTTAATCAAGCATGTTTCAACAACCTGTGGTTAACTATCTAAAAACAATTATTACCTCTTTTCTTGTGGGGATATGAATTGTTTCCACAATCTAAGCTACACACATTCCCAAACAACAAGACTAATTGTTAAGCTTCTTAATTACCTTATGCCCCAGGCTTGAACTTATGAGTGAATAGCCCTATTAGGGTTTTATGCGAAAGCAATTATTCTACATTGGATGAATAAATTGGTATAAGGCATTTAAAGACTTGGGCACACTTTTCTTAAAGGTAATATTTTAAAGATAAGTTTTACCTGAATCCCAATAAGTGGTTTCAGAACTATGGCATGGCAATTAACTCTGGTATGTTTTTGAAGTTCATGTGTGCTCCTATGTGGAGAGAGAAATTGTTGAAGTTCAATAAAAAAGCTATTATCCGATCCGATAGATGATTGCACGGGATCACATGTCTATTGTGTGGAACATTAGTCTCCCCCCCCCCCTCTTTTGTTTCTCAGCTACTCTTTGCCGACTTGAGTGGTAGTGCTCAAGTCAGTTCTGCAAACACTGCTTATTTTGATAATATATGTTAAGTATTTATTTGAAAAAAAAAATTCTAATGTTGAGATTTCGAGTTGGGATTATACAATGTTGCCATTGAAGGTGAGTATTGTTTTCTTATGATCTTGTACTACATTCCAAGATCTAGTAAACAGGCTGTGGATGGCCTAAATTAGCTCCAGTAGATCCCACAAAGGAGTATTGCTAGTTTACAACCCAAAAAGAATATTGAGAAAGTAATTCTTAGGGTCAAAAACTAAAGGGAAAGGGTTTCTTGAAAAAGTATTATAAAGAGAGCAAAAATTTGAAGAATGTCATTTTTTTCTTTCTTTTTATTGCTTGAATATTCAGGAGCTAAGACCAATTCAATGCCTCTTTCATCATGCATAATTTGAACCTACAATTATAATAAGCACGAGAGTTAAAGCTTCAATAAATACAAACAGATTCAATACATTGAAACTCATCGCCCATGGATAAAGAAAAACTGTTTCAACATAATCATTCTTGAAAATCAAATTTGCACAAAACATGATTCTAGGCGTAATTACTCCAGAGATGTAAAGAAGACCATGAACATTTTTAAATAGGTTCTATAATTTTTTATAGTTGCATCTAAATTACTTGCATTAAGTAATGAAGTTCGACACATTTCTTGGTACTTAAAAATTCTCTTAACCTCTTCTTGTAGATCAAGTCATTCTGTACACTCCATCGGGAGGAGAGTGACTATTCGCCACATACATGTAAAAATTTTGGTCTTTCATTATTTAACAATACTACATAGTCCTCATGAGTGGAAGGCATTGTCTAGGGAATGCATTGACAATTAATCTATCTACATGAATTTATTAAGAATACTTAATTTTTTATTTTATTATGAAAAATTGATAATAGAAGATCTTCTATAACTAGAGAATCTAATATTTAAAGCTTAAATTAGTTGTAAATTCACTTCTACTTCAACAGTTATGATTTAATATTATTCATTAGTCATCAAACCTTAATAAATTTTTAATTGTATGAAGTAAAAGGGTAATTTAAAAGTTATTTGGGACTTAGAAATACATAGAACAAAAGATTAAAAATAAAAGAGATCTTATATTTTTATGTTGCTTTCTCTTATACTAGTATATTTATTGATTCTCTATCCTATAAATTATTCCAAGTATCATTCAAAAGAAATTCAAGACTTCTTTAACAATTGAAGAACATAAAAGCATCATAAAGCATACATTTTTTTGTGATGCACATGCGTCCAACATGAGATGGCTGCCCTCGTAACCTAGCCCTTATTTGCTAGGCTTGGGAAATGGAAATTTGTGACAAAGCAACCAAGACCTTGCCTTCCTAGCCTAGCCCTTTTTTGGTAGGGCTTGTTATAACCAAGTTAAGGGCCAGTTTTGTTTGTAGGAAGCCCCGCCACTCAAACATTAACTTGCAAGTAGGATCGGATCAATCTAGCTACATCCAATGCATTATGGGAAGTTTTCTTAATGGTTCCAAAAAGGACACCGTACTAGTGTTGGGGAAGTCTTCCAAATGTTTCCTTGAATGTTGACGTACATTGGAAGGTATAGTTCACACTATGGTTTTTGGTATTGGGATCGAATCGGTTATATCAGGAGATCTAAATCAATATCGGCATAGGCCACTCCCAATTTCTCATTGATCCTATATCGTTGGAGATCTGAATCAATATCAAGGTAAGGCTACGTAGTTCTCATCCCCCGAACTTTGCTCATGCGAAAGCCTTATGCATTAGGTACGTCTTTTTTTTTTTTTTATACTGTAAAAAAAATTCCATGTTTTGAGAAAACCAAGAGTAAGATTGTCCAAGCCATATTGATATATATCATATGGATTTCTAGGATGATTGACACCCCATTTGATACAGTGTAATAAATCACGTTTGAGTTCTCTCCAACCATTGGGCAGCTCAGTGAGGCATCCGATGGCCGGGGATGTGTCGTGGAGCATATTGAATGATCAGAAAACAAGAAAGAAAAAGGGGCAGACATGTTTTATGGATTCAGCTCCTCTCGTGAACATTGATTGCTAGGTCAGTCCATAATTACCTAGGCAATTGACATATATCTAAAACCTGATCTAATGATTCTCGATATGGTACCTTTGTTTTGATCAATAAAAGTATAACCGTTAGATCAGTGCATACACATGTCCAATTGTCCAAATAACGAAGGACAAAACCTAGACGATTAACGCTCAGAAGAATATCCGATCCATATTTTATAAAGATAGATATCTCATTTTCCTTCAGTCATCACTCATCAGTTCGCTTTCTTTCATTTTCAAAGCGTCACTACGCCATCGAACATCTAAATCTATTAACTACAGTTACATCACAGCTTTGTCTTACCTGCCAAGCCACTCGGCCATAACCTGGCCGTTGATGTTCCTATCCTCTGGTCCCACTTGAGGTGACAGATCAAACAATTTACTTCAAGAATCACAGGTCTTTTTTTTTTTTTCTTTCTCAACTTAAATTAATGGAAAAATCAGGGATCAAAATCTTCTGTTTTTTTCATCCATGTTTTTCTTTGTTTTGCTACATGCAGAATGCGACACGTGGATAATAAGGAGACCACCGGTTAAGATTGGGTGAGGATTATTACATCTGGTGCATTGGTCTTAAAATTGTCCACAATACGTGTTCTGCAGGTAGCAAAACAAGGAAAAACAGGGATGAGAAAAACAGATGATTATTTTCCAAAAATCAGTGTACCTAGAACCCCACCCAAATTTCTTAAATGGATGGTAAAAGTCTTTTTTGTAATAAAAATAGAAAAATTCGGAAAAATCTTTGTGCCAAATTTCAAGTATTTATTTTTTCATTTAATGGCTTACTCTCATGTTTTATAATTCCTCTTATTTTTTTTATATAGAAAAATCTATTTGACATGAAACTTGATGCGTGAACAGAGATCTTGGGATTTATATATATGTCTATTAAATTTCAGCCATTTCCTAACTAAGACTATTGCACAATTAAGTAAGTTATATTATCTTGTCCCGCATCGTAGCCTAAGGTGGTAAAAAACACCCAATGATTGCCGCTAAAAAAGAATAATTTTAAGGACAAAGAGGTCATTTCAACGGAGAGGAGAAGAGAGATGGACATGACATGAATCTTGCTCGCCTTATCATACTATAATGTATGATGATCAATTAACTTGATAATTTTCTTAAAATTTTATATATTAAGATTATTAACATAAAATTAAAAAGGTTCACAAACCTTACTTTCAATTGTTAGTTGAAATTCTCTGCACGATATTTTATCGTTATTCCACTAAAGTATACATTCTAATACTTAATTATCATGACGGCGGACTTTACTTTAAGGAAAATAAATTACAATCACAAATAAAATAATTCCATGAAAAAAAAAAAGGTGGAGAAGAACAGTTGTTCAACTCCATCCCTTTTCTATTACACAAACTAGATACATTTGACATTTGTATAGATTTTCCCCTTTCAATAATATCTTCTCCACAAGTAAATTTATAGTTCATGTTATGCATAAGATGTCTTATTTTGATTGTTTATTCTAGATTCCACCTACCTCCTTTTCTATGATTTTCATTTTAAAAAAAATATAAAATTGTATTATTTGGCTTAGTAAAATAATATATAATAAGATGCTAACTTTTAGACAACAATATATTAGTAACTATGAAAGTTAACATATCAAGCATTAGAAAGATTCTTAAAATTAATACACTTCTTATTTTTAACATAAAATACACCTAACGAGACTTAAGGTGACCAGGGCAGTAAATCATTCAAGGATAATAATCCTAGCATATGCACCATTATTTGGTATTCAGATGGAATAGTGTTGTTCAACATTTTGAAAGGATGAAGTTTTGTTAGATTAGGGTTTTGGAAAAAATTTGATGAGGGACTTTGAGTTTCTTTTAGTCTCATTAACTGATTGAGAGAGAAGTTCCTATAATTTTTCTTCCTCTTCACCTTTCTCTCCTTCTCTAGGGATTTTTTTGTTCCAACAAAATATATTTTGAGAGAATTTCTTCTTAGAAAAAAAAATAAAATAAAGAATGATAATGAAGAAACAAAAATGAATCATATCTTATAATTCAAATTTTACACAAAAAGAATTTCATGTTCATACAAGCAAAGTCTAGGTTTTGATCTCTATTTTGAAAGGAATAGAAGATTTTATCCTCATCTATTAAAAAAATGTACATTCTAGAAGTTTATAACCCAAAAAATTTCAATAAGTTTGTAAGAAGTTAACCATTACACGGTATGGTGGAGTGTGCTCCTAACTTTCTCTTATTTTCATAAGCAAGTAAAGGTCTGACCTTTATTTTAAAGGACATGATGATCTAGAGATAAGGTGTATCACCATTCGCCAAGGATGAATTGATTGGTGAAAGAACTTAATTAGATTGTCTTAGTTTGATCCACTCCAAGCACACATCATTCAAATAGTATTCTAACTCAAGTCTCATCTTCTCAAAGCCTTCAACCTATAATTTCAAGATTTTTTTTTTTTTAATTCTTAAAACTTTTATTCATAGAATATTTTACTATTATCTCTTCTTCTTTTCATCTTTTCTAAGCCTTCAACCTATAATTTCAAGGGATTTTTTTTTTAATTCTTAAATTTTTTTTATTCATAGAATATTTTACTATTATACCTTCTTTTTCTTTTTCTCCATCTCGTGGACCAGGAAAAGTATACTGATGTTTAAAATGATTTTTTTTTTAAATAAAATTTTATATATTTTTTTCTTTCAAAGTCATAGTATTTTCCATTTATAGTATTTTAATAATTTTTCTATGGATATTAGGACATGGAAAGGGATAGAAATATGTACCTTTTTTTTAAAAATATTTTTCTAAAATTTAATATGTATATTCCAAAGATAAAAATTGTAATAGAATTTAGGGCAATGATGGACACCGTATGGATAGTATACACCATCTTACAATCACTCTTCTTTTTTATACTTTTTGTTCTTATTGACCGTGTGGATCCCTCATATACAAATCGCTCCCATGCCAATACACATGAGCATCCCCCCCCTCTCCCTTGAGTTTTAGAAGACAAGAAAAGAGCATTTATTAATTATTTTACGATTAAGTTTCCTTCATCCGTGGCATTTTTTTACTAATCCAATTGTGACACTATGATTGCATATTAATTTCATCTTTTAACTTCTAAACCTTTTTCATAAACTGAAATACATTTATCTCCAATCAAATGTTGGGTGGGGTGAATGAAGAGATTCTCTCTTCACCAAAGGTGGAGAGAAACTAAATCCAAGGTGAAGAGAGAATCTCGCTAGGTCCAACCAATGTACAAGCCGTAAGAAGAGGCAATGATAGAGAGAAAATCTTGCAACAGATTATGATTAATTATATGTTTCCAATTGGTGGGTTTCTTATGGGAATACATATATTTTTAGTACTCTTCTTAGTAGAATAAATCGATTAGCATTAATGTATGAAGAAAGAAGCCATGATACATGTAGCCCGCAATGACCGCTTCTTATATTGGGAGTAGCAGAAGAAGGATATGGTTACTAGAGAGCGAGAGATCAGGTTCTCGTATTTGTATGAGATTGTTCCACGTAGATGGAATACATCACAGAAATCAAATCGTATGAAAATAGTTCTATACAAGAACCTGATCCATACCCCAGAGACCCATGCATGCATGGGAAGAAAGAGAGAAAGTTAAACCATAAGACTCCTCTTACCCAAAAGAAAAAACCATGGACTCCTATGTGGACCGAGTGATTGAATGAGTGGTTTTGAATCGAAAGGTTTAGGAAAGTCTTCCATCAATGGTTATGGATAAGCCATCTATCCTAGGAGAGGGAGAATGTTAGGAGGATTATTCAACTAGCAATGATTGAATTAATTGTTAGAAAATTAACCATGGTCGAGTTATCTGTTAGGAGATATGTCAGCTCATAGCAGACGGAGACAAACCCACCAATGAGCGAGAGGTTCAAGTCGACCATAAAAGAGACAATCCAGCCAATAAGGGGAATCACCAAAACATCTATATAAAGGACCTTTAGCAAATTTGAAAGGTAAGACCCTCGACGTACTGAGTACTCTACTAAGGTTTCCTCTCTAAGTTAAGACTTGACTTTGGCATCGAAGCCTCTTTCTCAAAACTTCCTTCGGATCAATTTCTAATCTGTATTGTACAAGTTTGTACGATGCTAGTTAGACCGTACATTAATAGTTGTCATACAGAACCTGATCCACATTCTCGAGAGACCTGTGCATGCACGCAAAGAGAGACAAAGAGTGTGTTAAACCATGGGCTCCTCTTACCACAGAAAAGGAAAACCATGGTCTCTTATGTGGACCCAGTGATTGGATGAGTGGTTTTGAATCCAAAGGTTTAGGAAAGTCTTCCATTAGTGCTTATGGATAAGCCATCTACCCTATTGGGTTGTCGCGTTTCTACGCTTCACGTCAACGCTTGTGTTAAAGTTTGGCCGTGGTATATAATAAGGCACCAACTTGTTTCATTCCTTCACTCTTCAATAAAATCCATTCAATACTCTGACGTGACTATCACAACTCTCTGAAGTCTTCTTCCAAGCAATCCCAAGTCTCAACTGTCTGCTGTGGCGGCGGCAGCTGCTGCTGCGGCGGTGGTACCGATGCTAATGGCAGTGCCGGTGACTGCCGGTTAAGTTCTTCAAGACTTTAACTTGAGACTTCTCTAGAGAGAGAGAGAGAGAGAGATTAAAATTCAGAGCACTCAATAAGTCACTAGACGAGAACTGATATGGGCTTCACTTTAATTATTTGCATAGGTCATATACCATATATTTTCGTATGACATCATGATCAAAGTGTTCATGTTTAAGACTTTATTAACAAGAAAAGCCAAAGTTGGAAGAAAATAAGGCACCAAGGAACTATAGTTTATAAGGACACTTGAGTTTACTATGTTGTGGTGATAGATACTTAAAGAATCTAGATGGCACTTACCAATATATTACTGAAGTATCCATCAACACAACCATTGGAAAGGAGAGTTCATTATTTTCATAATTGAGTAATTCTCTTATTTAAGGACTTATTTTGTATCTTGAGGGAGGATCTAAGCGTGACGTAAGGGTGTTGGGGTACCATGTCTTATATTCCGTCATTTGTAAAAGTTAAAATTTTCTTTAGGAACTATATGGGTATTTTGATAAATTTATTGTATAGGGTTACAATATTATTATGTTAAAATATTTTCAAAGATGGTCACTTGTGATGTAGTGAGGCGCTAAAAAAAAAGGCCAAAATACCATATAGAGATGGAAACATGGATAACACACGAATACCTTTTAGCTTTGCAATATAAAGAATTCCTAGGATGTTTGGATAACCTTTCTACTAACAAAACCCTTTGATCTTAAATAAATATCCTAAATTGTAAGTATCAACTTTGAATCGAAATCATCTATGCCTTTTTGTAGTTGTTTCATAATTGAAGTACGAAAGGTACTATTTTGTGGTTAGTTCCACCAATCCGATAGTAAAGATAGAATACCTTAATAAAATGATTTCATTTCATGATGATAGCACATAAATAACAATAAAAAAATAAAGTTTTAAAGTGAAAAAATAATGAGTTTTTGTTGCATATAAGCAATAGACACATAGTATTAGTGAGTGTATGGACAAAATGGAACATGGCCACCTTATTTCCCAGCTACGCGGAAAATGAAATTATCAATTAAAATAAAAAAAAACTTGGAAACAAATTGGGAAATTGAGTTTAACT
Source organism: Macadamia integrifolia (assembly GCF_013358625.1). Taxonomy (NCBI): domain Eukaryota; kingdom Viridiplantae; phylum Streptophyta; class Magnoliopsida; order Proteales; family Proteaceae; genus Macadamia; species Macadamia integrifolia. The sequence goes on along the minus strand of NC_056558.1, from coordinate 8,568,922 downwards.
TTTTTTTGTAATATTGGTAATATTTTATATGCTATTTTTGTTGCATCGAAATTCAAACATGGATGAATTTTATAAAGAGGAAGACTTCATGGTCATTTGTTAATATGCTAAGTTTCAACTTAATTAGAGTTATCACATGACGAAATAAACTGTTAAAATTTTTAAAATTATAAAATGATTGAATTTGAAACTAAATTTTGAAAAATGATTTTTTTTGGAGGGGGTAAAATATATGATTAATTCTCACTACAATCATAGTTACCATTTACCCAAAAAAAAATTTTGTTTTCTTTTGTTGAAATATTAGGAGTGAAAGGACATAAGAAAGAAGGAAAAGTGAGAGAGAGAGACGAAGAGAGGAAAAGTAATTCCCAAATTTCCAACTCATGAATATCCCATCTCCAATCACCATCCACCTTCAATTCCACCATGAAGATGGTGTTGATGATGATGATGTCTTGATGATACATCAAGGGCCCCACATCAAATTCCCCACTCACACGGCCACACTTCTTTCACTTGAAATTAAAACTGAAAAATCATGGGTCCCACTTACATGATAGATGTTGGCGACCACATCGCTGCATCTCTCACGTAAAAGACAGGAGAAAGGAAAAGAAGGCACAGGGAATCTATCATTTTCGGCAACATACGTACACCATTTGTTTAAGAGCTGTGACGGCATCACACTACTCCTAAGGTCGATCGAACGGATCTGGTTATGTTCATTGTATATGGTTATGCAGGCAGGCCCCACAAAATGTGTTGGCGGAAACTCAAGCGTACAGCGGAAAGGATCGGACTGCATTATGGTCCCTTACACTGAATACATTGTATGAACCATAGATGAACTGAATGGTTTACCAGAAAAAACAGAAAAAGGAAAAACCCTAACTCTGATGTGAGAGAGAGAGAGACAGAACTTAAAGGTGTACTCGGTGCATGAGCTTTGGTATATGTGAGGTTTGGGGCCAGAATCACATAATTTTACCTCGAGAGTATTGAGGAGTTGTTTTGATCAATTGATCATCAAGTTGTAATATTCATAGATTTATTGTTGAACCAAGTACACCCAGAGAGAGAGAGAGAGGCCTGAAAACCAATTGGACCGAAAGTCAATCAGTTATAGTTTTGGTTTTGTTTTTAAATAACAATTAGCTCATCGGTTGGTTATGATCTGGGCCAATATGTACTAAAGGCCTAGGTGACTAAATCGATCGATACAATCCTATTGTTGGCTATTTTTGGAAGGACGTGAGTTCTTTGAGCAAGTGGCATAGGGGAATGCCAATGAGATGCAACAAAATACTGTCATACATTAAAGTGTAATGAGATCATTTCATGTGAGGAAAAAAGAGAGATACATACAGGTGCTAGGATACCTAAACTTTCTTATTTTTGAAATTTGAAGGAAGTTAAAAATGGATCCTGATTTGTTTTCATATCGAACCATGTCAAGCCAGATGGATTTTCTTAGCTAATGGTTTGAGAAGGTATTTTTTCTTCTTCCTTCGATCCTAACTTGAAAGACAAGGACCTTTTGTTTGGATGCAATATTTTCCGGAATTTAGCATAAGTCTAAGGAAGGCCGTGTGTTCTATCCCCTCCACCTTTATCTAGTAATAATAATTGTAATAATAAGCGTGGCCAATTAGTTCAAGGGGTTAAATTGTCTAAATTCTTTTTTGGATTAAGATTCCTTTATATATTTGGAACATAGAAATCCAAGATATATTAAACAAATGGTGATTAAAAGAACATGTCAGAATTTAAATACACCTATACATAGGTGTCATTTAGATGGTCTCTTTGAAAAATACCATAGTTGATCTTATGGTTTTATTTCCTTCAACTTTATAAGAATATTTATTTTTTGAAAAGATTAAAAAAAATATATGTCATTCGTCAAAAGAGGAGGATCATTGTATTGAAAGATAAGTTGGAGGATGCGATGAAAGCTACAATTTGTCACATTTGAATTTTATTCGAATCTTCCTAACTGTCAGATGCCTCTTTGAACAACCCAACTTTTAAAAAACGTCTAGACAAAGCATATGCTGTGCTTCCAAAATAAGGGTGTTAATCGGTTATTGTTTTGGTGTATACGGTTCGATTCGATTTGGTGCAAGATTTTTTAGGTAAAATCAAAATCGAACCATTTAGTGAACGGTTTCATAAATTAAAACCGAAATCATTTATAAATGGTTTTCTTATATTTTCTAATTTTTTATCAAACAACTTTTTTACCTTTAAATTTTCTAATGAAAGTGATGTAAATTGTAATATTGAATTGAATTGTTTTTCGTTATATGCTTCTATTAATAATTATTTGATGTAAATTAATTTTTTATTATTAAAATATATTCAAACTTCACATTGATTGACTTAAATTTACTATGCATACATTAATTGGTTTAACGGTTTACTAATGATTTAAACTTTAAAATCAAAATTAAACCATTTAATAAATAGTTTTACCGTTTCAATGTAAATAATACAATTTAATTTTCATAAATAATTTGATTTCAAATTCATGTCCATATTTTAAACAGATAACTACTTTCTTACTAATAATTACCACATTGCCCATCTATGAGCCTGGTTAGGTAGGGTCACCCCAGATATTTCTATAGACGGCACCGTCCATAAAAAGCTGTTGCCTTTTTCTAAAGGGAACTTGGGAAGCGATTCAAGGGAAGGTAAGGGAGGCGTGTCACTATGTCCCGTACAAAAAAATTTTGGGGAACAGTTTTAATGGAGAAAGTTTGCAGATTTTGGCCACCATAAAGCTGCGTCCCCAACGGACACGTATTTTGAAATCCAATCATACGACACGGCTTTCAAGATTCCTTGGGCCCACATACACACTTTTCCTTTTCTTTAACCTTTTTCTCTTTTCTTTCCTTTGTTTAGAGCCAGACTAACGGTTGTGATTCACAAATGAGAGAGAGAGAGAGAGCCTTGGGGGAGTGGGCAGTAAGGCCTACTATAACCTATAAAGAGGCTACTAGGTCTGTTCCCATATCTTTCAACTGTGGAAAACGAGAAAAAAAAGTGGAAAGAGAGAGAAAGAGACATATCTTTGAGAGAGAGAGAGATTTGTGTGGCGTTGTGGGTGTTTGTGCGTGTCTCTGCATACTTCACTGAATTTTATATGAATAGCTCTTGCTTTGTACCTCTTCTCTCTTCCTCAATTTTGTTTTGAAATTACAAAAATGGAAAAGATCACCATAGGTTCATGGTTGCATCTAAAATTGAGCTCAGCGGAGACACTGCCGTTAGAATTAGGGATGTGTAAATGGATAATCGAAATTTGTATTTGTTTAGGGATATCTGTATTCGATTATAAGGTATGCACATTAAATTTTGGGGGTTTTTAAAAAATAATTATTCAATTCGATTAAATAATTAATTAATGATTTTGGGGGTTTTTGAAGTTTAAAAAGGTTATAGAGAATAAGGAAAAAAATTAAAATAACATAGAAAGATAGATTAAGAACAAATTATATTCATTGGGGTGAGAAAGGTTTGAATCACACAAGTCAAAAAGTAAACTGATAGCTGAAAATCTGAATTCAATTCACATCCATATTCGTTTAGGGGTATCCGTGTCTGGTCTAGAAATATCTGAATCCGAACACATTCGATCCGATCCGTTTACATCCCTAATTTGGAATGGTGTACAACTAGCACTAGGGGTGTCAAAACCTAGCCCAAATTGATAAAACAGATCAAAACCAACCAATAAAACCCGAACCAAACCAAATCTATCCTTATTGGATTGGTTTTGGACTGAGGTATGTTGGGACCGATTTTCAATCGGTCCAAATCGAACAGACCAATAACCAAACCAAATGAAACCCATAAAAAAAATGATTTTGAGATTATAAATTGCTGACTATCCATTTTTTACAATATTAGTGAGAAATTTTTTTATTGTAAAAAGGATTTTCACAAATCATTGAATATTACAATATAAATAGAGCAATTGATTTGTAAGTTGTAATAATGCTTCCATTATTTCCTTATTCACTATACAAAACTAGTTGGATAGTTAAATGAATGATTTCATAATAGAGTTAATTTTGTGATTTCAATATTAGTTATCTTCTTAATAATTTGTCATCCATTGGTTTTAATATTAGTTATCTTTCTTATACAACGACAAATCATGATTGAATCATAAATTTAAAATATTTTTTTCGTCAAATCTTGTCACCATAAGTTATGAATGTAAGATTTCATTATGGTTCAAGCCCAATAATAAAGCGATCTAAATCGGTATTAATCCGATGTTGAAAAATCAAAATAAATTGAAGCCAAACGAGATCGAAACCGAAACCGATCGAAAATTGAAGTTCCTTAATAAATTGGTTTTGGTCTCCCTCATTTATAGACAGAAACTGATTCAACCAAACCAAAACCAAACCGAACCAACCAATTGATACCCCCAACTAGCACCATGGTTTTAAGTAACAGTATTGGATGTCTATATCGAGTGGTCCATCTCAGTCTGGCAAGTCTCTAATCTTGATACCTAATCGATATTATATTAATTGAATGATACGGGTCAAAGATAAAAAAAGTCAAGTATCCATTTTCTTTTAGGGAAAGTAGAGGTTTTTCTATTTGATACGGACGAGACTGAACCATTTTGATATCATAATGGTTTTGAGGGTAGTCAATATCCATTCCGATATCATGCACTAAAATCATGTGTAACATAGCCAGTGGTATTGTGGTTTTAAGAATCATTCGATCCAATTGATCTGAATCAGAATCGGTCAAGGCTGATCTTAATGTAAATCGATTTGATTTTCGAATAAAAATACCCTAGAGGCCAAGAATATACTAATTTTGGGGCTTTTCCATACTAATCTAGGTTGACTATGTGTTTTGAATGCTTGCGTGATATTTTTAAGTACTTATTGATCACATCATGTAAGAATATCATCGAGATGATAATGAGTATTGAGAATATTTCTAAGTCTTAAAGGTCAATCAATTGTGAGATCCAAGAATATGGCAAATACTAGACAGTCTAGAAGATCGATGAGATGTCTCTATCAAGAATACGATTACCAGGGGATTTAAAAGATTAGTGATAATGTACAAACTTTAATTCCACATCGTCTAAGGGGAGATTACTGAGTTAGTTAATAACATCTAGTCTCCTTAACATGGCATTACGTGTTTTAAAATCTTATTTTTTCTCGGATTGAACGAATGTATGTAAAAAATAAATTGACGAGATATGACTTAATTATAATAAGTAACTGTCAACCTAAAGCACCTTTAACTAAACAAATTATGAATTTTTTTTCCTTTTATTCCAAATTATGATAATCCTATGTATTTACCGATTTAGCCTCGGAAGAAGAACAAATGGAAATACCAATTTTAAACCAGCAAATACGATCCAGGCAAAGAGGGACAGACTATGCTGATACTTGCCGCACCTTGGGGAAACGTAGTCCTCCAGCGCAAACCATTGGATTTGCTTGGAAACCTGAGTTCCAATCACATCCGACGGTGCAGAGTAAAGTCAGCTGCAACTAGCCAACTGGTAGTGTCCCTTTGGTGCTGTCCCTGGAAGGTTATAACGTGCGTCTCGGGTAGATATTCTAAGACTACTCCCTAACATATAAGCCATTCGATCGTAATCTCTTAATTCAATCACCGCTCTTTCCCCATTATCTCAGGAATTTTGAATTACCGAGATGATATATTACTTGAAACAAGAGAATAAGACGAGAATTTGAATTTTTTTCCCATAATTACCCTTACAAAGATAGATTACTTTTTTCTTAATCCCCGTTAGGATTATGATTTTTTTACATATAAGAGTGATTAACAAACGAGCTAATGATTCCCGCCAATTTAGTACGGAGCGGTAAAGCGTAAAGAAATTAGAAGCAACCCAGACTCATTCACTGCCCAGTACGTCACTATACTCTGAAACCCTTCTGGAACCCACGTGAATTCTCAATCTCTCTCTCTTTCTCTGCAAGTCGTCTTCCATTTCTTGCTTTTTACTTTTTAAATCTTGTTTGTCTTATTCTTGATGGACTTATTCCCTTCTTCCCTAATCAATTAAGCTTCTTCTCCACTGCTTCTGCTGCAACTTCTTTTGTACAATGGTCTCCATTGGACATAGATACAGTTCCATTTTACAAAATTCTCGATGGGTTCTCTTTTTTCTGCTTCATTCCTGATCTGGGTTAGCTTTAGTTCCACTGATCAAGGCAGTACCAATGAAGGGTGGGAGCTTGTTCATCAGAGAAGAAATTGCAGTGCTCCTCAGCACCAAAGAAATTGTGTTCTTCCATTTTCACATACTGCGGTTGTTGACACGCTTTCTGTGGATTCTTTGAACCCAATCTTGAATCTGAGAACGGGAAGCAATTGAGCGAAGTGGGTGATGGAGAAGATGTTGTTGAAGAGCAGTTGAATCTCAGTGAAGACGGAGCTGGAGAGATCAGTAATTGTTGTTGCTGAAACACTCCAGATGAAGAAATTGCCGCATTTGGGCAATTGTCTTCGTTTAAGATCGCACTCGAATCGCTGTCGGAAGATCCATAAGCAGTATTGTTGTTGCAATCTTGGTTTGGTTCAGCTGTCTCAGATCCTCCAAGCCCAGCAGCAGCCATGGAGATCTGACTCTGTTCAGTTACAACTCTGTTATCAACAGATTCCGAGATCAGGATCTCTTCTTCTTTAGCTGCTGAGACATTGCTCTCTGTGTTATCTTCTTGGGTCTTCGCTTTCAGCTCCCTAATCTGCAAAACCCACATTCTCTGATAAATTAAATTGCCCAATACATCAAAGAAAGGCTTAATCAAGACTACTCTTTTATTATAATTACCTCTGCAAGTAAAGCTTCTTTGTCTTGTTGGAGGGCTTCGAAATTGAGCTTAAGAGAATCGTAATTGGCCTTCAAAACGTTGTAATCTCTCTCCAATTGCTTGGTCTTCCACCGGGCTCTACGGTTCTGAAACCAAACGGCCACTTGTCGAGGCTGCAAGCCTAGATCCTGGGCTAGCTTCACTTTCCTCTCTGGTTCAAGCTTGTTCTCGACTTCAAAATTCCTCTCCAAGGCTTTCACTTGATCTACGCTCAATCGCCTCTTCTTCTCAGAGATCTGACCAGATTCTTCAACACAATCTCCATCGTCTAAGCCATCCAGCATGGACTGAAATCCTCTCCGGTAAACATGGGAGCTGCCTTTCTCCTCTGAAAGCAGTTCACAGATAATTAGCCAAGTTAGTAGAAGACAGAGAATTTAAGTGCTAAGGTCTCAGATCCAAGAACAAAAGCTGAAACCCATGAAGGACCACACCATAAAAAGCTTTAAAACAAGCTCAAAGACAAGAAAAACCTCGAAGCAAAAAATTTTAATCAACACAAACTAAGCTGTTCATGTTGTACCCAGAAAGAAAAGACTCCAAAAAGCCATTAAAAACACTTTGGTTTTTTAATAATTTGGATCAGACTGTATTACCTGAAGATGGGCAAACGGAGATGAAAGCACCCAATGAATCTGAGCTAGCAAGTCTCTTCATGACTGAAAGGAATTGAAGAATTTTAAACAAAACGTATTATATCAGGGCCTTAATTTTTTTTCTTTTGCCCACTTTGCTTTCAGTTTCTGAAGCTCAGAGGAGTTCTGAAAGAAGCTCTCTTTCACTAAGAAGCTATGGAGAAAGAAACACTCCCATGCCTTAAACAAGACTTGGATGGCCGAAAGTTTGTAGAAACTGAGGCTTTAAACAACAAGTGATCCCTCTCAGCTTGCCTATATATTTTACTTCTCAGTATTTCTCCTTCTGAACCCATCAAAACCAGAAGGAAAGAATAGAAGAAGGGACCCTTAGAACCAGTAGACAAGAAGCAAGCAAGCAAGCCAAACAAAGTAAAATTTCCGAAAACCCCTCTCTCTCTTTCTCACTCAACCTCGCTCGTCATTACCCGATCAATCTCATCTAAGGCAAAGCAAATTTCAAGGCTTAAATCTTTGATTTTTCAATCTACAGAGAGAAACGGCGAGAGGCGAGAGGCGAGAGGCGAGAGGTGAGAGGTGAGAGAGAAACAGATGACATACAGAAAAGAGAGCAGAAGTTCACGACCCGCTGGCCACTCTATCTTTCTCTTTATATAATAACCAACTTGGGTTAGATGTAAGGTTAGAATATGACTCTAGGGGTTTACATAATAAATAAACTCAAATTGAAATTATATGAAATGAGACGAAATGAGACTCAAATGCATTACGGCCCCAAAGATGTTTTCAAAGCAGAGAAGAGATGTCAAATATGAACGTTGGTTAAGCACCGAAGAAAAAAGAAAGCTTAATAAGGTGTACAGCTCGGCTTGGCTTGGCTTAACTAGCGGAGATTCTGCTGTTGCCAGCGAATCCTTGCCGTCGTCAGTGCAGAAAAATAGCCGACTAAGGAAATATGATCTACACGCATTTCACACCGTAACATTCGCTTTCATGTTCTTCCCATAAATAAAAAATTGTTTCATAGCATAATGGTCCAAATCATAATGGGTCTATTAATATTACAGTCTTGATTTGGGTGTCAAATTGTAGAAACGTAAACAAAACAAGCAATCACACAATGCACACAAATTTACAAGATTCAATAAGATTATCTATGCCCTCGATGAGATGAGATCATGTTTCACTATCAACGGAAAATAGGGTTACAACACACATCCTCGCACCTCTCTTAGCTTGCTTACAGGGAAAGAAAACTTAGCTACAAAAATATAATGAAATTCTATAAAGGGAATTCAGCCCACTTTTGCCACAGATGAAATTAAAGACATCGTATACCCAACACAAATCTAATAAAATGTAATGGGCCATATCTTAATGGGCCTTCCAAAATATAACCCACTTAGATTTCAAATGGAAAAAGTAATGGAATGTTATGGTTTCCTTTGTGGGTTAGGGTTCAGATATCCTATAAGCTTCTCACCCAACCAATACAAGTGAGTCTCAGATTAATGTAGTTTATTTGCAGCTTTGCATAACAGAATTGAGGTAATGAATAGGGCCCATTTAGGCCCAGGTACTGTTATGGCCCAGTAGTGGTTAAAAGAGCTAGAAACCAAATGCATCCATTTGCTTCACCATGTTACCTGGCTCACGCAGCAGATTTCGGCTACGATCTGCATTTACTTCCAAATTTTATAATGAAAAAAAGAAAAAGTGAATTATTATTGTCACAGGATTATGTTGTATCTTCAAACGTCACAAGGCAGAGATGCCACATGAACAACGATATGTCCATTCAAATCGTTGGATAGAGAGCACATGGTGACATGCATCCCTATTATATTATGCATGTGTACCGGTACTCTAGATATTACTATGTACACTCCCAACTCTGAGGAAGCACAAACGGTTTAGATTAAAAATATCAGAAATCTTGAAAATTTAGATTTGTCTTGTGATTTTTGAGACAATTGTCACATTCCTTTTCTTTTTTTTTCATTCCTTACAAGAGACCATAGGCCACTAGGATGGTGTCCCAAGAGGATGGCTAGTGGTAGGGGTGAGATCAAAGGAGGGTGTCCCAAGAGGGTGGCTAAAGCTCAAGCCTACCATGACGAGACAGATGTTTAAGCAACTCAGTTGTCTGCATCACATTCCTTTGCTATGGATAACTACCCAAGAAAAAAAGATTAAGATGATTGATATCAATCTTGGGGGATAAAGTGTTGCAATGAAACAGACCCAAGGTCCAAAACCAAGTCCATGAAAATGTGTGACAACCAACAAATTTGTTATCCCTTTCTCTATAAATTGATAGAATAGACAATTCAAGTTGGATTATGTGGTATTGCACAAGGGTCATAATGGAATAGACATGGGGTCCACTATTTAGGCTGTTGACCCATGCAAAAGCCACAAATTTGTAATCTCTTTCACTATGAGTTGATAGAATAGACTATAGTACCACAAGTTTAGAAGGTCATTAGATTCAATAAATTGAATCATTAATCTAAAATGCATTGGGTAATGAGAATTAGCTATTGGGCCTTACTCTATTATCTCACTTTCCAAGGAAAAACATATTCTAAATTAGGGTTCTTAACAGCAAGAATTATTGCATTAGCTGAATAAGTCTCCTATCAGTAGAACTGTTATTGGAATGACATGTAATCTATTGATTAGATGCTACTTTAGGGTTTGAATATTGAGCTTTGGAAGGCCCTGTAGGTGTTGTTTTCACTTCATATGGCTTTATTCTAGTTTGGGCTGAGCCAAGGGTATTTTCTAGCTCATCTAAGTCCAGCAGGGCCCATTCCCTTGGCCCATCTTGCTTACTTAATGAGGTTGGCTCCTCATGCGCAATAGCCAGCTGACTAAAAAACAATCTATTATTGGCTTTTCATGCTTTGCCTAATTATCAAAATGTATTCCGCTCAAGGATTGGTCTGGATTCTGGAACCAACATAGTATTCGAAACCGGATCAGCTCCCTGTGCTTAACTGCTTCACGTACGGTTTTGTGATGACACATGTCCATTTGAGTGATAGAGTCACCAGTCTTTTTTTAATGGGCCAATCCCTAGCCCATTTAATCTTTTTTTTTTTTGAAAGCAAATAGCCCATTTAGTCATGGACAAGTTAATGGGCTGAGCTTTCATAGCTGGAGAACTGTGCCCAATAACCCCAAAGCCAGCGTTGGTTGTGAGATCAAAAGCACCAGATAGAGGTGAAAACTCAGATCCAACATCCTGAAGCGTCTCAGCATGATACCCAACTGTACGCTCTAAGCCAACGGGTCTAAGCTACCACCTCCATTGTACAGTAAAGGAGCCCCACCCAAAAGACCCACCCAACACTCTACAAGAAGGTTTTATACCAAGAATTCATAATATGATAATCAAGTCCCATTTCTTTTCTGGGTTAGCAGTGGCTAATCTTGTTAACTAGCTTAACTTGCAGGGTAAGCTGTTACCCAGCTGGGATGTTCCACTTCTATAGAGAGAGAGAGAGAGAGAGAGAGAGCATGGGATACAATTATTGAGTAGATGATTTGACAAGCTTTGCTTTTCTGTTTAGTTTGTTACTTTCTCCACAAAATGATAAAAAGCTAGACTTTCTACTGAGATATGATATGATAGGAACATGGTTGAATCAGAACTCGGCTTCTTGATTTGGGAAATGATTCTTCTTTTGGAAACCCTAAAGCCTAGAAAGATGCTTCATTCTAATGATTGGTTCCTCTTTACTCCCATGAACATGCACCCAAATCTATCTTGGATTCAGATACACGGATCTCTCATCCTTACACCCTGATTCTCATTAAATACTTCTTAATCATTTTTCAAATCTATAAAAACTCAGATGGAGATCTTCTATGATCCAAAAATGGCATCAACTCAGTATTGATTGGAAACCCACATTCTTTAAGGAAGCCATAGAAGCTTTACTTTACTTTAATCCTAAGAAATTCATCATTTATGATCAGTCTACTTGAGAATCAGAACTGAGATCAAATCCAGAACAGTTACAGATGACTAAATCATGCTGTTTAAGGTAAGATCAGGACAAGCCCATTTGACTGGAACATTTTTTGTAAAACCTGACAGGCCAAGCATATTCCCTGCAACACCAATGACTTTCTCATGAATCCATGTGCTCCTGTTTGAGCTTGTGCTATGCATGTGAACCCATTTGACATCTCATTCTCTCAATGATACAGTAAAGCTATTTGCAGATATTCCTCAAAGAAGATACTGACTTGTTGGAAGAAGGCAGGAAATTTGTTTTGTGGCTATTAAGGAAAAGCATGGAAGTGGAGATGACATGACATGAAAGAAAGAAATTAAGCTTTCTTGTACGCGCCCATCAAATCATCTTTAAATTCAAAAAAGTGTCCGGGCAAGGGCCACCACTCACCGGCATTTGTTCTTAGTCAATGAAAGATCAAATCAAGTTAATAGATGTCTGACGTGCTGCGGAAAAGATAGTTGCAATTAGCTTCCATGAGTTGCCCTCATTTTAGAGACTAGGTAGGAAAGAGATACATGAGTTGGGTTTTTGGCAAGTAAAGGGAAGGGGGGAGGGGTTTTGTAGGGGACTCCTTTTTTATGGATGGCAGCTTTTTCGTTTTTTGCTTTCTCATCTTTTCTCTAGATGCTTTCAAGAGACTGTTGAAAATATGGAAAGTTTAGAATCTTTCTTAGACTTTGTTACTCTCTATCTATCTATCTAAGTTTAGAATCTTTCTTAGACTTTGTTATTCTCTATCTATCTATCTTTCTTTCTTTCTAATCATGCAAAAGATCAAATGGGCTATGCGTGTGTGTTTTTGGTGGATGAAGCAGCTTTTCATATGGCTCCATTTTTTCTTTTAAGGAGGAATCCTTATTTGGGTAAGCTGACCGTAGACCATCGTTGTTATTGTAACGAAACAAGGCTTTTCCGATTGATAATAAGTCAGTGGTAGTCCCAAGAAGATGAGACTTTCTATGATCAAAGAAAGATTAATAGTTCGATTGACTCTCCGAGTAAAAGGCCCCCATCAATGTCGTGTATGATGATTTATTCAAATTTCGATGTATGGATTCAAGGGTCCTGTTCTACTTCTTCCATGAGTTCTGCATGCAATGACTGAAAACATTCTCTACCCTTAAAAAAAAAATCACAAACTAACGTCAGAAAATGATAGATGTCTGGTGCCAATTAATTGCCATAAAGTATATGATAGGGGTGTCGCAGATCAGTTTGATATGATTTTGGTTGGAAAGACTGAATTGGTTTCGACCTGAGAAGGGGTGAAATCTGAAACCAAACTAATCGGTGAAGGTATGGGTTCAGCTTGATTTAGATTCTGTTTAATTGGGTGTTCTCTCATCGGTTGATGTTAGGTTCAGTCCCATTTGGATTCGGTTTACCATAAATATATATATATATATTTATATACGGTGAAGGTATGGGTTCAGCTTGATTTAGATTCTGTTTAATTGGGTGTTCTCTTATCGGTTGATGTTAGGTTCAGTCCCATTTGGATTCGGTTTACCATGTATATACACACATAATTGCCCCTTGGATCGGTGTCCAACCATCACTCAAAAGTGGACTGGGCTCTGTTGCACTGCCACAAGTGCAACTTTGATGCAACTACCATGGCAATCAAGGTCTTTTCTTTGCTAATGAGGAACCATCGAACCTGTTTTATGGTTCAGGCCCACGGGAAAACCCCGGACACACACAGCCACACCTATGATCAGTCACAAATAGTCTTGAACTAAAGACGTCTGTTAACACAAAACACTTTTGAACCAGTGGAGCTACACCCAGGGTGTTACTGCTAGACTCTTTTAACCTCATGATGGATTTATTGTCCCAGCAAGGCCTTAAGAGTATTTGGTGGGGCAGGTCGAAAGAATACTGTAAATATTAACAAGAGGATAAGATGATCAATCAAGGAAGCAAAAGAGGAGAATATAGTGGTGGCACTGGTTACTGTTTCATGGTTTTAGAACTCGGGATCAGAATCGGTGGACTCAGCTGATCCAACTTGTATCCAATTCCAAGTTTTTAAACCTTGACCTGTTTCCCAACCCTAATTTGGAGGATGAGGGTAAGGATTTCTTACCCCTATAAGAAAATATGAAGTAAGGTCTCACCCCCACAAATATTACCCATCTTACCTGGGTAGCATATAGGTAATTTTACATATACCCAAAAAGGCCATAACCCATACTTTCCCCCAAAACTGATAAGTTCTAACCCATAGCCCATAAGCCCATAACAGAGAGCCATTTCAAATCCCTATGCTCCAAGCCCAAATTAACTATATCCATCCCTCTTTTACCCTTACCTTTCCCCTCTCTTTCCTTTCAATTTTGCTGTCCTCCTTTTCTGTTAAATACAGTGTACAATCACATAGCATCCCCCCTTTTTTATCTTTACTATTTTATCTTTCAAGAAAGGGCAAAAGAGAATCCTTTAAGCTGTTCAATTTCCATTTTATTTCAATGGAAGACCTTCAGACCCCCTTTTGCAAAGAGTTTGGATAAAAATGTTTTGGTAAACATCGATGAAATTTTTAAAGCGTGAAACTTATACATACATTAATCATGATCTAGACACTACCAAACATTACATCTCTTAAAATGCAAGAAAGTTTCATTTTGTTAATGGTCTAAACAGCTTAGACTTATGTTGATCGAATAAGTTGACAGTTGAACCCAAATTGTCATTTATCTCTTGATAATATTTTGAAGATTCCATGCCATGGACCCTTAACTATATTTCAAGACCTTGAAACTGTTACATCGCATAGTAAGACCGTTCAGAAAGTCCTCAAACTCAGATCATTCTCCTCCAGACATGCAAATGCCTTCCAAAACTATTGTTTAACAAACTACTGTTGAACAAGTAATAGGATAATCATCATTACAGGGAGGTGAGTTGGGCAAGAATAGTTTCTGAATCTTGATTGGAACATCATCTTATACTTCCATCAATGCTCTTAAGGTCTTCAGTATACATTTGGATATGAAAAACAAGGTAACACAAATCTACTTAAAAATGTTTTAGAAGGGTGTGTAATCTATTCCAATGCCCATCACCACTTCAGTGCGAAGTTGCCAGGAACTCGAGTTGACTGTTAAAAAATCACTTTAGGTATTTTCTTCTAATGAAAAATGAACAGGATCCTAAACAGGAAAACATGATGTCAACAAGTAAAAGGTCATAGTAATCATATCAATATGAACTTACATGAGAACTGTAACTCAGTAGAGGCCCAAAAATTTCCACCAGAAACCTCCAACAACTCCCCAGATGGTAGCATTTACAAGGGCCATGATAAATCCTACTTTGAAAATATCAGGAAGGTCCACATAGCCCGCTGTCATAATAAGGGATATAAGAAGATGAAAAAAGTAAAAAAAATCATCAGTTTCCATGCTGTTATGGATATTGACCAAAATAAATCAAAAGGTCATACAGGGAAAAGTAGCAAATCAGCATGCCATGTTTTCAACAATTTAGACATCCACAGGAGAGATATGCACACGCACAGGGTCATGGAAGGAAGAATAAGGGTCCTAAATGAAGAATGAATTTGTGAAATCAAATTTGGACAATCAAATGAGAAAGAAGCATGGCAAACAGTAGCATAAAAAAACAATATGAAAGAATGAACTATTTTAAAGGAATACCTCCATAGTACACTGCTGCCTGACCACTGCTATAATGAGTTATTGCTCCAAATAGATTTGTGTTGTATGCCAAAGCCAGTGCTGCCAAAACACCAGGAACTCCATATGCTAAATGCATGGCAAGAAATGCAGAGAACAAAGCTCCTACATGACCGGTCTGACTTGCAAATAAGTAGTGAATGAAGAAGTAAGCAGCCTGGAGAACACCAAATGCGGCTGGCCAGCTCAATGACAAACACTGAAGGGATTTGGCCACACAATCGGACATCCATGTTACAATACCAAGGTTTGTCAGTTCGCCTGCCATCCCTACCAGAACTGCAAACCATGCCAAAGTATCCCAAGCAGACTTCTCACTTAAGCAATCATCCCAATCCAGGACTCCCAACAACAGAAGTATGGATAAACCAAGCATTGCAGCGACAACACTTGCTATGCCAAGAGCCTCCCTACATACAGACAAAGCAACATTAGAATCCATCAACCAAGCCTATGGTATTTAGGCAGAACAAAAAGCCATGGTTCTTCTCATTGATTAAGGCTTGCAAGGCCCTCAAGCATACAATGTCGAAGAGAATGTAGATACAATGTAGAGCCACTCGAAACATAAAACCTATACCTATCAAGTTAGGAACTTCAGATGTGGAAAGTAAAAACTTCCAGACGATTAACATTCTCTAAGCAGCCATTTCAACTATTAAAAACAATTGACCCATCCGTGAAGAACAATTGTTGTGAGATAAAGAAGAATTAGAAACTAACAATAAGTCACACAATTTAAACTTTTAGCATGTCTGTCAGAAAGAAAGACCACTATCTCAGCCAAATTGCAGAAATAAATTAGAAGTGAGGAGAAACAAATAAGATTCAGAGTTTCAGACCATAGACAACAATCAAAAGGATTAAGCAGAGTAGTTAACACACCAATCACACACCAATCAGAGTAATAAAATCTGATTTATTAAACCATGTACTAGTCCAGCTATCATAGATCACCAAAGCTAATAAAATGCCATGACTTGCAACAAAAGTTACAAACTAGAACTCAGTGAACAAATGATTGCAAATGCATCAAAACAAACAACTGAGGAAATAGTGACCTTGCAAGGGATCGGTTTCATGACTGCAATGTATCCCACGGGCCACAAAAAGTGCCACTAGTTGACCCTTCTGTATTGCCATGATGGTGCTTGTGAATCCTTAGCTATCCCTGTCTCTATGCCATTCATTGATGTCAATGGTGCACCATTTTACTATTTGTGTACTGCTAACTGTCCTACAAAGTGGAAATCTGAAACACGATTCAAGCAACCCCAACTATACAGGACAAGGCTAAATTCAGTTGCCTTGAGCTGAAATTGATTGTTGGGTGTAATTGAGTTTAAGAAAAAGGGAGGCTAAGTTTAGAGAAAAAATGATAAATTAAAAAGAAAAAAAATCATTGTTAAAAGGACAAATGATAACAGGAAGAGAAGGTGATTAGAATGAGACACTACTGGCTTAACCAAAGAAACATAATACTAAAAGACTCCAAATTAGAGACAGCTATTGGAACTATTCATCAAGAAAGGCATAACAAAAATGCAAAGTGGGGAGAAGATTGAAAAGGATTTAGGGCTTAGATTTGGGAATCTGATCGGCCACTCCTCATAGGTCCAAACTCAGGCTCCCCAGATCAGTCCCAGCTGATCTCAAGTCAACTCGGCAGATACAACAGATGTGATCCCGATCCCTAAATCTATGATGATGGTTAAAGTGAATCAAGAACCAGTCCAAAGGTGGGACCCACTCATTGGTACCACATCCTCTCTCCTACAAAATCCTGAAGATTATTTTCTCTCCTTGCCACCTTACAAGATCTTGAAGATGCTATGCAAAGATTCCTTTATGATTTAATCAAGATTGCAAGATATTGGTGAATATTGTAAGGAAAGAACAGAATTTAATAATTATGGAAACAGATCCTCTCTTTCCTCACACAATATCTCAGAGAATGAGGATTTTTACCAAGATTTAATTTAATTTTATTTTCTTTCTTTTCTTAAAGAAGACTTGTAGAAGGAAGGAAGCAAGAAAAAAAACCCTATAAAATCCCCTTCCTCCCCCCTCCTATTTTATTATTCCCCTTAGTTTATTTTCCAGTTTATGCTTAGTTTTTTTTTTCTCTTATTTTCCAGTTTATGCTTAGTTTTTTTTTTTCTCTCTCTCCCTCTCTCACTCTTTAGTTTTAGTTCTTCTCTATTTTTTCTTTAATCACTTTTGTAATAGTTTTTACTACATATATAAATTATCTAAAGACATTAAAAATATAGCTCTAATACATGATAAGAGAGAAAGTTGTTTCAGGTGGCATGGACATGTACAACAAAGACCTCTAAATCACCGGTAAGGGTCACATGATTGAAATTGGAGGAGCAGAAGGAGTAGAAGGCATGCCTAAAATGAGGGTTGACAATAAGTATGGGTCTAGGTAGAGTTGAATGGTGAAATAGGATTTGTGTAACCAACCCAATTTTGTTGGGATATGGCTTGGTTGAGTTGAGGTTGTCTAAATAAACTCCTACATATATAAATATTTTTTAGAAAATAATCCTCTAAAACAATCCAAATTTGGACAAAGCTTTAAGATGGAGCTTACATTCATTTGTGTTTAAAAACGTATGGTAACTTGGTAAGCATCCTCAACAAATAAAACAATTAAAATAGTGAACTTCTGCAACAAAAGGACAATGACAGACACTGCATATGAAGCTAAAAACCAGTGAGAAAATGAAAATCAAATTGACTTCCTTTCTGGTAAACCTTGTGTCAGTGAGTCTCAGATGCCAGAATATCATGCTAACATCAATTTGACACATACCATCACATTCCAATTAGTATTATTGCCATGTCAAGCCTCCAAGTTGTTTAACAGTCCTGGATTGGCTACAATGTTAAATTTCAAAGCGCCCTGGAGACACTCTTCACCAATTAGAAAATGACTAAAGGTGAAATTGCCATTTGCAGCTGTAAATTAAGGTATCCTTCTTCCTAATAAAGGTTCAATTTCTCGAACTCTCCTTTTCTGTTCATGCTCTTCTGAGCAGAAATCTTCAAAATATTCGGATAACTTTCAAAGGGAACAAAGAAGCTCAAAACCAATATAACCAAGTCAAGTCAAGTATAAATCATGCTCAAAAGAAATTTGTCCAATTAACAGCAAGTAGGAATCTTGCTTCTGCCTCCACACTAAATCTCCACCACAAACAAAAATATCCATCACCTCCAATTTCTCCATCAACTGAGTGTGGGAATAACAAGTTTTATTAGTCCATGGTGAAGATCCATACTCACTGGAGAGTAATGCACAATCAACACCAACTAAAATGTTCCAATGATATAACATGTAGTCCCGCTGCACAGGCACAGACGGAGTCATGGAGGGGGAAATCAAACTAGGCATCCATAAGGCAAGGATACAATGAAGACAATTCAACTGGGATGGAGTTAGAGTTGAAACCCAGATGACACTCTTCACAGTCGCATTGTTAGTGAAGCACAATGAAATGGATGCCACATTTCTCAGATGTTCTTGACAGTCAACTGATATTGATGCAGACACTTATCCAGTAAGATCAATAGTGTTAAATGGATCTAATCAAATACTAACTTGAATATTGTTCATGATGTGAAAATTAATATCACCAACATAGTTATGGGTGAAAGAAAGGTGGTGGTTGTCTTTAATATAGCTTTCTATTTGAGATTTTATACAAATAAATTCATCTGAGATTCAATAACCAAAGATTCATGCCACTTACCCGAAGACCCATAATGAGACGGCAAGAACCATCGTGCCAACCATAACCCATTCATTTCTTGTGACAGGACCCATCTGCTCCAGCCTCTTTGTAGCCATAGCAGGGGCGTCTGGTGTGTCCTTGGTTTCAGGAGGACAGAGCTTATAAAGGATGAATGGGGTAACTAGAAGAGCAACAAATGCAGGCAAACTAGCAGCCTTGAACCAGGAAACCCACGGGCTGGCAATTTTGACCCCAAGTTCCTCAGCTAACTTGAGGCAAAGCAGGTTTTGAGCTGCAGCAGTTAGGAAAAGAGCACTTGAGTTTGCAGAGGACTGTCATGCATCACACAAGAGCGATGAATAAGTACATGATATACTGACAGATGATCAAGTTCAGAAGATGAAGAGAAAAAGGACTTATTTTCAATTTCTGAAATGTGAGACGCATAGATTGAAATATTTTCAGTAACTGATTGACTGAGAAACAGTACCCTCGGCCATACTCCAGAACAGAATAACAATCCAATCATGGGTATAATAAAGGAGTCACTTTGGACTAAATATATCCAGAGCATTTTGAAATGACGCTATAATTCCAAGAAAACTGAAAAATGAAAACCATTAGTTGAATGGAACCAAATATGACCTTTATACTGTAGAATGTAGAAATTTTAAACCAACGACGAGGTAAAATTAAAAATTGAAAATTCACTATCTTGAAACATTTAGGTAAGAGATGAATGAAAAAGATCCTGAACCTGGAACTGTGACTGAACCAGATAGGAGCCAAGCTTCTTTGAAGACGGATCACCGGGTCTGCTACCAGCAGAAAGCGACAGCGACTTAATAATTGGCAAGAACACACCCCCAGCTCTCGCAGTCGTACTTGGCATAGCCGGGGCAATAAGAGCTTCACTTATGGTCAACCCATAAGACAACCCCAAAGTACTCTTCCCCAGCCACTTCACAAAGTAAGTCGCAATTCGATCCCCAAGCCCCGTCTTCACGAACCCACGAGCAAAGAAAAACGATATAACGATAAGCCAAATCACCTCACTCGTGAAAGCGGAAAACGCAGTCGAAAAAGTAAGCGTTTTCGTAACAATCGAGGTTGTGAGACCGAGGAAAGCCCAAGCACCAACGGGCAGAGGATTCAGCACGAGTCCCGCTATCGTCGATAAGAAGATCGCAAGCAATTGCCATGCTTGGGGAGTGACTTCAACTGGTTTAGGAACGAAGAAACGAACAATCACTCCAATGGCCACCGAGATCGCCAAGGGGACGTGTTTCGCTCCTTGAGGAGCAGAACCAGCGGTCTGTACCTTATCACCGGAGCTCGAAGAGGCTTGAATGAGCTTCTGAGTTCTGTGCGTCTTCAAAAGAGGATCGAATGGATTAGGGCTCAAAAGAGAGAATCGAGATTGAGGACCAATGACAGCAGACACAGAAGACGAAGAAGAAGAAAAAGAAGAGTAAGATCTGAGACCTTCAATTGGTCGATATGTGTAGATTGGAGATTTGCAGGACGAAGAAGAGAGATATCTTCGAGAAAGAGAAATGCGAGAACAAGAGGAGACGAAGGAGATGGATGAAGAGTAGGCTAAGCTCTCCATCGTGAGCGGAGCTCGGCTTCGCTGCTTCTCTGCTTCGTTCACTGGAGCGGAACCACCGAAGAGAGTGGCGAGATTGAATTTGTCGTTAAGCTTGAGGTGGGCGGTTAAAGAAGGTAAGGACGCTTCGTATTGTTATGTACACGTCAGCCGTTAGTGTTGGTATCATCGAAGCATCATCATAAATCTGAACCGTTCATCTGATGTTGTCAGAAAATCGAGCATTTGATTGGGTAACTAAGATGGTGTAGTCTTATGAATATTGTACGGGCGTAACTTTACATCAAAACCTACTTGATCTACTCATAACTGATCACTGACCCCTTTGAGATCCGGTCTGTCAGGCCCGTGGTCCACGAAAGGGACTGAGATGGTTCGGATCGCGATAACCCAATACGAGGACTGAAGAAAGCATCTTAGGGGTAGTTTTGTCAACAAGAAATATTGTTTGGTCCGCATTTCGACGGGCGATTCTGGAACCTATCAAATTCTGTAGCATCTTTGTTTGGTTCGGATGGCAGACGCTGGTATTGAGAATCTGAGGTTATAAATCGGTGGGCTTTTTGATGGATTAACCAGACAAACTGATACTATGGACTGGGCTTGCAAAGATTTTTGGAAAACCACGAAAATTTTAAGACCGTTATAATAGGTTATGTTTGTTTGCAAGGAAAGGGAAGAGAAGATAAGAGGGGTGAAAAATCACTTTCGAAAAGAGTGGAGAATTTTGTAATCATGATTGTATAAATTAAATAAAACTCTTATCCCATTAGATAAATATATTTTTCAATGTAAAATTATTTTATTTTCTAAACCAAAGTAATTTTAAGTTTAAGAGACAGAGTACATATAATAGGATTTTGTATTGTTAAAATCGGTCGGTGGCGACTCCTATTTAATCCTTCAAAACTTTGGGATGCAACTTTAAAGGCTAAATACTTTCCTAATAAGTCCCTTTTTGATCAATCAGTTTAGTTAAGGAAGGGGTAATGTGTCTGAAAAAAGTATTTTGAGTATTTGCTTCCCTTCTATGTTATTTCTTTGCAACCAAACAAAGTCAATATCTTAAATTCCATTGGAAATGTTGATGATAAAATGTACTATTTTGAGTGCCTTGGGCATGTTCCAAGCCTTTAATCAAGTGAATAAATATCTTTTGGATTTATGTTCCTTTATTCACAAGAAGCATGGATTATATGCATGGTCCACTTAGAAAGGGGTTTCTTTTAAGACCTATTTTAGTTTTTAAAACCAAATCTTTCTATTTCTACCTACTCAACCAAAAGAATTTGAATGGGAATCTGGCTATTCAAGAAGTGGAAGAAGGTTTACTACTGGCCTTTTTCTATCTACATTGTCATGAGATCGTGGATTATTATTATTATTTATTTATTTATTTATTTGGTAGAAAGATTATTTTTCCAATTTGGCCACCATATTGTGTAGTGAAGAAATAATATTTTGAAAATTTATCCAAATAATAACAATTATTATTATTGAAAAAACAAAGGACCATTAAAATAACAATGAGAGTGTATTCATAGTGGGGTTGAACTTTTAGTAAAGCAATAGACCCAAAGGTCCCCAAATTCACATGTCAAGTTCCAGCTTAATTAGAATTGATCAAGTGACAAAATAAAGTTTTCCATAATATAAGACTACTAAGGAAGTGCATATTAATAAATGAGAACACATAATTAAATTTAAGTATGAAATTTTGGCATAAATAGTTAATTCTTAGCATTTTATGTATATTCAATAGTTAGAATCATCACATCACCAATCCACATGGCATAACTATCCTAACCTAACTTTTATACAAGAATCAACCGAACCAAATTAATCAAAATTAAGATCAACTTCAACCCATATAGATTTGAATGGGTGGATCCAATCCAATTCCAATTTTTAAAACACTACATCTAATAAATTACATGGTGGAATGAAAGGCAGTAGAACTTCCTTCTCTATTTTTAGGGCAAAAGATCTTTGTCCTGCTAATATAGGAAACATCAGCATGTGAAACCAATGAGAGAACATACACCAGCGTCTTCAATGCCCTGAACACAAAATAATGTGATCTTTTCATGCGCCTTATCTCTGGGCATTTCCTGCACCATGAAATTGATTTGCTAAGCCTTCCCTCCACTACTCCACATACGTTGTTGTCTTCCACCAATTATTTTTGAAAATGCTCCAAAGAGTCATTGTCCCCACATTTTCAGGTTTCCTAGATTGAGTATGCCTTGTGATGTACAATGCTTCTAGCTAGTTGCCAAGTTCTCACACTCATGAACTTTTGTCATTAAGCTCTAATAGACATTGGGGGATTCATATTATAGAGAATGCCACACCATCTCATCAACGTTGTAGTTACATATCATGTGTCATAGGACCACATGTAATAGGTATCAAAACATGCCAAGAAGTTGTTAAAAAAAAAAAAAATTGTCTATGATCATGAATTATTTCTCAATGGATATGGATCACTTCTTTCTCTTTTGTTTGATTTCTTTAGTGATTGGTGAATTGCCATACATTGACAATACATAATCCCCACTTCACTTATCTGTGGCCCATGTGCCGCTTGCTATATTTAAAATATGGTCTCACACTCTAATCTCCACCTTAAGAAAAAAAAAAAGTGACGATCTAATTTTTTTGTGTCTCCTCATCCCATAGGGAAAGAGCATATATGGTAAAAAAAACACACTACGAAGAGATGCGAATGGATCTAATATGGATCAGATGTGATTGAATATAGATATTATCTTATTGGATACGGATACTCCTAAATGGATATGAATACTAATCAAATTCAGATTTTTCACTGTCTATTTACATTGTTGACTTGTGTGACCCAAACTTTCCAACCCCGATGGATACAATTCGCTCTCAATCCATGTGTCTCAATTGTCTTAGCTTATTTCCTCATTCTTCTTTAGAACCTGGCAAATCTTCTATTGGAAAATTAATTACGAGAAGAGTATAAAACTTATCTGAACATATTGTATTTGTACCAGATGAAGTATGAATTCATAACGCCGTAGTAATCCTTCTTCTTGAGTAAAAAACAAACAGAATTTGAGTTGAGTTGTATCAAAATGATACTATCCTTAAGGTTTTTAAACGCCCCTAATTGTGCAACTGGGTTGACCATTGTGTTTATACCTTTAAGATAAAACAACTCCTAATCACATAAGGTGCACTCCAATATGTGATTACACAGGGAGCCTGAATGCTATACTCATTATCAGACACAAAGAGACTTGAAAGAACAGAACACATAGTGGGAAGATAAAAAATACTTGTTTTAAAATCCTCTATTTAATTTTCAAGCCATCTATAGAATATATAGACAAAGAAATTTTTCACGTATTAGTGTATCTGTTCATATACAGATGTGTCTGTACATGTACAAGCATCCATGTACACGTGCATATATGTGTACAAGCATCCCCGTACACATACAAGAGTGTCCGCACACCCATATATAAATGTAGACCATACCCGCATCCATCCTTGGCACGAGAAATATTTAAAATTTTTGATATTAAATATAAATAAATCCAACAATCCCTCACAAATTTTAAAATATTGAAAAAACAAAACAGAGATAATGAGTATATTAAACATAATAGGATACATCGTTGCAGATGTCTTGCGGACTTGAACCTACCCTAAGTCTGATGAACTACGCTACAAAGTACGTGTGAAGTCAGACCACTGTTAGTTTAAACGCGTTTTAAACGCGTTTAAAACGAGTTCGCGTTTTTTTGCCGTTTAAAACGCGTTTTGCCGTATGCTTCCATACAATACGGGAAAAAATGGAAACGGCAAAAGAATCCGTTTTAAACGGCCGTTTTAAACGCGTATCCGTTTTTTTGGGGTAAAATAGGAATTTTATAAAAAATTAATTAATTTATTTAAAAAAAAAAAAAAAAAAAAAAAAAAAAAAAAAAAACCTATTAGTAAAAGTGAAGAGTGAAGACAATATGGTACTTGGTTTTTTATTTTTAACTTCCATACTATTTATAGGAAAAAAATCTCATCTTCTTATAGCCCAATGAGTAAAGAGAAGCTAAAGCTAACAACATCTTATTTTCTTGTAGCCCATTGGGCTATTTTATCTTGGGACTCCTAGAGCTTTTAGAATATTAGATGCATGTATACAAGTAATAATCTCTCAAATTGCATAAGTATACTACCGTTTTTTTGGTTTCGTTTTTTTGAAAACTACACGTTTAATACTCGTACCGTTCGTTTCCGTCCGTTTGCCGTTCTCTGTTTTTTTGACCCTTTTTTTGACCGTACCGTTCAACGTTTTTATCTGTTTAAAACCCGTACCGTACGCTTCTGTTTTTTTGCCGTTCCCGTTTTAACTAACAATGAGTCAGACTTCTTGAACCTTTCCTCATCTATGTAGTAGACTAGTTCACCATCCATATCCTATCAATCGATGTTCGTGACATCCCTTCCATAACAAAATTTGACATTTTCATTAGCATTGTCTCCTATCTTGGTCTCATGGATATTTAAAGAATTAACCTTTTAAATTCTCATCGGTAGGAGGCCACACCTCCTACATCCTCTTAGGAGCCTATAGTATGCAACATAGTAACACACCCTCACATTTCATGAGATTTGACTTGATTAAGAGTCTATAACTCATTCTCCTTTCATTGTGGTAGTACTATTTTTCCATCTAACCAGAATGAACAAATATTTTAATAGTACTAGACAGGTCATCCAGTGACTTCGTTTTTACCCTTTGAACCTAATTCAATAATTTACCTCTTCATATAGGTTGGGTGTCCATCACATGACCTATGACATAGGCTTTCTAAGACTCATTCCTCTAAATGATATCATCTTGGTGATCTAAAGCTTTATACACAATTACACATTATTTTTCTGATTACATAGAGTTGATAATTCTATCTCACTAGTCTTACCATATGTATATCTAAAACATATATAATATCTTTATTTAAATCATTAACATTTTTTTCCTGATCCATCATTGCAATCCAACACAACTATGGCAAAATCTGCAATCAAGGTTTATTTTACTGATTCCATGAATCGTTCCATCAACGCATGTTTGTACATGCCACTTTTGAACCAAGAAAATATTCAAATGTTTAAATCATTAAATCTAGGCATATCTTTTAGATTCTATTTTCACATAGAGATTAACCATCTTACTTTAATTATCTCTATAAGAAGAAATTCATCATACAACTATATGCATTCTCACAAGAACCCCCATATATCGAATTTACCACATTCTCATATACATATCAATAATATAATAATACAATAATAGTATCTTGTGACATAGTAAGCAAGTAATACCATTTTCATATTATAGTTTCACATTGCAAAACCATATATGGTTAACTCATGTGGTTCCTTGCATTAATAATTTCAGATACATATAATGTTAAATATTTGTAAAATTGAAATTAAAATCTAAATAATGGGCATTGATAAATGCACATGCCATACTTTATTTATCCCCCACAATTTCATGTTTACTAAATTGTTGTTGTAAAGAAAAAATATTGCATCACCATATAGTCATTAGGATAACTTAAACGTAAGTGTTGGTGAGATGGCCATCCAGCCTCATCACGGAATCACAGTAACGGTCAATCCATTACGGAAGGAGTAATTTCAGGAGTAATTGTAGGGTGATTCCGCTGATTGGAGAAGATCTGTTGTTTAACAGATCTTTTGACTTTCTCTATAAAAGAATAAATAGTAAAGTTGGAAAGATACCATACGCATATGATTAGTCAGTTGGAGCCCTAAAATTCCTTAAAACGTTCTCTGTATTTTTCATCCTCTGTTATTGAAACTCTACACTGGTATCAGAGTTGCGATCAAGATCTAAAGCATCTCGGATAGCTAAAGCTTGGCGATCAGAGCCGATTGGAGACTAGTTACCCTCATCGAACTAATAATCTTGCATCTGAGGTCAGACGGCACAGTTTTCGTCTCAGGAGAGCTACGGCGATTACAACACTCTCAACTACCTGATTTTTTGAGGATCGAGGTGCATGCCGGTGGCTGAACTTTAAGTTTTTTCCTCTTACTCATCTTGATCAGAGCCGTGAGAGCGAGAAGCACCCGTCACTGCTGATCTTACGTGGCTGCGCATTCTGACACCGTTGACCCTATTGTTGAGAGGATTTTTTCAATACCACTGATCGTTGAGAAATTTTGAAAGGGATCACCTTTGTTGCAGGCCCCACAACTCCTTATAATTTTATATATTACTAGTTGCTGCCGAATGGTAAGTGAAACTTCCCCATTTCAAGATATTGAACATGTTTTTTATATTCATCCTCACATCACTCTACTGTATAAGTTCCACTGCTTTATTACTTTAGAGTTAAATATTTTTTGTCTTTATATGTGAGGATATTAGTTGTTTATATCATATTAGCTGAATTGGTTTAAACAATATTAGTCTATTTATTATTTTAAAACAAATGTCATATCATGCTAGTTGAATTGGTTTAAAAATATTATCTATTTATTATTTTAAAACAAATGTTCATTGTCTCTAATACATGTCATGTTAACTAAATAGATTTATAAATTGAATAATTAAGTATATCCTATTGTGTTTACATATTTTTTTTTTACTGTTAGCACTATGTTATACTTAGATTGATATGCTGGTATGTTATACGAATCCCATAAGGATCAATATTCAACATCTGAAATATAATAATAGAACCCTCTTCTTTACTGAACATTTCTTTTTCTCTGGAATTTTATTTGATTATATAATACATGTTCATTTATATCATTATTTACAAAAGTTCTTATGTTTAACAAATTGCATATTTGAACCAAATCGACTGACACCATAACAAATTATTGAAGTCATTAAAGACTTAGTAAATAAATACATTAGTATTCACATTTATTCTTTTGGCTCGTTTGAAGCCATAGATAATCTAAATTTAACACGGAAAGAAGTGTTGAGTTCATATTAAGATAATAATAATATTAATAGTAATAAACTAAATAAATAAATAAGAAAAAAGGGAGGAAAACCTATGTGTAAGAACATATAATTAGAATAGAGAATTAAAATGGTTCATTATTCATTTTTCAGAACATCATCATGGCTAGAAAACCCTTGTCACATGAAATCAACAACTTTGAGTGACTGAATAGGTCGAACTATGAAACCTGGAACATGAAAATCACACATGTGTTGATATATGAGAAGATGAGCCATGTTCTAGAACTAAGACCTGTGGTTGGGGATAATGCTACCCTAGTGGAGATTAAAGCTGTGAAAAAATGGGCAAAAGATGACAAAAGAACCCGAAGCATGATCCTCTTGAAGATGGAAGACCATCTGATGAAGGTGTTTAATAAACACACAACCACCAAATCTATAATGGAAGCTGTGAAGGCCAAGTATGATGTGAAAACTAAAACCCACATTCAGCTACTGATTCACAGATATAATAGTTGTAGAATGACTGAGGATGAGGATGTTGTTGATCATGTCAACAAAATGCTAGTTTTGGCCCAATACTTAGCTGATGTTGAATCAGAAGTGTCAAATAACTACCAAGTATCCATCATCATTAAAAGTTTGCTCCCTTCTTGGGCAATGGCACAAACTGCACTGAGATTCCTGGGGGACAATCTCACTAAATTTTTCCAACAACTACAATACTATCAGCAATGCATGATGACAAAGTCCATGGGTGAATTACATATAATCCATTCTAACCCAACTCCGCCAAAGATTGACCAAGTGGAATCATTGGCACATTAGCACTGATTTCGTTCCAATGCCAACTAGCTCCGCCCCAACAATAACTAGAATAAGTTCAAAGAGAAAGGAAAGATGAAGTCTAGAAACTTCCAAAAGGTGCCACTTGGAGCATATCATGAATGTAAAAAATTCGATCATTTTAGGGCTTCCTGCCCTAAGAAAAAAACAAAAGAAATACTCTACATGCACCACCACCAAACACTCAACGGAAAGTATTTATTGGCACAGTTGAGTGCAATTTATCTGGAGAACATTATGAGGGGTGGTGGATCAATTCAGGTGCGACACGTCACATTGCAAGGACCACAAGAAGACAACAAGAGATGAAGACTCTTACACCTAGTGACCATAAGATCTTTATTGACAACAACTTGTACAGTGAAGTTCGAAGTGTTGCAGACCATGTGCTTGACTTTAGGAAGGCTAATTTTCATTTGAAGGATGTAATTTATGCCCCCGACATGCATCGGAATTTAATTTCTGTATAAGCTCTTGTTAAGAAGGGCCTTGAAGTGTGCTTCACTGGCACTGAGATCACCATTGAAAATCATGGTTGATCTTTTACTTCAGAATAATTTGTCCCTAAGCAGGACTTGTTCATACTTTCCATTGTTGAAAATGTAACTTCTAATATTATTAATGAAAATGCATCTTGATCATTAGTTTATATTGATTGTGCAAATCTTGTTGATTCGTATATGTGGCATATGAGACTAGGCACCCTGGAATTAAGAAAATATAACAAATAATTAAATTGGGTTTAATTCTTAAGTTATCTAAAGTAGAATATAATGGATGCAAACATTGTCTCTCTAGTAAAATGACCAGGAAACCCTTTCCAGTGGGAGTGAAAGCAAATGAACTTCTAGGAGTGGTACACTCTGACATCTATAGACCATTAAATGTGAGTGCCCATAGTGGTAAAACTTATTTTATCACATTTATAAATGATCTATCCAAGTATGGATATATTTACTTGCTTAGTAGGAAATTTGAAGCATTTGAATGTTTCAGACGCTATAGAACTGAAGTACAAAATCAGTTGAGAATGAATATTAAGGTTCTAAGAACCGATCATGGTGGAGAGTATAACTCCAAAGAGTTTAAAAAATTTTGTGAGAAACGTGGAATCATTAAACAAAAGACAATGTCTTTCACACCACAACAGAACGGTGTGGTTGAAAGACGGAATAAAACACTACTTAATGTAGTGCGTTGCATGTTATTACATTCTTCTCTCTCTAAAGAATTATGGGGAGAGGCCATTCTCATAGTAAATTATATTTTGAATAGAATTCCTATCAAATCTGTTGAGATTATTCCCTATGAAATGTGAGCAGGTAGGAAACCAAACTTAGAAAATCTAAGGCAGTGGGGATCAATAGCCCATGTACTAATACCTTAGTCATATAGGAACAAATTGGATTCTAGAATGATCAAATGCAAGTTCATAGGATATCCTAAAGGATCAAAGGGATATAAGTTCTATCACCCTGAAAAAGGGATAATTGAGAGTCGTGATGCGAAATTTCTAGATAAACTAGAAGAGGAACCGCAACAGGAGGATGTAGAACCCTTGCATGTCATTGATGATGACTATGATTTTGACCCTCAAAAGAAATCAGAAATTTTTTATCAAGGAATCTAAGTTCTTGGAGATCAAGATGATCATCAAAGACATGACCCGAAACCTAGGATAAGTGGGAGTAAAAGAACTAGAGCACCCCTAACTTATTTAGATGACTATTACCTTTATCTATGTGAGACATCTTGTCATACAGTTGATACAGATGTAGAAGAAGTAGATGATCCTGTAACCTATAGTGAAGCGATGAAATCACGAGAATCAGATGAATGGTGGAATGCCATGCGGGAGAAAATTGATTCTATCACAAAGAATCAAGTATGGGAACTTTGTGACCTACCAAAGGGTAGAAATGTCATAGGTTACAAATGGATACTTAAGAAAAAGTATAAAGTGGATGGGTCTGTTGATAAATTTAAGGCCTGATTAGTAGTAAAAGGATATACACAAAAGGGGAGAATAGACTACCAAGAAACATATTCACTGATAGCGAAATTTACCTCTATTAGATTGATATTGGCACTTGCCGCATTTTTAGACTTAGAATTATTCTAAATGGATGTGAAAATTGCCTTTCTCAATGGCGAGTTGGAAGAAACTATATATATGCGACAATCTGAAGGTTTTCAGGTTGTGGTACAGGAAGATAAACTATGTAGACTTAAAAAGTCTCTGTAAGGACTAAAACAGTCCTCACGTCAGTGGTACCTAGTATTTCACAAAATGGTCCGTAAGTTAGGATCCGTGGCAAACAAGTTGGACAACTGTGTATATGTTTTGAAGAGTGTGAGTAGTTTTACTATTCTTTCCTTATATGTTGATGATATACTGTTGGTTGAAAATGACTTGGATATGCTAAACAGAACTAAGTATGAACTTAGTAACAGATTTGAAATAAAGGATATGGGAGAAGCATCCTATATTCTAGGAATTCAAATCATTAGAGATCGAACACAACGTAGATTTTATTTGAGTCAGGAAAAATACTTGAACTTTGTGTTGAAAAGATTCGGGATGCAGAATTGCAATCCCTCTTCAAGTCCAATAATATTGGGAAAGACTTTATCAAAAATTCAATGTCCTGAAGTAGGACAGAAAAAGTTAAATGTACCTTATGCTCAGACAGTAGGTAGTTTGATGAACGTAATGTTGTGTACACGACCAGATTTGGCCTATCCAGCCAGTTTGGTAAGTAGACACCAAAGTAATCTTGGCTCTGCCCTTTGGAAAACTGTGAAAAGGATTATAAAATATATTAAAGGAACTAAACACTTGAAATTGTGTTTTCAAGCAGAAAAGCTTGAGGTTATTGAATATTCTGATGCTGACTTTGAAGGTGACAGAGATGATTGTAAGTCGACCTGTGGTCATGTTCTCATATATGGAGGAGCAGCAGTTTCTTGGGGTAGCAAGAAACAAGGGTGTGTTGCTAGGCACACACAGGAAGCAGAGTATGTTACTTGTAGTATGACAAGTACTCATGCAGTCTGGATAAGACGGTTTTTAAATGAGTGTGGGCTAGATCTTGTAGATGGACCAGTGAAAATATTCTGTGATAATCAAGCAGCAATAAGCTTGATACACAGTGGTGCAAATAGCTCAAGGGAAAAACATGTAGAAATATAGTACCACTATATTCGAGATATAGTAGAAAAAAGTGAAATTAAAGTAGCCTATATACCTATGAGCTATATAGTAGCCGATCCCCTAACAAAGAGAGTTCGTGCAAAAGCTTATATTAAGCATGTAAATTTAATGGGACTTAGAACAATCTAAGTCTGGAATAGGAACTGAATGTTCCTCATCATGACAATGTTTTTATTGTTCCTGAAAATGGGAACGAAAATGAAAATGAAAATGTCATGATAGATGTTCCTGGAAATTAGGACCCTAAATAGAATTTTCATTAATGCAGTTCTTGGAAATGGGAACGAAAATGTGAATTCGGCTAGAATGGCCAAGTGGGAGATGTTGGTGAGATGGCTATCCGGCCTCATCACGGAATCACAGTAATGGTCACTCCGTTACGAAAGGAGTAATTGCAGGGCGATTCTGTTGATCGAAAAAGATCCGTTGTTCAACGGATCTTTTGACTCTATCTCTATAAAAGAGTAAATAGTAAAGTTGGAAAGATACCATACGCATATGATCAGTCAGTTGGAGCCCTAAAATTCCTTGAAACGTTCTCTGTCTTCTTCATCCTCTGTTCTTGAAACCCTACAGTAAGTGACCTTACATATAGTCCATATAAATCAAATTGAACATTATATGGCTCAAACTACCAATATATCCAATATACTTTCAATCATAATTGAATTACTTAACTCAACTAATCCCAAATGAAAGTCAAAGTTTTCAAAAATGAAATTCATACATAAACTTTTTTTGTATGGTCCCAAGTATAACAACTTAGACAAAAAATCAATATGTAATTAATTGGCTTAGCTTAAATGACATAACAAGGTCCACATGAAGAGATCTTTTAGAAAGTCTTTTAACTATCACCAATGTTCAGTTCATTTTACCGAATCAATAATTGATACATACTTAAACCATTAATGGACTAATGCAATTCGTTAGGCTCATGAACAAATTGTTCATGACTTTTCTTGAAATTGCATTTCATGAAAATGTACTAAAAATGATTTTAAAACAAATCAAATGTCTCTTGAAATACCAATACCGTGGGAATGAAAAACTCGTTTGTTAATTCTCACGTTCAATAGACAGAATCCGAACATTAAAGCCATATTGGAACACCACTTCAAACAATCCAATGGTTTAAAAATAAAAAATTACCTTATGGTAACAGTTATAAAAACCTTGAGAAACATGACCCAAAATGGACTACCCCTTCACATACATAGGTGCCCCTTCTCTATTCTCTCATTTTTCTTTAAAACACAATATCAAAAGGAAAAGTAATTCACTCTCCTTCCGCCATATGCATGGCATGTGAGAGAAGTTATCTCATTAGACTTTACCCAACATACCACTTACCACTTACCACTTACCACTTACCACTTACCACTTACCACGTTCCACTTACCACCAGAGAGGTAATGATGATTGAAGCAACATAAATAAAAGTAAAATTTAAAAATGATTTGAATATAGTTCACATCCACTACCTGTCTACCTGTCCTTTGACCAAAGATATTAACACCTACTCCATGTCTCTTAACAAATAAAAGCAATTTATCAAATCAATCCATACAGGCAAAGTGATGGATTCACTTTTTTTTTTTTTTCAAATTCAATATAAGAGCAATGATAAATGCACCAACTAATGTAAGAAATTAGACAATCACCAATTATGACAGTGTCAGACCTCTTGTACGGGCCATTCTCGTGCGATACCGATTATATGTATAACAACTTTTGGCTAAAAGGTCGCAGCACTCGAGCGCTGAGAATATATAAGACCTATACCCTTTCAGCCGTTGATTTTGTATCTTGTACATTTTTTTTTTTTTTTAAATTACATGATTACCCACTTATGAGTTTCTCTTAACAAAATTATTCATCAAAAATTTTAGTTATCAAAAATACCCAAAATTAGATTTTCCTCTACAAAAATACCCACTTAAAGTTTAAGTTAACAAAAATACATAAAATTGAATTTGGGTTTACAAAACTATCCACTCAAAGTTTTAGTCATAAAATAATATATGATTATATGTGGAAGATGAAGAATCACTATTTTGGATAGTTTTGTAAACTTAAACCTGATTTTGGATATTTTTTGTAACTAAAACTTTGGGTGGGTAGTTTATTACTCAAACTTAATTTTGGGTATTTTTGTTAATCAAAACTTTTTGTGAGTAATTTTGTAAAGGAAACCCAAAAATGGGTAATCATATAATTTTCTCATTTTTTTTTTTTTTTGAGATGATGTATACTATTAAAATAATTAGATTGCCATAACTTAATGACAGGAACGATGAGCCTCTATACACTCAAAATATCTTGTACACCTTCTCGCCGCCCATCATCGTATCTATCTCAGCAGCCATGGAAGGTTACAGTGATGCCAGGAGTAACGAAAGATTGGCAAAGGGTGACGTTGGCGACGATGCTGGAACCGCTGAGGACGCAGAGCCCGATGCTACGGAGACAAATGAACCGGGCAAGGGCGTTGAGAACGTTGATTCCTTCGTGAACTTCGAGGACATAAGGGCTCGTGGCGGTGGAATCTATGGTGTCACGGGTGATGATGACTGGTGGCTTGGGCTTATGGGTTGAAATCTTCTGCAATTCCGATCTCATACAATTCCGTGCAATACCACATTCAGACGGTGACACATGTATTGATACAAATACAATGGTCTAGATTTGATACAACTAATAAAACATTAAATCAGTGAAGAGGCATTTAAATCAAATCTGGACCATTGCATTGGTATCAATACACGTGTCACCACCTGAAGGTGGTATTTCACAGAAGATCGGAATTGCAGACGATTTTTTTCCTAGGCTTATTCTTAGAGCCAGGTGGCCGGCCTCTTGGTCGCCTTACCACTTCGATAGTGGCTCTGTCTAATTTGATGGTGGGGGGGTTCAAAAGGGTTGTAGGTAGAGATGGGTGATTCCACAATGGCATCAGCGGAAAGGAGACACCGGTGTTAAAGCCAGTAGTGAAAAAACCCCAACTATTCTCTATCAGCGACAACAATGAAGACGAAGAAGAAGAAGATGGGTCGGAGAGACGTTGAGATGGGGAGGTGGAGAGGGACAGAGAGGGCAGGGTGTGGGGCTTGGTCCCCAGCACCGGCAACGGTGGAGACAAAGAGGAGCTGCAGATAGCGGGGGGGGGAAAGAGAGAGAATAGGTAATATTAATAGAGGGTTAGGATTTCTCTAAATTAAATCAACGATTTATATTCATTAGAGTGCTGTTAATTTATGAGCGCTTAAGAGTTGCTACCACTCACCCACAACTTTTTCTCTTTCAGAGAGAGTGGTAGCAGGATGTACATATTGCAATCTTAGTTTCACTTTCTTTTAATATTAATCGTTCATTTAATATTAAATTAATCTAAATCATCTATTAGTTTTTTATATTGTAATTGATTCCTAGTTTTTAGTGTGGAGAGATGACAGACATTCTCTGCTAACAGAGTTGTAAACAGTTATTTCACTTGTCTAATATTATTTTTTTATATAAATAAAAAAATCCAATATAAGTGAACATTCTCTGCTAACATAGTTGTAAACGGTTACTTCACTTGTCTAATATTATTTTTTTATATAAATAAATAATAAAAATTCAATATAAGCGAACTCCTCCTTCGATTCCGCTGAGTTCTCTCTCTCCTTGTTTGTTCTTCAATGCCGTTCCTTCTTTCTACAACCGCCATCATCATCTCTCTCTCTCTCTCTCTCTCTCTCTCTCTGCTTGCAAAATAGGATGAGGTAAGAAAAAAATCAACATAACTGTTTTCAGGCACTGAGCATATGAGAGACTTGACCACATATATCAAAATACCATATTCACATATTAATCACCAAGGAAGGAATTTGGATAGTAAAACTTGCATGTATGGCTGAGGATAAATTTGAATTTATAAAGTAAACAAGCTCTTGAATATCTTGGATTTTATTATTATTTCTTAGGTAAATATTATTAAATTATGCGAATTTACCATGGACGCAAATCTTTAGTGAGATTGGCAAACAAAAAAAAAGATCGAGATTTCTAAGCAGAATCAAAGGTGTCCGTTTATATTGGGATTTTTATTATTTATTTATTTAAATATTAATAACATTAAACAGAGTTATAAACTGTTACAACTTTGTTAACAAAATCAACATATTTAACACGTGTCAATCATATCACTTACATGAACATTCACTGGGCTCCGAACATTCTGCATTCATATTTTTTTGCACGTACCCGATTATTTTACCATAAAATAAGGGTAAACCCAAAAAGTCAAAGTATTATTCACTGCACCTCTCTGAATGGATGCAACTTTTTTTTATTTTTTGATAAAATTGAATGGGTGCAACCCGCTCAATGTTGGATCCGGTTCGTTTCCAACGATTGACGCCTCTAACAAGCGTTCAACGAGTTATCGATGGTCTCTCCTTTCGTTGAACAATTGCTTGAGCATCCGGCGAGTTTACCAATGGTCGACTCTTCACAGCCACAGCCATGCATGGTCAAACCATACGCAAGGAAGAATGACTCGACAACCACGAAATTAGTCAAACCAGAGGAGATACAGACACTGACGTTGCCCAACGCCACAGCCACCCAAGGGCAGAAGCAGCCACCAGCTTGTGATGTAACCCACGATGTTCCCGCCGTTGTCTTCTCCTCCGGTAGGTACCCCGGAAACATCTTCATTGAAATCAACGGCGTGTCGGTTTCAGGACGATCGTGCCTTGGGGTTACTGGCGGCAATATCACCGGATAAATTTAGACTCCGACAGACTCCAGCTCTGGATCTGAAACTCCGAGGAGAACCGTCCGGCGGGAAGGCTTCATGATGATCATCGGAGATTCTTCGCCGCACAATAACTGATCGTATACGAAATTCCGGTGGCCGATTTTTTCCACTGGCCTTCTATAATGCAAAAGCCCTTTG
Source organism: Macadamia integrifolia (assembly GCF_013358625.1). Lineage (NCBI taxonomy): Eukaryota > Viridiplantae > Streptophyta > Magnoliopsida > Proteales > Proteaceae > Macadamia > Macadamia integrifolia. The sequence goes on along the minus strand of NC_056558.1, from coordinate 8,532,347 downwards.
AGCTGCAGAGCTTCGAGGATCTCCTTCAAAGTCTCCAGATCCTTTGCTCGTTCATCGATTCCTCTCATCTTCAACCGCTTCTCGATCTCTCCATAAAGTGAGCTCCTGTTCTCACCTTCCTCTTCCTTAGCCGGCGGCGGCCAGATCAGATGACAAAATCAACTTGATTTGCACAACCCACAAAACCAGAAACAGGAAGGAAAATTCAGGGAGAGAGAGAGAAGGAGTAACCTCACTAAGAGGAGCTGCCCGAAATGACGATGTCGACTGCGAACGGAGACGGCAGCACGACGCAAGTCGCAAGGGTTTTGGGTGGCTCCATCAGATACCAAGTAGAGAGAGAAGAGCGTCGGATTTATTGGAATCCACGTGTCGATCATCGGTAAACTCGTTGGACGCTCATTGGAGTGTCAATCGTTGGAAACGACCCAGAGCCCTCAAAGTTCCCAACAGCCACAAGTTTTTTACCAAAAAAAAAAAATTGCCACAAGTTAAAACGACTTTTTTTTTTTTTTACATGAAAAGATTCAAGTTTATCATTTCACCCCTTCTCTCTCTTTTTTTTTCGCACCTTAACGAGGAGGACAGTACACATCCACACGATGACAGAAAGAATGCAAGAGAGATACAAGTAAAACAACCCAAGATAGAAATCCTCATTTCTGGCCACTACAGTTAACGAGAGCCTGCACGAGTACAGTTCTCCGAATTTACATGACATTCCAAAGAAAGACAAAAAAAAAAAACGTAAGACGATTCATACATATGATGCAATTATTCATTCTTAATTCTGTTGGATATAATCAAAATCAAATAGGTGCATCCACCATAATCTTATACTGAAGATTTAAAAACCTTAATGTTGTTGGAAAATTAATTACAGGAAGAGTATAAGACTTATCCGAATATATTATATTTGTATCGAATGAAATATGAATTCACAACGCCATAATAATCTTTCTTCTTGAGTCAGAAACAAACAGAATTTGAATTGAATCGTATCAGAATGATATTATCCTTAAGGTTTTTAAACACCCCTAATTATACAACTGGGTTGACTATTGTATCTATATCTCCAAGATAAAATAACTCCTAATCACATAAGGTGCACTCCAATATGTGATAACACAGGAAGCCCAAAGGCTATACTCATTATCAGACATAGAGAGACTTGAAATAACAGAACACATAGTGGGAAGAACAAAACACTTCTTTTAAAATCCTCCATTTAATTTTTAGACCATCTATAGAATATATAGATAAAGTACCTTTTCATATATGACTGTATCTGTTCATATACATATGTGTCTGTACGTGTACAAGCATCCTTATACATGTGTATATATGTGTACAAGCGTCCCCGTACACATACAAGAGTGTCTATACACTTGTATATAAATGTAGACTATACCCACACTCATCCTTGGCACGAGAAATATTTAGAAATTTTGATATTAAATATAAATAAATCCAACATCTTCAAGAACACTCGTGATCATTAATTACTTTTTTTTTTTTTTTTATTAGTTGATATCTATTGGAATCGATAGATTATGTTCTGAATTATTTGAATTTGAATCCAAATATCCTCTTACCATATACAGATGCCTCTAAACAGATAAAGACATGAATTGAATTCAGATGTTCAATTATATACCTTTCCATGTATTTTCATTCATCCCCTCGATTGTCCTCATACCTTGTTAGTTGTCTTTAATTTGTCAATTCTTTATTTTGCTACTTAGTAATTTTTATTCACATAAACTCAACATGCAAGTAAGAGACATAGAGCTTCACTTGTCCATTAATATTTCGGCTTCATCTCATTTTTGGCACGTAACGCAAAAAAAAAAAAAAAAAAAAGTGTTCATCCTAAATCCAAATAAATAAAGCAAATTTAGTTGTGGTGGAAGGTGGAATATGACATTGATATAATCAAAGGGTTTTGCTGATTTCACTCTGTCTTGACACATCTCTAGTAGGACAGTGCATATAGAATCATTTGGCATAAAACCCCATAATATAATGAATGAATTCGTTTACCAAAATCGTTTGGTTTTTTGATAGTGGGAGATTTCAATGTTGAAAATACTAAACCTTACAAATTTGCATTGGGAATATGTTTGATACTATTTTACTAATATATGAGGTTTGGAATATCTTTGATATTATTTTACTTGCAGTTCGTAGTGATGATTTATATTCGATTGTGGGGTCAGTATGGATCAGCGGGATTAGTTAGGCTGAAGGCCTGGATACCTATCGTTAGCAAAAAAAAAAAAAGGATTTATATTGAATTTTATATATACCCTTTTATTTGATTTCTTTTACACATAATTTGAGAGCATGAACAAATTAGTTTAGAATAGTTAAAAATTAACATCTTAATGTATCTTGCAGATTTTCGAACTGAACATTCTAAGATCCTAATAGCCACCTTATTAATACAATCCTTAGAAACAGAGAACTAGCTTTCGCCTAAACATAAGCAGTACAAACAATTGAGTTTATTCAGTTCAATTTACTTGTTTCCAGTTGGTTTTACAGCCATTGGTTTTATGGTGTAAACCATATTCGAATTGGAAAGAGAATTTACGGAATAAGAATTGAGTATTTCTCTGGGGTTGATTCAGTTCGATCGTAAATAGTTGATTCCATCTTGACACCCTTAAGTGTAGGGCCAATGATAAGATGCATGGGGTGCCAACATGAATATGATTTTTGTTTCAAAATAGGTGGGCTTGTGTCTAGGTGCATGGGCCTCTTGACTAGGCACCTTTCTTTTTGGGATCTGACTCATCTCCAATGACTAAGGTGTTTTGAACTATTTACTTACCACACATTCAACGGCTGGGACGACTTAGGCACCGTTTGACAATATTCCATTTTTGCAGTTTCTACATTTTTTTATTCCCAGAAATGGAGAAACAACTTAAAAAGCTTTTGATATTGAGTCCGTTTGATAATGTTTCAATAAACGCGTTTTTGTGTCCATAAACGGCAAAAACGGAACAAAAAACTTTTGATAAAACTATTTCATTTCACTTATTTTAAGAAATAGAAATTGAAAATTCTACCTATTTATGGTTCAATAAACGACCAGAACTTGTTTCGCCGTTTTTGAAAACGACTCGTGGCCATTATTTCGCTTGTTACTATCGATTTCTAGAAACATGACTTATCAAACACCTTCAATTATGCTTTTTATTTATAGAAACGAAAATTTATGTTTTTGTCGTTTCTTGAAACAAAAAACGGCATAAACGTTATCAAACGGGCCCAAAGTTGTTCCGTTTCACCCGCTTCTAGAAACATAAATAAAAATTTATGCCTATTTACAATTCCATAAATGACTCTGACGAAACAAGTTCGACTTGTTTCATCGTTTCTAAAAATGAATTTGAGATTTAAAAAAAAAAAAACTGTTGTGCCCAATAAATTTCTCAACTATTTAAACTTAAAAAGAGGCAACCGAACCCCCTCTCCCTTTTGGGTATCCGATGATAATGTTGAGTTTTTTAATGACATTATCTATACAAAAAACATTTCGAGAAACAGGTTTATCAAACAGTAAAAACTCTGTTTTTGTTTTCAAAAACTTGAAAAACCATTTTTGCTTCTATAAACAGCAGAAACGTGATCAAGCGGTGCCTTAGACACATATCTCAACATCTATCAACACCTGAGTCCCAACAATTAGATTAGTGGAGGAGATAAATGATTGACATTGGAGATGGTTTTTTTCTTCCATTTTCCCGTGAGATAGTTATTATCCATTTATTCTATTAATCACTTTTTATTTTTGATATATTGTGTATTGATCACAATTAGGTTGTGTTTGATAGTCAACAAAAGAAAAGAAAGAAAAAAACAATAAATTCACAAAAATCATAATTACACTCTCATTAATTACCAAAACATAGGCTTACACTTTTTTGGGGGAAAAATTACATGATTACCCATTTTTGAGTTTTCTCTTACAAAATTATCCAACCTATTTTTCACTTTACAAAAATATACTAAAACAGGTTTGAGTTTACAAAATTAACCAAAACAGTAGCCTTCACTCAATCAATGACAGATATTGCTATTTTTACCCCCAACAATCCCTTCTTCGATCACCCTTTTGATTGCCTTGAATGAAATAATCGGAGCACAATTATCCTCAACGATGAGTACTCTGTTGGGTTAGGGTATACCTTTCCCGGCCATGGCGTCGAATTAAACCAACCCCTATTTTCCCTTCTCCAAAAGTATTCCCTACCCTTGTTCTTCATCCTTCGCAATCCCATCACCGTTGCAATTCCGACCCATCTCATAAGATACCATGATTCATTCCCCGCCACTATTCTCTCTTCTCCGTATATACTCCCTCTGCTAGGAGACTTATGATTTTCACATTTGTTCGCATCTTTTAGCGTAGGTAGGGGCGAGTTGCAGGGGTTGGTTCAGGTGTTGCTTCAGTTCCTAAGATTAATTTTTAATCTTGTATCTAATTCAACGATATCGTAAATCTCCACTTCAATTTCAGTGCTGCTTTAGTTCCTTTTGTAAGCCCGCTTCCCACTTCCCAGATGTCATTGTTTATAAAACAAAACGATGAAACAAAAATCCAATTGTACAAATGCAATTTGTCGCACTCACGTCGAAGAGCAAGAGAACTAAAGCGAAAGCGAGAAGGGCCAGTCTTTGGAGTTGCGGAGATCTAGAACTGCTAGAAAACGAAAGCAACTTCTCAGATCCGATCCAAGGCCGCCCCATATATACTTCACACTCAGGTCAATAGTGTAAAGATGAGAGCCACTGTTGTTTCAAGAAGTCGATTTTCTCTTGTTCTTGGATTCCACCAAATCAATAACCTAATTGCAAAAGAAGCTCCTCCAACATTTGGTGATGCCTCGCTGGGTTGAGTTGCAGGGAAGGGTGGACATAGAGATAGAAGTCGTCGAGTTGGAGGGTGGAGCACTTCAAGGGTAAACTGGTCTAAGAACATACACGGGTAGAGGGAATCACCCTATTGGGTAATTGTGTAAGTGCAAACACAAAATGAATAATTTAATAATGAGAAACCCAAATGTAGATAATCACGTAATTTTCTCCTTTGTATTTTTCCATATTGATACAAACCACACCTGACTTAAAAGAGTAAAAGACGATTCATTCATTTAAACCGTTCTCTCCTCTTTATTGTCTTCTTAAAAGCTTTGACCGTTCAGTGAATCTACGTCGGTTCCAACCCCATCCGTTCCAACTTAGGATATCCAATGAATCGATTAATTTAATTCTCCATTTTCTGTCAAGAAGGGCGACAAAGAGCACGTGACTTTTTGCTACCCCAGGCCACGCAGGTCATGAACTCATGATGACGATCTCAATAGTTCCCCGCGCATGACACTACGGTAGATTGAGACTTGAGACTCGAATTATTTTTCTCTTTTCGTTTCCAAACATAACTCTTCTACTTCTTCTTATCTTGTTCTTGCGGTTGGACCATAATGGCTTAGCTTGGCTTGTCTTGGATAGGTTTGGCTCATGTTTATGGTTCAGGCCGGGAATGTTTGGTTGGCAAAAATAGTAGGAAAAAAATGTAAAATAAATAAATAAAATTATGACAAAAGTAGTGATACATCAAATATGAGATATGCTTGACCCTTAATCTCAAATTCAATTTGCTCTTCAACAGTGGCATGTATATATAAGGGTCAAATGACTGTTGTAATCGCATGAAATACAATATGACATTTCATTTGATCCTCTCTCGTGTATTTCTAATGGCCCCAAACATGCATATGAGCCACGCATCCCCATTTCTCTCTCTCTCTCTCTCTCTCTCTCTCTCTCTCTCTCTCTCTTTAATATCAGTTGTGCATAATTGGATTGAAACTTGACATTTTGACATGGGCCTTTGGGTCTAACTAAAATACAAGCTAGGCCATAAAAAAATGCCACATGACGAATATAATTTGAGTGGCAAAATATGCTTCCATTGATAGGCCAACTAGAAAACATTTGTTTAAGAACAAAATAATTTAGTTTATTTCAACAACTCCACACTTGAATTCACTTGAAAAGTCTCTCTTATTATGTTGAAGGTCAACTCACCATTTTACTATGGAAATAGAGAGGTTGTACTTGGTATATATAATATGACAAAATTATATTTAAAAAATTCATATAGTATAGTTTTTCAACCTAATCACCGATATCTATTGTACTAAAGGAAAAAAAATAATATAGCTCTTGTTAAAAAAGATTGATGACACGATTGAATAAGAAGAACAATTTGACACAAGGTTGGCCTCTGTCGATTCCGATTTTAATTCAGATAGAAACAATTGAATTCGACTTGAACCTTAAAAACCTTACTTGGATAAGCCGATTCCAATTTGCATAGATCAATTCGATTGATTCAATTCCAATTTTTGTAAACCCTAATTCGGTATGCTAAGCATTCTTCAGTATTAGAGACAAGCCAATCTGATCCATTAGACCATTGAATCTGGTTTGATTCGGTTCAATTCAACTCAAACTGAAACTGAAACTCAAACTCGTTAACACTTAAAGCGGTTTGTGTGGGTCAAACCATGAATTCAAAGAAGTGTCGCGACGCACCAAGTGGAGACAATTGGGATGAGTCCTTCTTCCATTAAACGGCCCTTTCTTCAAGCAGATAAGATACAAAACTCCAACCGTACATCTTGTTTTACGAGCTGGCGAGTCTGACTGGACTCACCCTTTTCGCCAAAAGGCCTTTTCAGTTTGTGAGCTTTCCATCCAGCCCTTTTACCTAATCCCCACATTCTTCCCATCCCTTTCTTTTGGCCGTCTTCCAATTTTTTTTTTTTCTTGTTTATATTAATTTAGTAATCGATGATGGATCGAGGCAGTTTCCACGCCCAAGGTTTCACCTAATTTTTCAACTTGGGCGTTTGTTTATATATAAAGAGAAGCTGCACAGGTCAGAGTTGGTGAGCAAACCAAGAGCAATGGCATCTTACATCAATGTTTCTTTCTCTAACAGAGCTTTCTTTTGTTCTGGGTAAGTTAGCTTCTTTCTCATCCATTTTTAACTTGACGATTTTCCTTTACAATTTCTATAGATGTATTTGTTTTTGAGATTGTTTGGATGTGTTGCTCATATGGGTTTTGACGATCTTTTGTTTCTATAATACATCTGGATGAATTTTTTAGATTCTGACAGATCTAAGTTCTCATCTTTGTGTGGATGTATCCCCTCCCTTCTCTTTCGAAAGGGATTTTAGGCACAAATGTCATGGGAAATGGTTGGTTGTGGATTGGAACAGGGTTAAGTTTTTTTTTAAAGGTAATTATCATGGATTTATATTGCAAAGTAAACACAGTGAGCATAGTTCTGACGACATATATAATACTAAGGATGTGAATTTGTAACTGAAACCGTTTATGGAAATTGAATCGGTCCGTTTACACTGTAACCGCAAAATCTTTTAGTAAATGGTGCGGTTATGGTTTCAAGTTTCAGGCCGATTAGCTAATGGGTTGGGTTGGTTTTAACCGTGGAACTCGTTGGTTTCAAATCGAATTGAAACCGTTTAAATCGAACCATTTAAACCGTTTAAACCGATCCGATTAATTCCTATAACAATTAAATAAAGCAGGAGCAGAATCGGTATATCACTTTAAAAAATATAACCCTAAGTAAAAGCGATTGGAATGAAATGGATTTGAGACGTCTTGTGTTCCCTCCTTCCCTTTTCATGGTTTGAACCCCTAGTTTTCTCAATCGGGTACGTACGATTAATCTATTAGTTACAAAATAACCAAACAATCTTCATTCAATTCTTCCCATCTTCTTTCTTCTTCTTCCCAGACTCTAATCTAAGGATATGATGATTCATTCATCTCTTTAATTTGCACGGCCTTGAGAATTAGGAACTTGGGTTTATGGATTTATAAGGGAATGCTCGGGGAGATGAAAAGGATCCTGGGTTATAAATCGAGTGACATTGGAGAATGGTTATGCAAAGAAATAACACTAGATTATCAAATTAAGACATACCATCATCAATATAGAATCTCTTATTTGTGGTTGCCAATTATTTTTGAATAAACTTATGATCTTCAGTTTAGAGATGGTTGCAAGTTATAACAAACCGATTGTGAACCGTTTTACAAACCGTATAGAATAAACCGAAACCTAAATTGAAACCAAAACCAAAATCGTTTAAAATCGTGAAACCAACACTGTTTAGAAATCGTGGAAATCGAAACCGTTTACTAAACAATCACGGTTTCAGAAAGTGGAACCGTTTAGTAAATGGTGCGGTTATGGTTTTAGTCAAATAAATGTGAACCGAACCAATCCGCACTGTTTAAACCGAAACCGAACCGATTAACACCCTTATATAATACCATTCAGTCGTAACAGCGAGCATAGTTTTGACGACACATATAATACCACTATTGTTAGGAAAAATGAATTATTATATTTCTTATTATTAAATATCTTATTAATAATGATAAGATTGGTTTTATGAGTGTTTGACTCCAAGTAGGAAATCTCCATGACAAAGTTGGGTTTATCTACAACTCTAAACTGATAGGGATTTTGGTTGAAGATAGACGTGGACTCTAAAAACCAAAACGATATAGGATTCTAATTCTCTCCTCTTATATATAGTCGTGCTCCTCTCCCTCTCAATAACGTCTTAATCTCTATACTAGTAATTGAGTGGTAATTAGGGTTTTGTGAAAACCCTAATGATTGAGGAGGAGCCTTGCTCTCAAAGGGAACGTAAAGCTGTACGTGTGGGAAGGATTCACTGTGAAAGGGCCAAGATCGCGTGGAGGCTTTGCACTTGTGGAGTTTCAGGTAATAATCTACACCCCTCCATTAATGAATGTATGGATGTCTGACCCTACCAGTGGGACGATCCAAATCGTTTCCACATCTTCAGTGGTATCAGAGCCTCCCTACTAGTGGGGAGACATTCCATTAAATTCATTAAAGATTGTGTATTTGATCCATTAATTTTATTGTCAATTAAATATTTTTTTTATCATATACGTTCATTGTTCACGGAACAGTGAATAGGATCAATTTAAAATTTTTTTATTGGAACAGTGTGCACTGTTCATGGAACAGTGTTCACTATTCACAGAACAATGTTCACTGTTCGTAACAGCGAACAATATCTGATATTTAAAAAAAAAAGGAAAAAAAGGGTTTTGACTTAAGGCCCAATTATTTATAAAAGATTATTTTTCTTTTAAAATTTCAGATGGGCCTGGCATGCTAATTTTTGGTTAAGTTTTCTGTCTATATTAGCTTAAGTGTTGGGTACTGATTTTAGAAACCAGTTGCCCATTTGTGCTAATGAATATATTTGAACATGGGTTTTGGTGAAAACCCTTGCGAAGGCTTTAAATTATTAAAATTAGTTTTAATATTTTAATGATATGTTTGTACATGATATGTTGACATGTCATATGATGACATCAGTCTTTACTAAGTGTTAGTAATTCTTTGTGTGGTTTTTATAATTGTCATTTTTCCACATTATTGTAATGAAATTGAATGGATCAAATACATAATATGTGTAAAAGTTATAATATTATTAGTGGTTATGGGATTTAAAACGGATCATGATGACGGATATATGGATAGTATAGCATGCATTTATGTAATGGATTGTATTTTATTTCTCTCTCCCTCTCTTTCTCTCTCCCCTTTTCTTTTTTATAAAAATATGCACTCCCCTTGGGCAGCCCAAATGGTGGGTTGGTTTCCCAAGGTTTCTTTATTTTACAAGAATGTAATAGAATTAGGCATTTTATTTTTATTTGATCGTGAAAAGACTGGAGGAGGAGATTGCTTAGAGGAAGCGACGAGAGATGGAAAAGCAAGTTTCCTTTTTGTTTTATTTCAATGTAAAAATTATCATGGTTATAATTATTTACATTGCATTGTCATATAATTAAGCTGAGTGGGATAAATTAAAGAGGCTATGTTACTCCCACTCATCTTGGAATCAAAGTGACTTGCATGTGATGACAAAGTTAATTTGATTCCAGATGCTATCCCATAACCACTAAGGCTTTGTTTTATGATTCCTAGTTACATGTGATGTATGATGATATTAGAAGAGACGACTGTTCCCATTTTCCTAAACTTGAAAGCAAATGTGATATGGAAAACCCTAACTGGTGGGATTTCCATAGCTTTCCTTAGTTGGTAAATGTAGAGGTCACATTGATCTACTTTTGTAGATGCCGATAGGATAATGCTTGAGTAGTTCTCTGAGACTGTCTTCATTTATCTCATATGTGATAGGTAGAGAACATGGTCAGTGGGAGGTGTACTGCGATAGTAGACACTAGCCCATGATGCTATGATTCACTCCAAAACAAAGGGTACGCACTTGACTTGAGTGTATGTTAGCCGATAGGAATGGATATGACACTCAAATGGCCAAAAAGTATTGAAGTCTTCGAGACAGATAGAATAGTCCACTCAACTAACATGTATATGATGAACTCCGATAGGCTAAGTCATATGCATAAGGGTTGAGATGTTCCAATCACATTTCATAGCTAAAGGGAAGCTTAAGGTGTGGATAATTGTTGTGTTTAGACTTGCCCCTTCTTTTCAACGATATTAATCATGTTAATTATTCTTTGTACATCATGTAGATATTCAATATGTCAAGCCAAATCAACTATGCTACCCTCATTAAAGACCATATCCTGACTAGATCAAACTATGTTGACTGGAGGAGGAACATTAAATTGCTCCTAACTGCAGAAGGTCTAATTTATGTCATAGAAGATGAAGAACCTTCATTCCCTGATACTATGGAGGGCAAGGAGAAAGTTGCCTATGAGTTGTTTCGATAAAATAATTCTAAGGCCAAGCTCTTTGTGTTGAATTCAATAGACAAGATCATTAAGGATTCTATAAAGGATTTGAGTTTTGCAAAAGACATGTTGGAGGAGTTGAAGAAGTTATATGGAAAACAAAATAGACATGCACATCATCAGCTTGTCACTCTCCTCTACAGTAAGTACTAAGATGACTTCAGGGATTTTAGTTATTGACTATGTGATGAAATTACGGAATTTATTCCAAGAACTAGAAGCCCTAGGGACATCCTTTGCGCTGAACTATAAAACTGATGTCATACTCTACTCATTGCCTCAGGAAATCTACGGATCTTTTATTTGTAATTATAATATGAATAAAATTTCCGTAGAGCTTCCAGAGCTAGGCAATTTGTTGCAAGAAGTAGAGGCGGCACATAAGTTGCAAAAGCTTGAGGTCTTGCCTATAGAACAAAAGCCTTCTTCCTCTAAACCAAAAGGTAAGAAGAAGAAGAAGACCAATAAGGGTAAGACCCTTAAGGTGGCTAGTAAGGGAGTGGAGAAGGGCAAGAAACCTGAGAAGGGATCTTGTTTTTACTGTAAAAAGGACGGACATTGGAAGAGAAATTGTCGTGCATACCTGGCGACTCTAAAGAAGAAGCCAGATGAAGGTATATCTGAAACCTATGTCCTTTATGAGTCTAATTTGTCAGAAGAACCATCTAATACGTGGTTGGTTGACTCTTGTTCGACCACCCATATTTGTAATATGTTGTAGGGGTTCAGGATGACAAAAAGACTCAACAAGGATGAGGTTCGTCTCAAGATGGGAACTGGAGCAGAGGCCACAGCAGAGGCCGTAGGAGAATTTAGTTTGCATTTTGAAAAAACAGTGTCAATTTTAAAAGATTGTTTTTATGTTCCTTTAGAAGGAATATTGTTTCCGTTTCTAAATTAATCGTTGATGATATTCAAGTCAATTTGGATTGAAACTATTTATTCGGTTGAATGGTTTATTTATTACAATTGGTTGTTTACAGAATGGTTTGTATTTCTTGAAATCTATTTTAAATGCAAATGAATTTTCAAATGTAAAAACGGAAATCTGCTCCAGATAATTCCACTTATCTTTGGTACCTTAGGTTAGGTTATATTGGAGTAGATAGAATTTACAGGTTGGTCAAGGATGGCCCTTTGGAAAGTCTAAAGGTAGAACCTTACCGAACTTGTGAATTCTATCTACAAGGAAAAATGACCAAGAAACCCTTTTCATCTAAGGGTAAGAGGGCTGAAGACTTGTTGGAATTAATACACTCTGATGTATGTGGTCCCATAAATGTTCAAGCGAGGTATGGTTATGAATATTTTGTGACCTTCATTGATGATTACTCTCGATATGGATACATTTACCTAATGCACAAAAAATCGGAAACATTTGAAAAGTTGAAAGAGTTTCAAGCTGAGGTAGAAAAGCAATTGGGTAAGTGCATCAAGACCCTTCGATCAGATCAAGGAGGAGAGTATTTATTGGTTGAGTTCAGGGACTATTTAAGGCAAACTGGGATTCTTTCTCAGTTGGCAACCCCAGGGACACCTCAACAGAACGGTGTAGCAGAGAGACGAAACCGTACCTTATTAGATATGGTTCGGTCTATGCTCAGTTATTCAGAATTACCTACGTCTTTTTGGGGTTTTGCCTTGGAGACCGCCATTTATATTTTGAATAGGGTTCCAACAAAATCTGTTCCTAAAACACCCTTTGAGTTGTGGTATGGGTGAAAGCCTAGCCTACAACATATTAGGGTTTGGGGTTGCATTGCACATGTAAGGAAGCAACAAACAGATAAGTTGGAATCCAGAACAAATAGATGCTACTTCCTAGGATACCTTAAAACAACTATTGGCTATTACTTCTATGACCCTGTTGATCGGAAAGTCTTAGTAAACATGCGACATTCCTTGAAGAGGATCTGGTCACTTGTAGATCGGATCCAGTGGTCATAAAAAAAATTTCTAATGACCAAGAACCTTCTGTACTTGTTATACCTTCTATTGACGTACCCACTGACATGCCCGCTGAAGTGAATCAACCCCAAGAGCCTCGACAGAGTGGGAGGCCTATCAGGCCTCCAACTCGTTTAACACTTCTCAATAAAGATGATCAAAAGGTGGAAGAGTTCCATATGGTTTCTGACACTTCTGAGTCAGACTCATTTTCCTACAAACAGGCTTTAAAGGATACTGATTCTGTTCAATGGAAGGAAGCCATGTGCTCTGAGATGCATTCCAACCATATCTGGACTCTAGAAGATCTACCTCAAGTTGTTAAGCCTATAGGATGTAAATGGATCTTCAAGAGGAAGAGAGGTATGGATGGGAATGTGGAGCGTTTCAAAGCAAGACTGGTGGCCAAAGGTTACACCCAAAAGGAAGGGGTGGATTATGATGAAACCTTCTCACCAGTGGCGATGATTAAATCCATTAGGATTTTATTATTGATTGCTACACACTATGACTATGAAATATGGTAGATGGATATATAGACCGCTTTCCTTAATGGACATTTAGATGAGGTCATATACATGCATCAACCAAAAGGGTTTGCTTCCCCAGGGGAAGAAAACAAAGTGTGCAGTCTTTTGAGATCTATCTATGGTCTTAAACAAGCTTCTAGAAGCTAGAACAGACGTTTTGATCAAACCATCGAAAAGTTTGGGTTTGAACAAAACATTGATGAGCCATGCGTTTACAAGAAGTTCAGTGGGAATTACGTATGTTTTCTTGTCCTCTATGTGGATGATATCTTACTCATTGGAAATGATGTGGGATTACTTTCATCTGTTAAGGTGTGGCTATCCAAGACAGTCTCAATGAAGGACCTTGGTGAAGCCAGTTACATCCTAGTAATAAAGCTTGTAAGAGATCGCAAGAATAGGATGTTAGGCTTGTCACAATCCACTTATATTGACAAAATACTGAACAAATTTAACATGCAGGATTCCAAGAAAGGAAATGTTCCATTCAAGCATGGAATCACTCTATCTAAATCACAATGTCCTCAAACTGTTGAGGATATTGAGGCAATGAAGAGAATCCCTTACGCTTCTGCTATAGGGAGTCTCATGTATGCAATGTTATGTATTAGACCAGACATTTGTCATGCGGTAGGGATTGTGAGCCGTTATCAATCTAATCTAGGACATGAGCATTGGACTGCTGTGAAAAGCATTCTCAAGTATTTGAGAAGGACCAAGGATTATTTCCTAGTCTATGGTATTGACCAATTGTCAGTTATGGGTTATACAGACTTAGATTTTCAAACTGACAAAGATGACAGAAAGTTTACATCAGGAATGGTATTTGTTATGGGAGGTAGTGCTGTAATTTGGAAGAGTGTCAAACAAAAGTCAACGGCCGACTCCACTACCGAGGCTGAATACCTGGTAGCTAGTGAAGCAGCTAAGGAAGGGGTTTAGCTAAAAAAATTCTTGACTGACCTAGGGGTGGTCCCTGAGCTTGTCGAGCATCCCATCATGTTGTATTGTGACAACCGGGAAGCCATAGCACAAGCAAAGGAACAAAGAGCTCATCAGAAGAACAAGCACATGAGACGAAAATATCACTTAATTCGTGAGATTATACAGCGTGGTGATATAGCCATAGTTAAGGTTGACTCTACTCAGAATCTGTCTGATCCCATGACTAAGGGTTTGTCGCCTAGTGTATATGAGAAACATGTTGAGAACATGAGCATTAGGGTTATGGGAAATTAGCTCTGATGTACAAACTTGTTTATTTAAATTAAATTGTTTAATTTAGTTTTAATTTGTATGATTATTTATTGAGCTCAATTTGTCTATAGGTTTGTTAACCTGAAACTGTTCACCGCTAGGGGCGAGATTGGACACCTTGTCTTCATGGTGGTCACATTGTGTGTATCTAGAGATGTTGATTTTAGAGCACAAATGTGAGTGTATATACCGTGTGTACATTGAACTGGATCACTTGAGATTTTCACATGCGATATACTTCGGTTTATAAGAAAATGAAATTCTCTTAAATAGTTTATGATCAATCCCTTTGACCTGAGGGGTCCTTATCGATGCTAACACGCACTGCGCGTTTTGGTGTGCCAGCGGTTGACGTCTCTTGGGCTATATATCTATACACTGGATCCGTAGTGTTGGGTCATATTCGAAAGAGATTCCCGACAAGGAATCCACTGCCCTTTTGGGAGAACATCAAGGAGAGAGAAAGTTTGTATTTGATTGGATAAAATCCGGATCTAGGGGTATTTCAATAAAATGTTTTTAATATTTGAAAAATTAATATAAATTATTATTTATGTTCAAAAACATTTTGGAAATGTTTTCTTGGTCCAATCAAGTATATAGAATCTCTGAAATGACTTTTTGGTTCGTTGGGGATTTGACAGTGTTTAATGCATGCCCTATAATGAACTATGTGATATTGCTCAGTGGGGGATAGATGCATGAATAACTATTTATTTTGGGTAATGATTATTACATCTACTTGGCAGCATATGTATTGGTTAACCATGTATTATGAATACAATATTGTTAAGATACATAGTATGCTAGGTGGAATCCCAATGGGATTCTACCCCTTTCCTATAAGTTCAACTCATATGTACAGCATCATATGGTCATGAATTCTTTTTCGTGATCTAAGATTTTTGATCCTACTATGAGATATGATCTCATAGTAGGATGGAGGAGATTGTTAGGAAAAATGAATTATTATATTGCTTATTATTTAATATCTTATTAATAATGATAAGATTGGTTTTATGAGTGTTTGACTCCAAGTAGGAAATCTCTATGACAAAGTTGGGTTTATCTACAACTCTAAACGAATAGGGATTTTGGTTGGAAATAGACATGGACTCTAAAAACCAAAGCAATATAGGATTCTAATTCTCTCCTCTTATATATAGTCGTGCTCCTCTCCATCTCAATAACGGCTTAATCTCTATACTAGTAATTGAGTGGTAATTAGGGTTTTGTAAAAACCCTAACGATTGAGGAGGAGCTTGGACTCAAAGGGAATGCAAAGCTATACGTGTGGAAAGGACTCACTATGAAAGGGCTAAGATCGCATGGAGGCTATGCACTTGTGGAGTTTCAGGTAATGATCTACACCCCTCCATTAATGAATGCATGAATGTTTGACCCTACCAGTGGGACGATCCAAATCGTTTCCGCACCTTCAACTATTCCTACCCACACTTTGTTGAGAATATCTTTCATGGCTTTGGAATCTAATTCATGAGCTACCTTATTACAAAATTTTGGTTCATGACTAAAATACATATCGTTGAACTTAACACACACTTAAAAAGTCCAAAGCATAAATATAAAGGGCTAAAGGCCAAGGGCATGTAGAGATTTTTAGTATCTTCTTCTACCTAGATCTGCTTGGGCTTGAATTGAAGAGCTTGCTCCATCCCCTGCATGGCTGCTTCTGCCTCTCGTACCTGTTCTTCTGAACCAGCAACATCTAGCTGCAAGAAAATTGGCGTCGGAATCTCTAATTATCATACCTCCCCCAAACTAGCTATCTTCATAATTGAAAGAAGCATTTGTATTGATCTTATGGTTCCCTTGTTTGGAGGGTTCATTTCTGAGTTGATATTTGATTGCCTATTTGTCCTTGAGTTTGATATAGTTTTTGTTCCTCAAACTCATCCTAAGCTCTTTCTGCATTGGTCCCACTCCATATAACCCTATAATCCTTGCTTTGCGACCATTCTTGGGGTCTATAATAATACGTGCAAATGCATCTCTGTTTCTTGCCCACCAAATGCTTTTCAATATGGATCCAAAATAGGACAGTTTGTCCTGCTTTTCTGTTGTTGTAATTCCCCTGCATTTCCACAATTCATTAACAGTTCCTGTACATTTTGTGTGGTGGAACTCCTCTTTAGGATGGATTCCACTATATGAGGCCCACCGTATGAATGTTCTTCATGCATTTCCATAAGAAGAGCACAATTCCCGGTCTTGAATTTCTCTTCCAAAACTTGGACCAAGATATAGTTTGATTTTGTGTTATTTGATATGGGTGGAGATTTGGTTGAGGTTCCTGGGATTTATTAGTGAAACTAGGGAATTTTAAGTGGTACAAATCGAGAAGGTACCATTTTGGGCAATAGTTGAAATTGGTCTATTACTATCTCTCTAATAATCTCAAGCTTCCAGGTTTTGGACTGAGGATCAATTTGATCTGCCATATAGAGTTAATGTAATGAAGGTTCTGCCTATAGTTGTTTTGGTTTTGAAACCTTTGATTGGAGGAATCCATGGGCCCTTCCAAATCCTTTTGAGAACCTATCCCCTTCTTGTCAGCAAAACAATTTTCAAAAAAATTGCATCCATTTCAGGACTCCTTTCCAAAAGAATGATAGGTTCCAAGTTAGTTTCGCTGAAGTATTTATGCTTTATTGATATGGTTCTTGTGTCGCAGCGTCCCCCAAATTTCGTCTGTGAGTTCCACAACCCATCCCAAGCATGATTTCTCGCCTCCTTGGCTATCTGCCTCTCCACAGTAATGCCTTCAGTTACTGCTTCTATTGCAAAGAATGTGCTCATTAATTCTGTCCACTGCTGCCTGATCCTGAAGTATTTGCTTTAGTGATAGGCTGTTTTAGTTTGTACACATTCTCCAATTTGACTTTAGGTTTAAGTCAATATCGACCTCACTAAAAGATCTGAAACGTAGCACCCTTCCCCCCCCCCCCCATTGGCTTTTGTTTACTTAGCTCAGACCATCTCACCAAGTGGCATTGAATCTGCTGAGGGACCCCACAGAATTACGTTGGATTGCATCTAAAGATTGCATGAGTTTCTTAGAAAACAGGAAGGATGACATGTAGTATATTGGTAAGTTGATGACACTGAACTAAACAAAATCTATTGGCCTGTGGCAGCTGCTTTCTTTTCCTGGCTGACATCTCATTCAAAGACTTTGACAAAATCTTATGATTGGACCTTTGATCTATTCCATATGAACGATCCTCCTAAGTTCTCTTCGTTTTTTGTCTCGGGGGGGGGGGCGGGGATGGGAGATAAATAACAACTTTTATTGATGAAGAAAGAGAAGTAAATAGGCCAAGAGTTGCATAGGATACATAAAAGTGCAACAATAAGCTGACCCTCCTCAAAGAACCGACACCTCGACCTCAGCCCATGGCAAATATGTAATCTGATTTACATCTCTATTAGAATCCCCAAAACAGATGCTATTTTTCACCATCCCTTGCTTAAGACAAACCATCTGCTACCTCATTTACTTCTTTTGGTTGCCAATGAAACTCAATAGCAACTTGGGCTGTAAGCTGCTGAATTGGGCAAATAAGATGATTATAACATCAAGGAGCTTCCCAAGATTCTTCCATCCATCTGATCACATAAGCTGAGTCCCCTTTCCACTATTGCATCACTCGTAGGTTTTTATTAATTTCTGTAATTCTCAACGAGCCTGGCGATGAACCTTGCTGTTATGCTGATTTTGTTGGGTATGTTTTAACTGTTGGTGTTATCTTTTGTTGTTTTCTTGATATTACTATTTCATTTTATGGGAGGTAAAACTGCAGAGTTGGATAAAGGCCAACTAGTTTGTTATCAAGCTTTTGATTTTTTCTCATTGTTCTTCTCAACATTTTTAATTGCTTTATGATCCTTAACATTGGACCTGAATTTTCCAATGGTTGTAGTTTGAAAGTATGGAAGTGTCTATTGAAAGCATCTGCAGTGGATTGGCGAATAATGAGTGCACTCACTTGGGCAGGGATAAAAACCTAGTCTAGTTCAGCGAGTTAATTTATGTTATGTGCATTTCTTAAGTCTTGAAGTAATAAATGCAGTATTAATGAACTTGTCATTTTGTTCAAATGTAATCTTGTAACAATTATTTTTCCCTTTCATCTTTAGAGGGTCAGTACTTAGAATTTGAATGGCTAATTATATGTTCATACATGCTAATGATCATCCAAATACTTAATTTCTTCCAATTATTTTTTCTGTAGTTGGACTAACCATTTATTCTTTCTATAGGAGGCACAAAAACTTCAATTGGTTCAATGGATTGCTGGGTATGAGCCCATTTGCCACGAATGTAAAGACATCAAATGTGGCACTGGTGAATCTGAGTAAGGGTAACGGTAGAGTAAGGGCTACAGTGCTTTCTGGAGAAGGTGATCTCCTATCTTATCCCAAAGGTGGCAGAGTGACTGGACAAAGTACTTTGATTGATGCGGAGAAGGGTGTGGAGATGCAACCTGATGCCATACTAATTGGAACACTTGCAGCTGAGATGATTCCTGCAACTGATGATCGTTTTGTTGATACAGATGAACATGATCTGGATCACCCTACAGCAGGGTTCTCTTCCATACCAGAGGCAATCGAAGATGTCCGCCAAGGCAAGGTTTGTTCTCACTTTATCTTTTAATGTTGCGGTATATGGTTTTTTATTTTGCTTTTATCTT
Source organism: Macadamia integrifolia (assembly GCF_013358625.1). Lineage (NCBI taxonomy): Eukaryota > Viridiplantae > Streptophyta > Magnoliopsida > Proteales > Proteaceae > Macadamia > Macadamia integrifolia. The sequence goes on along the minus strand of NC_056558.1, from coordinate 8,512,999 downwards.
TCTTTATTAAAGTCATTAATAACTTTGTCTCTGTCCATTCAGATGGTCATTGTTGTAGATGATGAAGACAGAGAAAATGAGGGTGATTTGATAATGGCAGGATCCTTGGTGAGACCTGAAGCTATGGCTTTTTTTGTAAAACATGGAACAGGAATTGTATGTGTAAGTATGAAAGAAGAAGACCTAGAAAGATTAAACCTTCCTTTGATGGTAACTCATAAGGAGAATGAGGAAAAACTTCGTACAGCATTCACAGTGTCAGTGGTATGTATTTGGTTCATCATTTCTGATGTCTATCTGCTTGGTGCTTTTGTAATTTTGATAATCTTGTCTTTTATCCTGACTACAAAGCACTTGTGTAGGATGCAAAACATGGTACAACCACTGGGGTATCAGCTCATGATAGGGCAACAACAATATTGGCTCTTGCCTCTAGAGACTCAAAACCTGAAGATTTCAACCGTCCAGGTCATATCTTTCCTCTGATGTACAGGGAGGGAGGTGTTTTGAAAAGATCTGGACATACAGAAGCTTCTGTAGATCTTGCCGTGTTGGCTGGGTTAGATCCAGTTGCTGTACTTTGTGAGCTTGTAGATGATGATGGTTCCATGGCTCGACTACCAAAGCTCCAGCAGTTTGCTCAGAGAGAGAACTTGAAGGTCATATCGATCGCTGATTTAATCAGGTATGTCATCATGTGCCAACCCATGGGCAAGAATTTCTTGATCTCCCTTGGGGGCTATGGGGGCATTTTTTAATCTGGCCTTCAGGCTTCAGGATATAAGGGCATATTGTTGTATGATTTCAATCAATTTTACTTGGTAAGTATTTGCTCAGATTTGTTTGTCATTGCTCTTGCTTCCATTTCACAAATTTATAAAGATGTTGATACTATGCCCCTTTTATATTTTTTATTTTATTATATATGGAGAAGTTCCTCTCAAAAGTTAGCCCTATAATATAATAATATTAGATTCTACCCTAAAACAACTTTCTTTTGTTTGTACCAAATAAAGAGAAATTCACATATCAAAAGCTCCCATGACTTTTCAGAATGGTTTCTAACTTTGTTAGGTGGGGTGCACTTGAAATCTTGACTCTCCCTCTTCCCTTCTCCCTTCTCCCTTCTCCCTTCTCCCTGCATACTCCATAACCTCATTCTCAAAGTTGCTGCAGTCACGATCAGTATTTAGACCCATTAGCATTGACAATGCGAAGACTATCAACGTTGAAAAGAAAAAAAAAAAAAAAGATTCATGGCGGAAAATCTCTCCCTCTCTCTGTTTCTCTTGCCCCTCCCCTGGGTTAGGAGTTGTGAGGACCGATTGCTGCATATATTCAAAGAGGTGAATCATTTCTACTTTCACACTCACACAAATCCCTTTCCCCTTTGGATTTATTTGGGGCAGATGAAGTTGGGGATGGGTGTATGCATAGCACAGGAGCACTCCTAGTTTCCATTGGCTCATGGGGAGCCTGTAAGATCCACCTTGAGGGAAGGACTTGATGCAGGGAAGTGGATTGTGGGGATCTAACTCTGTAGATAAACCAGATTTTTTAATCTGAAAACTGGAAAACCCTAGGTAAAAACTTGCTGCTGCAATTTTTGTTAATGATAGAATGAGAAGTCATTAAGAAAGATCACATTGTTACTCCTTATAACCCTCTTAAACCCTACTGATTTGTGAGACGAAGTAACCCTCTAAGCATTAACTAAGCAGGACCAAATAATCTTTTCTGAAAAACAAAACTGACCCAAAAATATAGTAAAATAGAGAAAATAAAGAAAACAGAACATCCTTAAGTACTTAAGAGTTCAACTCAAGACTGGATAAACCCAAAGGGGGTAGCGGAGTTGGCAGGAGACCTTCGCCTCAGGAAGTGTGGTTTTGAGTTCGACTACTCTTAACTTCTTGGGGCCACTCACACGGGGGTGTTTAGTGCTCTTCTCTGCTTTCAGTGAAAGTTGAATGGTTCTCATTCAACCCCGGTATGGCCTGGTCCATGCGGTTGTGGGGTTAGTCTTGGCCGGCGGGACTAGTCAGGCCAAAGGCCTGGATACCCATAGTTATCCAAAAACAAAACTCAAGACTGGACCAAACTCTACGAAACTTAACAGGTTCTACACCCCAAAATGACACCGACTACCAAATATGAGAATAAAAAAGAGAGAGATGACAGAGAAACTATATCTGATTTCGGCAACTGGTAGGTCCCCTATACTGCTATTCTTTGGCTGCCAACTACTGTGTCAACTGCATCTTGAGGATTTAGATTTATCTAACTTATTCACGTAAGCTTTTACCGACGTCTTCTACATCAGAAATGAATAAGAGATTTCCCATAGATGTTTGATATGAAAACAAGTAGGTAATCATCATCTTCTCTGAGTAAACCTAAAACATTCATTACTAACACTTACATAACCACCCAAATCCTTTGATTACTCTCTCAAAAGGTTTTGAATCACCCTTAATTCTCTAGAATCCACGCCCTGAAACACTTGTATCACTATCATCACTGCCCATCCTTGGAGTAGGAGACCTGCTATTCTACATTTCTACTCTTCCAAAACCCCCAATGAGAGAGAGAGAGAGAGAGAGAGAGAGAGGGTTCCATGAATTAATTTTCCTTTTTCTGTTTTGTTAATGCTGGTGACTGGCGAGGGTTGACCATGATGACTGGTGATGGTTGTGATCCCTGCTTATAAAATGAGGTTTGGGGAATGAAGGGAAGGAAGGAGGGTTGGAAAGGGAGATTCCATATGTGCTCCACCTCACAAGGTTAGAATTGGTGTTCTAAAATATATGGGGGTTTGATATGGCACTTCCACCTAATTAGGTACGAGTGAAAGAAAGTTAGTTTAGGGGGGAGAATTTGATATTATAATCTAGCTTCTGTTGAAAAATGTAAATTTTAGTTTTTTTCTTGTCGATGTTAATTGGATGTTGTAAGCAAATTGTTTTTTATTTTATTTTTATTTTTTTATCATGGGTCCCAACATTTTTTTTTATATCAACCTTAAAATGTATTGACTCATAGTTGTCGAGGCATCGCCTACGCGTCCAATGTGCTTTGGACAGCTTGGTTGCCTTGTTGAGGGCACCTTGCATCCAGGCCCCCTCCATCGCCTTGGGTCGCCTAGACGCCGTGACAACCATGGCATGACTTGCCCCAGAAGCAACCCTGAAACTGTTGCATTTTGTAATTTGCTGAGGATTTGAACTGCTTTCTAACAAAATTCAGAGATGCCCAATAAATAATACTTATTTAAGTATTTACCTGGGTAAGTTTTTTAATTGATAATATTGATTCTAAGTGTGTAATATTAACCAAAACAATTTACCGAAACTGAACCAAACTGTTTAGATCACAACTGTCAAAGTGTTTAATAAATGGTTCGGTTTGGTTTTAAACCAATTAACCCGAGTAGAACATTTACACCAAGTCTCCACATTTTATATACTTAGAATTTAGAATAGATATGCAAATATGCAGTCAGGAAAGAGGTTTAAATCTTAGAAACTGTTAACAAACCTTTTATGAATACATTACCTCAAAATGGCAACAAAACTGAGACCGAAACCATTTACAAACCAGGAAAACGAAACCATTTAATAAATGGTTTGATTTTACTAACTGGAACCATTTAATAAACTGTTCGGTCTCTTCCTACTACACTTTGAACTGAACCGAACCATTTAACACCCTTAACCGATACTATGAGTGATACTGGTATTGGTTATTTATTTAATACTTTGTACTTTACAATTTTATTTTAGCTAGAAAATTTTGCACTGATGCATATGTTTTTGAAAATTTTGATTAGTAACTCAGTTATCTTGACTTCCTTTTTTAAGTTGACCACGCAACTCCTGCTCACTTATCAAGAATTCCTTTTTGTTGAAAGTTGCAAATTACTTACTTGCCCTGCTGGTTGGTGTGTAGAGGTCCATACTTCTGTCATGGCCTATGCTTCCTGCTTCATTGCACATGTTATTGACATTAAAATTGCAATTGTGAAATCTATACTCTTGAGAAAGCTTATTTTTGAGAGGTTTAGATACTTGCCTTTGCACTCTCTGTGTCTCTCTGTGGGGAGGGGGTTTTGTAGAACCAGAAAAAGCCAACTATGACTTCCCAGAGCAGTGGCTATTTGCCAAGGCTGTCACTGTCTCTAGTTGTCAAATCTGGTGGTTGAAAATGGAAGTGAGATGCAATATGGTTGGCCTTCATTTTGGAGGGGAAAGTAATATTGTTTTACATTATTCTGTTGTTTAAGTTTTTGGAAGAAAAGCCTGTTCTGTACTTATTACGTGAGCCGTAATTTTCAGGTATAGGAGGAAGAGAGATAGGTTGGTGGAGAGGGCTTCTGCTGCTCCATTACCGCTGGAGTGGGGCCCATTCAAGGCATATTGTTATAGATCACTGCTAGATGGTATTGAGCATATTGCTATGGTTAAAGTAAGCAACTTTTGAGAGTAGTGTTCATCATTCTTGTTTTCACTTTAAAAAAATAGTGAATCTCGCATACCTAAGCATCATGCAACATTGAAAATAAAGTGAGGGCATGCTTGGCAGTAGTTTTTTCTCTTCCTGTTGCAGTGATATCAGCCATGCTCTGCTATATCACTGTCAGGTTAGACACCCAGAGCACAAATCATAATGCTTGTGTTGAAATTTCCGTCGTTAGGAAATTTTCAGAATAAAAAGGGTGTCTGAATCACATTTATTTTGTTCAGAAGGTTTGTCTACGACTTTTGGTTGGCAGAACTAGTACAAATCCCTGACTGAATTGTGACTCATACGCTATACTCATAGAGCATGGAACTTCCCCCACCGAAACCAAAAAGGAGCACCCATGGTTTATTAATTTTTCATTTTTCTTTTTGTGTTTTTGACAACTACATTTGTTATGCATGCAGGGTGATATTGGGGATGGGCAGGACATTCTTGTTAGGGTACACTCCGAGTGCCTCACAGGAGACATATTTGGGTCAGCTAAGTGTGATTGTGGGAATCAGCTGTCACTTGCAATGCAGCAGATTGAGGCAGCTGGTAGGGGTGTGTTGGTTTACCTCCGCGGACATGAGGGAAGGGGCATTGGCTTGGGCCACAAACTCCGTGCCTACAATTTACAGGATGATGGACGTGACACTGTGGAAGCTAATGAGGAGCTAGGATTGCCTGTTGATTCAAGAGAGTATGGGATTGGTGCTCAGGTATTGGAAACCTTCTGTTAAACTTTTTACTGTTCAAATAATCCAATTTACAGAATGTATAGGTAACGCAATTTTGTTGCAACGTTAGATCCATTTTGATAGTACTTGGTTATGGTTTTTTATTTTAAATAAATTTATTTGTAATGAGTTCAATTATAAGGCCTAATTCTTAGGTTCACAAGGGGGACACGAAATTAGTATTTTAATCATGGAGTTAGTATTAGTAGTGGGGCCATTAGCTATCAGTTAGGAACTTATCTCGTTAGATAAAGCTTATCTTATTTGTGAGACCCAGTTTGGCAAAGATAAGGCATATATGGAAGAGTTTCCTGTTCAGTTGGGTCTTTTATTTATTTTATTATTCAGTTATTTTGGTTATTAGGGACTCCTCCAACAGTGGCCAACGATTGGAGAGAGAGTGTGTGTCTTCGGGTTTCTTTTATTTTTACGGCTTTATAAATACATGTAATGCATAAATAGTCCCTATGACTTGATTAATTGACTGATTTAGTTTATTTTAAAAGTGAGGTTGTTGACTCTCTCCTTTCTCAGTCTTCTCCCTCTCCCCCCTCTCTTTCCCCATGTTATCTTCCTTTTTCTTTTCTCTCTTCTGGCATCTGTACCAGCAGGGTTATTTCTCTTTCTTATGCTCATTACCAGCAGCAGATCATTCCCTCCGATCTGCATCATTAAATCCTCTGATATTAGATTGCCGATCAAACTGCTTTTGAGATCTATTGCTGACATGGTTGGGTAGATGAACTATATTTTACTCACTGGCTTTATTTGGATCGATTATCCTACTGCTATCATGCTTTCTCTATCAATATGATGTTGGGAATGCTGCAATCTGTAATCCCAGAGTCCCATCACCCCATTCAGCTTCAGTCAAGCGCTTGAAGCCTTCAACCAGAGCTGGCTGTGAAATTACAGCCCCTCTGGATTTCAGAAATTTTTCTTGTTTGGAGGTTGCATAGCTGCTCCCCTTCCTTTAACGTCTTCCCTGATTTCTGTGTTGGCGGTATCCTGTTCCTGTTCTTGATGTAATTATTTACTTTCCTTTTATAATTACACATATACCCTTAGATGGTTTCCTACCAAGTGTCTATTACCTTTTGTTATATATATTGAGAATTGACCACAATAGGAGTATTCTGAGTTCTATGAGTTCTATCGTGGCCTAGCACTTTCCCTTTTTCACCTATTGTCTCTCTTCTCCATCTTTATTGTGTTCTCCCCCAATCCTGTTGTTCTCCTCTTCTTCGTCACCGATTCTGGTTTTTGAGGTATTGTCACTGATAATTTTCCTGTATTTTTTTTAAGAATCCATTTGAAATCCTCAGTTCTTCAGATTATAATTTATTTTCTATTGCGTTTTTTTTCTTTTTTGGGTTATATTATCCTTTATTAATGACTGCATAAATTTCAAATAGTAATTTTTATTTAGAGTTTCAGGATTATGGGTTATAAGACCTTATGCTTTCTTTTTTTTTTAATAAAATTTTAGTTTTTTTGTGATCTCTTTTAAAAATTTACTATTTATCGTTTCGATTTTCTATGATGGTTAACGCTCTTTCCGAAAGGATTTCCTCCTCTCAATATATCATAAAAATGTTCCATAGTAAGTAATTTTAGCTTTTGATGCCCGAATTTGAATGGATAATACCATTCATATGCTGAATTAATTGCTTGACTAATTGCAGATATTAAGAGATCTGGGTGTTCGCACAATGAAGCTAATGACAAACAACCCTGCAAAGTACATTGGGCTCAAAGGCTATGGTTTGTCAATTGTGGGCAGGGTTCCATTGTTAACCCCAATAACAAGAGAGAACAAAAGATATTTGGAGACAAAACGTGCGAAAATGGGGCATATTTACAATCCTGAATTCACTAAAAATCTAAATGGCCGCGCAAGTGGAAATGAAAAATCAATAGTCGATAAGCCTTCTAATGAAGTTCTGAATGATGATGAAAAGCCTTCTGATGTAGTATCTGAGGCATAAGCTGTCTGCTGCACATGTGATCCAAGGAATTTGTAACAACCCAGGAATTGTACGATCAAAAGTGCCTTACCTGTGGAAATGGAAGATCATTATCAAACTGCAACCTGAGTGATTCCATTATGCAGAAAGCTTTGTGCTGAGGGGGAGCTTCTAAGTGGATTATCCTCTGGAGCAGAAAGGTTGTCGAGAAGTATGTTAGTACTGTCTATAATCATTTGCAGAACAAATTGGTGAATTTTGCTTGGATGAAATTTCAAGTGAGATGTCAAGAAGTTTAGTCGGCTATTCTTTCACCCATTGTTCAAATTATTCAGAAAAATAACCCATCTAGGGAGTTTCATATGTTTGATCTTGTGTCAAAGTTTTGGACCATGGTTGCATTGGTTGGCTTCTTCGGATGATGTGGCCATCCATAATTTTGTTTCTTATTCAATTCTTTCAAGGTAGCCTTGTATTACAAAGCAAGCAGCAAAACAGCTTATTTCAATTATTTATGAATGGGGAGTGTATCTCCAATACATTATTGATTCTAGATCTGCTCCACTCCCTCTTTTCTCCTGGGTTTTGTTTTCATTTCTTTTCTTCATGTACATGGTCAAATCTGGTGTTTTGTATGATAAGTGAGACATGTAATCCATTGCCACAAATGATAAAGCAAACAGTTTCCTCAACCTTCTGAGTCTTTTTCTAGGTGGTTTTTCCTCCTTTCTGGGAGCATAGAGTTTGATTGCATCTGGCTCAGCATTCACTGAAATTTGCCTGCTGGTGAATCAGAAATGCAATGGGAGCTACACTTATGACTCTGGTCATGACCAACAAAGTCGATTCTCACATATGATTTGGAACTACAGAATTTGCAACTGACAAATTCTCCATGGCTTTTCACCTATGAAAGTCATTGTTCCTTCTCAATGCCCGTGCATCCATCCAATCCATTCTTTTCAATACAGTATAGTACACTGAACACAAAGCCAATCTCGATGAATAAAAGAAAAGTACGAGTAGTGGAATAAACAACCACCCAAAGCGCCAAACACGAACGGCCACTAGCCAACAAGCCACTTCTTGTTACTGGCAAATGACCAATCCAAACCATTCTCCAAGTACTCAGTCACATCCATGAGGCAGGAAGATGCTATGGTTACAATGCATGGTGATGATGAGTATTTCCTTTTTTGGGGTACTCATTGGATATTAGTTCCAATACTCCAAATCCCCAACTTTCGGTCATGTAAAACGAAAAAGAGAATGACAACCGGATTAAAGAAAAGGGGAAGAGAGGGGAGGGGGTGAGGGGAAGGTTCACGCTGCATAGGTCAATAAAACAGGTGCTACTTGTAGGCTGCTTCAAATTTTCATTCACTTCCCTCGATACAAAAATGGCAATTGTAAAGGAGAGAAATTAATAGATGCCAATAAAAAAAGAGATGAAATGCTAAAACATCCAATAAAGTCTATTCAGACAACTCTGTTGACTGAGGGTATCCTATTAAAGCAGCATATTGACGACAAAAAATATGCTGCCGTTAGTAAGTTAAATCAGTCAGCTGACATTCTTCTCCGATGAAAATAATTCCTCTTGAAGAAGTGAATGTGCCTCAAAAACTGCATGCTGCTCTTCATATTTCACAATTCTTCACCGAGACACTTCCGAGATGATAACAGCTCCCTATGGGGGATAGCAAAATGTGAGGTATATATTCTTTCCATTTCAGTATAATGTATAACCATTTACTCTTGGGATGAAGAGAAGGGTCCACAGCAGGACGAAATGTCAATTCCAGCAACCTCCATGGCATTGCAAACCCATTCTGGAACATCACCTTTTGGGAACTAGAAAACAATAGAAAAATGGTTCAAAAGTCAACCTGAGATTAAAATAAAGGAATCTATCAATTCTAACAAACAGAAATATCATTTGGGTAGAGCAAGTTAGAGCTCAGAACGAGATGACCAGAAAAAAATAGTCATGCAAAGTTTGGGCAGGTGGCCAAGGAAGAAACCGTTTATACAAATTAGATGAAAGAACTAATTGGGGTTACAGGGAAGGATACAGCACAGAATGTCTACCATTTGACTACTTTTATCATGTGGCCATTAGATGGGGGAGCAGATACAAAGAAATCACTGGAGCACTAAATTTTGAAATCTCTGAAGCTTAAGTGTGAGTGACCAAAGCTACATTTGCTCGGCCTTGCAGGCCCAATATCAGCCCAACACAAGCCTCCAGAAAGTATTGCATCGAGCCAGTGCCCTTACGGCCTTACCCAACTAAAATCCAAGCAATTCGACCCAAACTAGCTTGGAATGATCCAAATTTCACAGACATCATTCCGGTAATCATTTTTACATCTCATTTTTTGAGAACAATTACCACGTAGAGTATAAGACATTCTGTCAAATTAATATACGACATTCTGTAAAATTAACTTCCAGAAAATGCAAATCAAATAGTGTGACCAATGGCTTTTTTTCTATTTTCTTGATGAATAATAGTTACTTCTAGCAATATGGAAACCAAAATGATCCAAAATACATACACAATTTTTGAAAACACAGAAATAGAGCAAAATCCAAAGGGTGAGAAACCCCCATCCCTTTTGTGTCAAATAGAAATTAGTAACCACAAATCTTGAACATCATTCACTTGTTATAGGAGGATGATGCATATGTGATTGCAACCATATTCACTGAACCCCCAGTTCTTACTAGAAGCAGCACCCTTCCACATGGTTCAGGGCACAAAGGACTACATGGAAAATTGGAAATAAGAAATCTAGAATACAAAGAAGCATTACATGATTTATCGTCAGGTGGGAGGTTCAATGGAAGATTATGCATTGTAATTCGAGCAAGAGATTTCGGAAAGAACTTGGGTAAGAAAACTCTGTTGAGGGGTATCAAGGTTTACATCAAGCACATGACTGAGGCAGCACCACAATCTGTACCCTTCACTAACAAGTACCTGTGTGCAGAGAGCCCTTTAATTGAATCACATGTCAACAGGTCCTTCTATTAAAGGAGAGAGAGTGACTGAATTAAGAAGATTTCCAATATCTCAACGCAGCAAGTGTCTATGCAAAAGCAGTTCTAATAATGTCCATGCAAAGGCTGCAGAACCTATACCCAAGTACTATAAAGTAAACACCTTAATTATATGTTGTTTGAAGGTGAGCTATGATCTAGAAAGCTCTAATTCAATGACCTCAATCAGCAGAAATGCCTGATCCTAGGATGATCGCAAAGCATAAATTGAGTTCAAAAAGAAATATAGTTGAAAATGGTTCCAGTTAAGCATGGGAAGTGATTAATACTACCATAGTGATAACCCATATGGGCCATATCAGTGCAGCAGCACACCCAAAAAAAACAAAAAATCCACACACAACATTTATTAATGTAAGGACCATTCTGGAGCAGAAAAAGTACCATTCTCTGGAGGAACCCGCATACAAACCTGCACAACAGATGAAAGAATGAATAAATATGAAAACAGGCTGTTGGGATATCATCCTAATCAGCTAGCAGTATAAACCAATATGCAATATTCTTTGCTTCTTTTTTTTTTTTTCTCATTGGGTGGGGGGAGGGAGAAGGTGCATACTCTGGAAAGCATCCTTTGATTATTGACATGTGTAGATCTCTGCTGAGCTGTAAATCAGAAAGCATTTTATCACCATATCTACCAAATAAAATTTAACTAAGGAAAATTATTTCATCAGGGAAAAAAACCAAGTTTACCTTCATCATATAAAACAAATTGTGGTATGACAATAGCTCAGATCCCATAGCATCTTTTGTAACAAGGCAATGGATATATGCTCTTGTATAGTTCTTGCAGACCTACACCAAAAAAAAAAAAAGAGGAAAAAAGAAGGTGCTATTAAGGAAATCTCTAATCAACTTATTTTTTCAGTGGAAGGTCAAGTTCAAGGGCACACCATACACTCGCATGTAGTGTCAATAGGGCGAACATCCTCTGCCATAGCTTTGTGTTTTAATTTCAACACCCCCTGTACAAGAAATTTAGCTTCTAAAAAAATGATAAGGCATCCAGAAAAAGAGGCAAAATAAATCTCTGAAAAGGTGAAGGGCAAGGTCACAGTCTTGAATAGAGACTGCATACACAACAATAAAGGGATTGAGCTCAGAGTTAACACTAACCACCAGGGCCAAGTGCAGACACAGGGATACACAGAGAAGGGAGGGAGGGAGAGAGGAATAAATTCGACTACTAAGTGAACAGAAATGCATGTGGAAAGGATGAAATATTGGAATGTTCGCTCTGAATTAATGTTGCATTTGTTGACAGCACATAATGCAGTCCTGTTCTCAGTTTTATTTAATATATATAAAATATAAATTGGGACATGAACTGCTCTTTACCACAACCCTTTTATTCCTTTTCTCTCTTGATGGATCCAGTGGGAGGAGTGTAAGAAGAAAGATAAGATGGAGGTGGCAAATCACTGCTCTGCACATGTAAATTCTTGATGGACATAGCTGCACATGTGTATGCGCGAGTAATGATAATACGGAAACGGTGAAGCAATGACCTGGTCACCATCTAAATACTTGCTCAAAATTGCAGATTTGCAGGCATGGGTGCATAGAACATGCAGATTGTATACATATCTTTACATTATCTACTCATAGCTGCATAATTGCAAATAAATCTTTAATACAATAGTACACATATCTGTATCATTCCAAAGAAAATGATTCATACAAAAAAAATTCTACCTCAGGTATAAGAGCTGTGCCAAACCGAGCAGTTCGTGTAGGATAAACACAATCATACATGTCAGCACCTAAGGCACTGCAAACTACAATATCAAGGGGATATCCAACACCCTGAAAAAGTAGTATACACGGGAAAAAAGAGAGGAAAGAAACAAGTTATTGCATTTTAGTTGTATAATACTAAGTAAACATGCCACAGCTACAGACTACAGTACACAAGGAACTTCAATGATTAGAAGATGTTGGCATAACAAAGAGAGTTTCGTTTGCACCATAACATAGCGTGGTTTATCCTCAGGTAATGCAGCAGTACACTGAGCAACAACACGCCAGAATGAATCTTTATCTTCACCACCTGAAAGACCACCTATAGCATAGCTGTAAAAAAAAGTAAATAAATTAAATCATTGATGCAGTCAAGACTACCCAATTGGGCATAGTAGGACTTTATTGTGGGCCATGGATAGGTTACTATGGGCCTAGGGGTACTTGTTTATGGGTTATCTGTTGTGACAGGCGGTCACAGGCCTAATTTATAAGCCCATATTTGGGGTTTCAGGCCGATAGCTTCCCCTTTTATCTCTTCTTCTAGTTCTGTTTCCACTAATAACAGGTGCCATCTCTTCAACCTTTTTTCTTATTCTTCTTCAAACTCTTTTACTTCTCCCAGATTTCTTCTAATTTTCTTCTCTTTCTACACCGATCTCTAGATCAAGATATCATGCTAAAACTGAATTTTTCCTTCCAATGCTGGTTACCAGAAATCTATTATATGATTATTGAACTGTTCTTCAATTCCGATCATCAGATTCTGCTAAAATTCTTTGTTATTGCTATCTTGAAATTTCAGCAACCTGTGATGCATTTTTATTTACTTGTCAGATTTTTCATATTTTTCTTATCAGTTGATAGATCTGATAGTTCTCTACACTTGACCAGAATTTCAACCAGATCTGGTTGTTGGATCTTGAGATAATATATTTCTACTATTTTCTCTTTCCATCCACTATCGATTGTCTCTCTCTCAACCCACCTCGTCGATCTCCATTAATTAGGCTATTTAAATTATTATTTTTTATTCGGGAAATTTTCCTTGAAATCTGATACCGTCCTTTTGAAAACTAAGCATTAGTCCTGAGATAAGATTTGATCCAAATCTAGCCATCAGATCGGAATTTCCGAGGTAACTGGCTATCAAATTTCTTTTTCCCTGGATGACTAAATGATTTTATTCAATTAAAAAAAAAAAAACCAAAACAAAACAAAAAAGGCCTGCAAGCTTGGCAAGTACATCTAGAAGCAGTCACACACCCAGTCGCAAATATTAAACATCAGCCAAGAGATAAGTGTTGCAGGAAACAATACATATGCTGTCCCTCAAACCCACCACTGCAAGCTCATCTGCCAACAAGTTACCAGATCCAGTCCTCCACTAGAACAAAATTTTCTTGGTTGTGCACAATGACAAGCCATCCTGGTAAGATGAGAGTATCTCCCCAGGCTGCTATTCTTATGAATGATGATAATCCAGCAGTGAGTTATGTAGAGATTCCTTCCACAAGTGGGATAGACCATTCAAGAGTGGAAGATGGTTACAATCCAAGCAGGGCTAATTTACTTTCAGTCCGACAGAAAAAGTGTCAGAAATACCATAGAATGACTTTTCAAAGCTAGTAATGGTCTCTAAATGCCCTCCAATGGGCCAATGCCTCCTGCTCTTGGTTTGCCCAAGCAACTTGCACAGAAGTTGCATTAGGGTAGTAACTTGGCTTTGTCCCCCCACTAATGCAAGAGTAGATTACAAGAAACTACCTCAGCAATTTATAACCCCAAACAATACAAATAGGACCAGGAAACAAAGAAATAAGACCATCAAATAAACCCCCAAGGATACAATACCCATATAGGAGCAAAACCAGCCCAAAACACAACCCGATAGGAGAGAGAAAGACCTACTATAGAGCTGGAGAGAGAGAGGTGCGGCCAGGTCTGTAGGAGTCCGATTGAGCTGCACTCTTGGGCGTAGATAGTCCCTAGGGAGGGTACAAAAACCCCCAAAGTTGAGAGGATTCTGACGGCTGGTTGTGATTTTCTGACCTAGGAGAAATAATCGCAGGCTTCAGGAGAGAGAATCAAATATGGTTTATAACTTGGACAGATCTGCACTTCTGAATACTCACAACAGTCGTATACTTCAACAGCAGTAACTTTAGGATAAAATAGAAAGCTTTAAACAAGAAGAAACAAAGGGAAAAGTGGGGGAGGAGCGGCTGTCTTGGCCTGGGATTCTCATCCACAGCTATCCCAGCTGTTCTAAGCAATTGACTACAATTATTCTTTATTGAAATATGAAATTATGAGTACATAGGCTCCTCCATTTATAGAGGGTAGAATAGCACTCAAACTACTACTAAGAGCTAGTTTCCCAATAGGACTAGACACTCCTACTTCAACTAGGAGCTAGTTTCCCAATAGGACTAGATACTCCTACTACAACTAAAAATTCAAAATTGGACTAGGAATAATAAACCTATGTGGAAAACAAATAGAGTCCTAAGACAATTTGGACTCGACATACCACTTACTCAACTTGATGGGCCCAATGGCCCACTAATTAATTAAAAACAACTACTAATTATTCCCCTAGCCAATGAGCCCAATTGACCCTTATTTGTACTTAGCCACTCAGGTGGACCAAGCAGGGGTTCGGCTGGCTTCTTGGCTGGACCCTAGCCACTCAGGTGGACTAAGGCTGGACCTTCTTCCTCTCATATTTCCTTCCATAATGTGGATCTACATCAGCTCCCCCTTTCTTAGAATCATTCAACTCCGATGAATGGGTAAGGGACATGTAGTGCTCATAGAGGTCTGCATCAAGGCATTGAAAGTCATCGGCATGGATCCAAGTACAATCCTCTCGTGGTCGACCTTTCCATTTGATGAGGAAGTAGTACCCTTTGCCCCCACGAACTGTGGTGAACTTGTTATCGAGAACATCTTCGATGACATCATCTTTAGGGTTTGCAAATTGAGGAAGTTTGAATGTGTGTTCAGTGTCACTGTCATTAGAATGGTGTCCCAAATATATCGTCAGATCAGCTACATTGAAGACATTGTTGATCTTCAAAGTAGGAGGTAGCTCTAGTATGTAAGCATTAGTGCCAATGCGCTTCAAGACCTTGTAGGGACCCATGTTCCGAGGATGGAGCTTGTGCATTGTACCAAGAGGAAACCTCTCAAGTGGAATTCGAACCATTACCAAATCACTAAGCTGAAATTCCACATAGCGACGATGTCGATTGGCAGTTGCTTGGTATCCATCATTGCTAACAACGATGCGACGACGAACATCAGCATGTACCTCCATGATGTGTCTAAGGAACTCATCGGCTTCCACACTAATACGGGCCTGAGGTGGCAAAGGTACCAAGTCAACCGGTCGTTGAGGTTGCAGTCCAAGGACAATCTCAAATAGTGTACGACCTGTGGTGCGGTTGACGGAACTATTATAGGAGAATTTAGCAATATCCAGTATAGATGGCCAACTCTTTTCATAGTCTCGGACTAGACAACGGAGTAAGTTGCCAAGACTTCTGTTCACCACTTCGGTCTGTCCGTCTGTCTGAGGATGGAATGCAGTGGATAACTTGAGTTTAGTATTTGTTTTCAGCCATAGAGTCTTCCAGAAGTAGCTCATGAACTTGACATCCCTATCTGAAACAATTGTCTGTGGTAGACCATGTATGCACACTATCTCTTTGAAAAAGAGTTTGGCCAAGTGACTTGCATCAAGAGTCTTCTTGCACGGGATAAAGTGTGCCATCTTAGAGAAACGATCTACTACCACAAATATGGAATTATAACTTTCCCGTGTAGGTGGTAAGCCTAGGACAAAGTCCATGCTTATGTCTTGCCAAGGTGCATGTGGAACGGGTAACGGTGTGTATAATCCTGTATTCTTCTTTTCTCCTTTAGCAAGTTGACAAGTGCGGCATCTCTATATCACATGTTGCACATCCTTTAAGAGTTGATGCCAAAAGTATAAGTCTTTCACCATGGAGTATGTTTTGTCCTTGCCAAAGTGTCCACCCATTCCTCCTCCATGTAGCTCTCGAATCAAGTGATGTCTCAAAGAGGTGTTTGGGATGCAGAGGCGAGTGCCTTTAAAAAGATACCCATCATGTATAGAAAATTTGTCATCCTGTCCTCCTCCTTGTAGGTTGTTGAATACTTCTAAAAAATTAACATTACTAATGTACTCCTCTTTGATGTGTTCCACTCCTACACTTTGTACTGTGAAGATGTTCATCATCATCACCTTTCGACTAAGTGCATCAACTACTTGATTCTCCTTCCCAGCTTTGTACTTGAGAGCAAATACGTATCCTTGCAAGTATGAGATCCATTTAGCGTACCGATCACTAATGGTCTTTTGTGAGTGCAAGTATTTGAGTGCTTCATGGTCCGAATAGAGCACAAACTATTTTCCAATTAAGTAATGCCTCCAATGCTTGAGGATTTGAACAATGGCATAGAGTTCTAAATCATAGGTAGAATACCTTTTTTTTGCATCATTCAACTTTTCACTGTAGAAGGCAATGGGATGGCCCTCTTGCATAAGCACTCCTCCTATCCGAACATGGGATGCATCAGTAGCCACTTCAAACATAAGATCAAAATTGGGTAGTCTAAGCACTGGTGCTTCTATCATCTTTTGTTTGATCAAGTTGAAAACTTTAGTGGTTGCCGGAGTCCACTGAAATGAGACTTTTCTCCCTTTTGTGCATTCTGTAATTGGGGCTACAATGGCGCTGAAATTCCGGATGAATCGTCGGTAAAATGAAGCAAGATCGTGAAAGCTACGAACCTCGGTCAAGGTCTTTGGAATAGGCCAATCAACGACACTTTTTACCTTCTCCGGATCAGCTTCTATGCCTTGTGAAGATACAATAAAACCAAGGAAGATGACCTTGGGCAGCATAAAGGAACATTTCTTCAAGTTGATGTATAACTTTTCTGCCCGTAGTACTCTCATGACATGTCTCAGATGCTCCAAGTGTTCATTTTGTGCTTTACTGTATATTAGTATGTCATCAAAGTACACTATGAGAAATTTGCCAATGAAGGGTCGTAGTACATGTGTCATCACCCTCATGAAAGTGCTAGGTGCATTGGTGAGACCAAAAGGCATAACCTTCCCCTCATACAGGCCTTCTTTTGTTTTGAAGGCTGTTTTCCATTCATCCCCTGGACGGATTCGAATTTGATGGTAGCCACTCTGTAGATCGATCTTTGAAAAGATGGAGGCTCCTGTCAACATGTCAAGCATATCATCCAAACAAGGAATAGGAAATCTGTACTTTACGGTGATTTTGTTAATGGCCCGGCTGTCAATGCACATACACCATGATCCATCTTTCTTTGCTGTCAATAGGGTTGCTACTGCACATGGACTCATGCTCTTAACCAAGAACCCTTTCTTTAATAAATCATTCATTTGTCTCTTGAGCTCGGCATGCTCTGTAGGACTGAGACGGTAAGTGGGCAGATTAGGGAGTACTGACCCAGGCACAAGGTCAATGGCATGCTGAATATCCCTCATCGGTCGTAGTTTATTAGGCAATTCCTCTGGCACCAAATCTGAAAAATCAACAAGTAATTGTTTGATTTGTGGGGGATGTTTGACCACTATCACTAGTTTAGCAGCCTTGGTAACAAGAGCTATGATTAGGCCGGTTTCTTCACCCAGGGTCAGGAATTCTCTATGGGGCAGCACGCATAGCTTGTTGTCCACAGTGTTCTTCTTACTGAAATTTTCTTTGCATGGTTGCTTCTTTTGCTCAGTGGTTGTTTTGGAAGAGGTCTTAGCAACATTCTTTAAGACATGTTGTCTCCTTAGTTGGGCAGCCCTTAACTTGTCTTTTACCTGAGGTATGTTGAGTGGGTTTAGAATGAATGGTTTGCCTTTGTGATTGAAGATGCATTGGTTCTTAGTACCTCCCACTAGCACATTGTTGTCATATAACCAAGGCCTTCTAAGTAGTACATCAATGAGGACCATGGGGATGACATCACACCATACACTTTCTTCATAATCTGAGACCTTCAATGGGACTGAACACCGTTGAGTTACAGCCATGATGTTGCTGTCTAGAAGAGATACCTTGTATGGCTGTGGATGGGATTCAGTCTTAAGCTTTCCGTCAATGACAAAGGCTTGAAATACCACATTCACACAACTTCCACTGTCCACAATCACTTGAGCTTTGTAAGGTCCACTAGACATTAAGGTGTAGAAGATATTGTGCCTCCTCCAGTCTTCACCCTTAGTTTCAGACACTAGGATTCTTGCAACCACATTGACATAAGCATGAGGATCATCATTCTCTGGTGTAAGCTCATTTTCCAGTTCATCCTCCTCTCCTTCAACTGCAACATTAACAGTCCAATCGTCATCCTGAGGTTCGTGGATTTGTAAATCAGGATTGGATTCAATGGCACTGATGACAGAGTTGGATCGTCCCCGCTTAGGGTAGAATTTTGCCTTGTGTCCAGTCTTTCCACAACTCTAGCATGTCACAGATCCACTCTCCCTTCCCATTGGAGCCTTCCTCTTATCCTGTGTATCTTGTGGAGCTCGGGTAGGAAATCCAGTGGGTTTGGTTGGTACATAAGGATTTTTGTTGTCAGTTGGTTGGATGTACCTTCTGGAGGTTGTTTTGATCAAATCCTCTGCTTTTAGTGATTTGTCAAAACAAGTGCTTAAGGAGGGTATCTCGATCACACCAAGCTTCTTATGAATATCATACCTTAACCCCAGTTTGAAACGGGATATGAGCAGTTCTTCATCTTCTTTATGGGCACCTGTTTATGAAAGCAGTTCATTAAAACGATCAATATAATCTCCTACAGTCATAGTATCTTGCCTGAGAGTATTCAGCATGTCGTAGAGTCCACGTCGGTAGGTGCGTGGTAAGAATCTATCGTTAAGGATAAATTTCAAGTCTTCCCAATTGTGAGGCATCTGACGACTGCGGATCAGCCTATTCTCTTCATTCCTCCACCAGTCCTTAGCTCCACCAGTTAACTTAGTGACAACTAATTGAACTTTCCTTTCTTCAGGTATACGGTACCACCGGAAGTAGTCATCAAAGGAAGTTACCCAGTCCTGGTAATAGAGGGGATAGTGCCTCCCATTGTACTCTTTCAATTCTAACTTGACCTTGTACGTATCGTCAGGCTAATAAAGCTGATTGTCATACTCATTATACTCATCATTCTGAGCTGGGACATTCCTTCTAGGTTGCATAGTGACTCTTCTGGGAATATTACCAATGCAATTAACAGCAGGTTGAACATTAGTTTGGGCAACAGTTGGTTGGGTGTTAGAGTGGGCAGTAGTACTCTCTTTTAGGTCAGCCAACTGTTGGTCATGTCCATCCAACTTCGTAGACAAGGCCTGGATTCCTTTCATCACATCTTGAAGGGTGGGTTAGGGTTCTTCTATCTGAGCCATAGCTCTGATACCATTTAATGCAGGAGTAGATTACAAGAAACTACCCCAGCAATTTATAACCCCAAACAATACAAATAGGACCAGGAAACAAAGAAATAAGACCATCAAATAAACCCCCAAGGATACAATACCCATATAGGAGAAAAACCAGCCCAAAACACAACCCGATAGGAGAGAGAAAGACCTACTATACAACTGGAGAGAGAGAGAGGTGCGGCCAGGTCTATAGGAGTCCGATTGAACTGCACTCTTAGGCGTAGATAGTCCCTAGGGAGAGTACAAAAACCCCCAAAGTTGAGAGGATTCTGACGGCTGGTTGTGAAGTTACAAACTTTCTTGATTTTTTGACCTAGGAGAAATAATCGCAAGCTTCAGGAGAGAGAATCAAATCTGGTTTGTAACTTGGACAGATCTGAACTTCTGAATACTCACCACAGCCGTATACTTCAATAGCAGTAACTTTAGGATAAAATAGAAAGCTTTAAACAAGAAGAAACAAAGGGAAAAGTGGGGGAGGAGCGGCTGTCTCGGCCCGGGCTTCTCACCCACAGCTATCCCGGCTGTTCTAAGCAATTGACTACAATTATTCTTTATTCAAATATGAAATTATGAGTACATAGACTCCTCTATTTATTGAGGGCAGAATTGCAATCGAACTATTACTAAGAACTAGTTTCTCAATAGGACTAGACACTCCTACTTCAACTAGGAGCTAGTTTCCCAATAGGACTAGATACTCCTACTACAACTAAGAATTCAAAATTGGACTAGGAATAATAAACCTATGTGGAAAACAAATAGAGTCCTAAGACAATTTGGACTCGACATACCACTTACTCAACTCGATGGGCCCAATGACCCATAAATTAATTAAAAACAATTACTAATTATTCCCCTAGCCGATGGGCCCAATTGACCCTTATTTGCACTTAGCCACTCAGGTGAACCAAGTAGGGGTTTGGCTGGCTTCTTGGCTGGACCCTAGCCACTCAGGTGGACTAAGGTTGGACCTTCTTCCTCTCATATTTCCTTCCATAATGTGGATCTACATCACCCACCCTTGCATATTCTCTTCTCGCGTAATTAATTGTTTATTCATCCAAAAAAAAAAAAATTAAAGATTTCACCAAATGTTTTAGGGCTCCATTCAGAACCCCTTGATGAGTGATTCTTTCCAAAAATTTTAGGTGTGATTTTCTAAAATATATCGGCATCCTACTAATATGAACTCTATCCTTCTAACTTTTTTGTCATTTAATCAATTTCCGACCAAGTCTATGCACCATATCTAAGTTTTCCAACCTAAGTTTCTTTACAAACCTTAATCACCATTATATCATAATCCAACACATTTTACCTCGACCAATAACTTCAAATATCTTAAAATACCAGCAAGTGTCCAATTAAACCCCACTAACCTTCAAATTAAAATATTTAAGTTTAATTAATACTGAACCAAGTGAGATGCCATTCGATGACAGGAACTATCCAAGTACCCAGGCAACAAGCAAAGTCCATTGCCAAGCCTCGCCTAGGTATTTCAGCATACATTGTGTAGTATTATTTCCAACAATGATTTCTTAATGTCACAATTTACTACTTCACTCATCTGAACATATCAAATCATGGTAACCTGGTAAGGATAACAGTGGGAATTATTGAAATATAGTAAGACTAGATGATGCACACAAAGCTATCATAAATTCAATTAAGATGCAGAAACCTCAGAATCTGCAGTTTCACAAGTAAGTGTTGATACCATGTACATACCCAGGTAAATTGCGATCAACCAAGCCTCTAACACATATATCCCTGGAAACGAAAAAGGAGTAGAAAAATCAGAAAAGAGAAACATGCAATAGAACATTGAGCAAGTTCCTAGAAACAGCTGAAGAATTATTGAACCAACTGGTATTGCTTACCTAAGCACAGGATCTAATCCTCCTTGTACAATTCCAAAAAGGTTTTGCTCATGGGGCCTCTTGTGAGCTGTCCTTCATGAAAAATCAATGAAAAGAGAAGTGCTTAGAGACATAAACAAGAACTCAAAGTACCCTTTCAGTCATAAATCAACAAATAAGCAAGAACCAAAGACTAAAAGCACATTAAATAAACAACAAATAAATTATCCAAATACGACTAAAAAGCTTAAGTAAAGCGACAAAGGGACCTAACAAACTAAGAAACAAGGGAAGTTCAAAAAGGTAGAGAGGGGGATAATTGAATTGAAAACCATAATTTGAAATTTTTATTGAAGTGACCAAAATTCACAAAATATTTTAGTTTTAAGAAGCCTTGATACGAAACAGTGGTCAACTCTATAGGCATACTAGATTTCTACTGAAATTTCGGTTGGTTCAACTCATTTCGGAAAAGTTTTAACTCATTTTGGTAAACTTTTGACTCATTTCGGCAAGATTTCGAGATTTTGGCCCCTTTCGCCAAATAACTCCAGAACTCCTAGAAAACCCTCAGCTTCTTCTTTTTTTTTTTTTTTTTGTCTTGCTTCTGAATCAAGACTTGATGGCCAACTATGGAGCATACAATTCAACAATTGGGTGGATTTGAAACATCATTTAGCTAAATTTCCTCAAATTTCAAAATTTTCATCAATAGGTCTATTGTGATGGACTTTGAGACATTCTTCAGGAAGAGGATGACATGGCCACCATATGTCATAGGGTCCAAAGCCAAACTACCACTTTGAATGTTTTTTTTTTTTTTTCAACCTAATGCTTCAAACATATGCAAACATGCTTAAATAGGCAATCCCTGTTAATTGTTTATGAAGACACTTTTAACATTAGTGTACTATTGAATGGTTTTTCCTCATTCATAATACATATTTCAATTGCTTTTATTCTGCAGAATAGGATACATAAAAGAAAAAAATACCGAATGCAAATACAGTACCAACCTAGGGTCTATAACCAAACTACCATTTTGGGTGTGTTTGCTTACAATCTAAAGGTTCAAATATGTTTAGAGATGCATAATTAGGGTTTTCCTAAAGTTCTGGACCAAAATATGGATATTTGTTCACCGAAATGTACTGGGTTTTGGTAGAATTTCTACCGAAATTCAAAATATTCCAAGGTCGAAACCCAAGTCAAAATCAACTCGCAAACTATGATGAAAACCCTTTCTTCATGTAATTACATTGTGAATCCCAAGGCCCATCCCTTAACCAAGCCTATATCAAATAATGCATGGAAGAGACTAGGTCAAAACCATATTGTCTAAAGGCTTTGGATTTATCATTGATCCAGATCACAGCCCATGGAAGAAGAATTTTCGAATTTGGTTTTGGTCCAGTTTTTTGGGTCAAATTAAACTCATGGTTTAATAAGTTAGGCCTAAATTTAAGTCCCCAATGAGGATGGATCATAGGCTAAGAAATTTTGAGTGTACTAATTGTAATTAGGACAATTATATAACCCCAAGCATTAGGGGTTTAAGGCCTACATTAAAATAGGGATCAGTTTCTATTTTTCAGATTAGGAACTTTCTCTTGTTAAGGTTGATTATGTAAAAGGGAAACATCTCTCTACAGTGGGAAGGTTTCAATTAGTCGGAACTAGTTGCTATTTTTTTGTTTTCATTTTCTAGAAGTATGCTACACCCATATAAGCAAGTGTCAGGTTTCAAGCCACTTGGACAATTTATGAAAAAAGTTTGAATTGGCTTTGTGCATTTGTTGTTGTGGGAGACAGTGAGCATGGTGGGATGTCATGGAGTTAGTGAGTGACCGACCTAGGCCATAGTTGAGAGGCCTTGGTCATATGCCCTTTTTTCCTCCCTTCTTCTCTCCTCTCTTCTCTTTTGTTTCCATTTTGTTTCTGTTGCAACCTTGTTCTGTGGAGTGGTTGACACCTACTACAGCAGTGATGTTATTTACTAGTCTTGAAGTGAAAGTGCTGATATCATCAAGTTACCACAAGGAGAAGACCCTGTTGCATCATCTCTGTCCTGTCGCACCTTCCCTGTGGTGTTATATTGCAGCAGACCTTCAGTCCTCAACAATTCCTATTCTGGCCATCAGAATTAGTCATTGTTTTGAGGGTGTAGTCCTCCCTTTGAGTCCTTCCATCAATCATAATCTCAGCCCAATATAATGGTTAGTTTTGCAACAAGTTAGTAAGTTACTAAATCTGTCCTTGCTAATTTTATGTCTTGATCCTATCTTTCAATCTAGCCATCGGTTTGATGGCATACTTGGAGAGATGTATCCAGTTCCAGCCATCAATCCCTACCTTTCAATCTAATCAGCAGTTTGTAAATATTGGTTGTCGCTAAATTTGAGGCCTACTTTCTATTTTTTTCTCTCTATCATAGCAACCTATCTAACCCTTGGATCATCCTCAAACTTGGAAGTATTGTCCTTCCTCCTATTTCCCCTAGTCACCAAAACTTGGGCTTGATCTAAGCCTTGGTTCCTAAGTCGTCGATTCCCTTTGTTGCTGGAATTTATACTCTACACCTACAATCCTACGACTCCTACTCGTGGATTGGGTTTAGTTACTTTCTGTTTTATTGAGTCTAGCCCTATCAATAACCCTGCTATTTCTGGCACAGTTTGAAGGTATAACAAAACAGAGGCTTTAGAGATGATTGTGCCGAATTTGTACCAGGAGAATTAGCTTCTGTGGTGGTTTTTCTCTTTCTGACACAGTTCTCTGTGTGGTGAGTGTTCTCTTTCTCAGGCTTAGTTTGACTTTTTGTTTGATGACCTTCTCTTTTCCTTGGGAGGTGCATCCTTTTGCTTGTTTTAGATCCTTGTCCATTGACTTGTATTTTACTTATCAAAATAAAACAATGCAAAATGAATGTTTTATATCTCTATACCTACAAGCTTGATTAAAGAAATTCCAGGCCCTAACTAGGTGGGTTAAACAGAACTAGAAAAGGGACCCATTGGTCATGTGAAACTGGGAGGAAAAACCAACATGGAATCCACGTAAAAAGAACGCTTCATTTCCTAAGTTTTGTCATGTCAAAAAACACACCAACTTTCCCCTTTTCCATATAAGCTTCACATGCACCAATGCCAACACACCACACTCATGTTAAATACTAATACTGATTACTGTGTCAGTGTCCATTCTCCTCGAGTGCATGACAAACTAAACCACAGGTTTTGGAAGCTCGTTTTCCAAGCACGTTAGTGGAAGTTCACTGGTTTAGGTTTATAAAGATGTGATTTATATAGTTTGCTTCAGCAGATCATACAGATCTCTTCTACATTGAGTATTGCTCTGCCTTTGATGATTTCTAACACTAAAGCTGTTAATCATCAAAAAAGTAAAAACTGGAAATAAATGGCAGTTAAAAACTTGTATACACGATCACACAAAAATCCCACAAGAATTTTGAAACATCTGGAAAACCCCAAACCAAATTCACTAAGGCTATGTTTGGTAGCCAAGAGAAGAAAAGAAATGAAATGGTGAGAAAATAAAAAAAGTATGTACGTTTGGTTACCATTAGAAGAGAAAAAAAGAAAAGTTTTTATATTTTCTCATGTTTTCTTGTGTTTTTGGCAAGATTTTTTTTTTTTTTTGGGAGCAAAAGAAAACTTCACAATTCCCAAGGGGAATTTTGAAATTCAAAAACTGAACCTTCTCTTGGATGAGGACATGCTAAGCACAGAGAAATTTTTAAACCAAGAAAAAAGTACAATTTTCATTTTTGTACTTTTTTCTTTTCTTCTCTTGGCTACCAAACATAGCCTAAAAGAGGAAATGGCCAGAGAAAATTAAGTGAAC
This sequence comes from Macadamia integrifolia, assembly GCF_013358625.1. Taxonomy (NCBI): domain Eukaryota; kingdom Viridiplantae; phylum Streptophyta; class Magnoliopsida; order Proteales; family Proteaceae; genus Macadamia; species Macadamia integrifolia. Next base: position 8,487,747 of record NC_056558.1, on the reverse strand, counting down.
CATAAAGATAGTTCTAATGGTGCCAAGGCAAGCCATGGCACTGGCCTGGAACCAAGGCAAGTGCCATAATTGGTAAATATATATATATATATATATGCCCATTTCAGGAATGAATGTCAGTTCATGGTTGCATCTTCTTCCTCCCCTTCTTCTTTTCTTCTTCTTCTTCTTCTTCTTCTTCCCCCACCCCATCCTCTTTTTTGACAGGATCAACTCTTGGCACCCATACACACAAGGAAACAGGTCGTTGTGACACCTTGACAACTACGCTCCTAAGGGAAGTAAAGACTTTGGTTTTCTTTTCTTTTCTCTATTTATTATTATTAGTATTTTCCTTTGGATTGGGAGGTGGGGACGGAATTCTTCTTAACTACAAGAAGAGCCAAGAGAATAAATATACTTAAACTAGTTACTTTTTCCTCATAAATATTTACCAGCAATACATCGGTCTATCCAACGAAGAGTGCGATACATAGCCTCCTCAATTCTAGGACCAGTGATGGTGGTTTTCACAACATCATCAAGGGCCATTATGATGTCTGCTCCAATTCTATTCTGCAAAAAAAATTTTTGGCAGAAGATAGAAAACATGAGATAAAAATTTGAAAACAGTGTTATAAGATGGGAAGTCACTAAGGAAATGGAAACCAGAAACTGAATTGTCTCATTCAACATCTGCAGAAATACCCAAAATCTAATACTCAATTGGATACAAAGCAAATTAATGCAGGATCATGGTTAGTCTGGTTCAAGTCTGGTCTGACCAATTGGGCCATCACCAGTGTCCAGATTCAATGAATCTGGCCAGCTCAGAGTTCAAATCGTGAGATAGTTCAGCAGCACTATATCTTTCACTTTTATTACCATTATATTACTTGTAGAGAGTGGAATAAAATAATATAAGGTCCAGAGTTTGGATTTAGTTTTCAGTTTTTGGTCCCTTTGGGACCACCCAAACAAGGTCTGCACAAGGAGAAAGTCTTCTTTTTCCTTTTATTTATTATTCAAGAGTTTGGGTGAGTTAGGATACTCCAATCACAGGTCCAGTTTATGAGTCAGTTTGAGGACTCCTATTTTTTAGCCTGTGATAGGAAGAGATTTCTCTTATCTATTTGGGTTAATTTTTAGGTCGTTCACTCAATCCATAAATTCATATCTCTCCTATTGTTCTCTCTCTCTCTCTCTCTCTCTCTCTCTCTCTCTCTCCCCCTCTCTCTGTTCTTCACACCTGCAGCATGCGTACCAGCAGGGTTATTTCTCTTTCTTATGCCCATCACCAGCAGATATTGTTGTTTGTGTCTAAAACATATGATCATGACAAAAGAATTCATTTGGTATGACTTGAAAGATGTTTGAGGCCACAGAAACACAAAAGGTATGTTATCCCAAAAGATAGTCTTATTTATGCTCTTTGTCACAAGCATAACACGTCAAGGTTATGTTAACAGTGTTTTCCTCATTAATATTTGTATAAAAAAGTGTTGGATAATAATTGAGGATTCTTCACTAATGACAGCTAATCTAAAAAAAACCAAGTCTGAGAGCCTAATAACATTGTCAGTTCAAAGTCGTACATAAAATAGATATACCCACTTGGATTTCTATTGATTCCTCAGGCGTTAGAAGCATTGGTTTTCCATCAACAGGTGACTGTATTCAAGAAAATGGAGTATTAGTTCACAAGCCTGGGATACCAAAACAGGACCACATTTTGATTATTCATTATAAGCCCAAAGTGAGAAATCAGGCAAGAGCATTCAACACATCATATGCAGGTAAAAAAGGCAGTAAATTATAAAAGTAATCATGCATTGCCACAAAAGGCACTTCATTTCAAACAAACAGGAAAATAAATTTCTAAAATATGAAAACAAATATAAATAAATTTGAACAGAATATAATAAAACATTATCAAAGTTAGAAGTATCCCTATATTCAATAATTCAAAATACTTTCAGTTTTTTATTCTTCCAAATGAATTCAGTTATTGATAAAAAGAATGTATTGGTCCTTGGAATATTACTTCCCACATGTAAACATATACAGCAGTATACCTCTAAAACCATAAGATACATGGGCTCTAGAATATGTGCGGGGTGGGGTGTAACTCCGTGAGTGATGCATCTCACAGTTTAATCTTAGGACATGGGGACTCATCTAATGTGGATCTCGTAACTAGGTATTGGGTACACGGACACATGTCACACATCATCACATGCATACCATTTTTTAGTCAGCTAACAAGTTAATCTAGATGTAATCATTGTTTATATCCAAAAGTGAACCTGCGAGAAAAAAATATGCAATTATGAACTCATAACACGAGAACAACTCTATTTGTAATAAAATGCTAACAAAATACTGACATTAGGCCAAAAGGGCATAAATTTGACAATGCTCTAGTCATTAGTTTACATTGGGTATGTCCAAAGAATTGGTATATGATCCATCCACAAGAAATCAGAAGAAAGAAAGAGCCTATGGATTTTAATGATCAGGTTCATATGCACAAACCCAAATCAATGTCATGTCATGTCTAATATGGGTACTTGAGGTAAAATGAAGCATCTGGGTATCATGGGGAGAAGTCCATCTTAGTATAGATGGAATAAGTGGGCACAGCTCATACATCAGCTCTCTTACAAATCTGTCAGCCATCCACTGAATACATCTGAAGATATGGAGAATAAATCAAACTTCCACATATCTGAGATGAATGAAGTAAAACAAGTAGGGAAAGCCAAAGAGGAAGGGAAAAAAGCACTATTTTGGGCAGAAAGGGAGGTCTTTTGTTTGGTTAATGACAGATCTGAATTTTGGGAATACAGAAATAGCAAAAATCATTAAATTAAAAAAAAAAAAAAAAAAAAAAAAAAAAAAAGAAGAAGAAGAAGAAGAAGAAGAAGAAGAAGTTGGTACGGATGAATAGCAAGACTATGTAGGACAGTAGGAGTATATTGAAGGAAAACTACGAGTAGCACCAAGAGGTGAATTCTCCCATGTGTAACAAAACGTAATAAATAAACCAATGAGGACGAGTTATTCACCAAAGGAAGAAGAGTGCAACATGAGGTACGCCCTTAAGGTCAAAGTTTCAAGGCCTGACAAAGGAGTGCCAAATGGGATAGTAGTTCATCTTCAAATCCATGAGGGATCAGATAGAAACCTCCCAGAATGCTTAATCTTCTATTTTTTACTGACAATTTTACCCTTCAATTATCTGTAAGTGATTGTGTGTGGACAGACACATAAGACAATGACACAGGGAGCTTTCCCAACTGAAGCGCAAAGAATTAAAGAATACCTGAAATGTTACTCCTTTCTCAGTAATGTCAGCTAAATGCAACAATGACACCTGACATGGCATAGACACATACAGGGGAAATCTTTAGTTAGTCAAAGTAAAAAAATGAATGCATGTATACACATTTTTGTATAGTAACTCATCACCATCATGACACAAGGAACACAGCAATACAGCACCATAAAATATTGGCTTACAAATCCAGAGAGATGAAAAACATTACAGAACTGATACAATTTATTCAAGTAAGTAAAATTTTAACCTTTTTACTTGGGGTTGTTATCACTAATTCAGTATCCAAACCCAGAGACTATAGAGGATGCAAAGAATCAACCGAGATCCAGAATACTCTAGCCATGTGGAAAATCCTCACAAAGTGTGCTTTTTACCCTTCCGGCTAACTGTCAGGGCAATGAAAGACATTGTTCCAGTGAAAAGAGGGGTGTCAAGTAAAAATGTGGATGTAATTAAGGATACGTATGCGGGCATGGTGACTAATGTGAGATCCGTGGGAGGTCAAGGCAAGGAAATTCTCAATTGCAATTAGGTTACATCAGGGATCAGCCTTAAGCCCTTATATATTTGCATTTATATTGGAAGAGCTAACCAAGAGCATTCAAGATGAGGTCTCGTGATGTGTGCACTTTGCCGATGATAGTGTTTTGGTGGATGAAACAACAACTGGGATTGACGCTAAGTTAAAGCTACGTAGATCAACCTTGGAAACAAGAGGCTTTAAGATTAGAAGAATGAAGACGGAGTATATGAGGTGATGGATAATGATAGTGAAAATTGAGGGAAGAGAAGTACCGCAAGGTGACTATTATAGATAAATGAGATCAATTATAAACAACGAAGGTGACATAGAGGATGATGTTTGGATTCAAAGTGAGATAGATGAAGGGGAGAGGTGCGACCGGAATACTGTGTGACTGACGTATCCCTTTAAAGCTTAAAGGAAAGTTCTATAGGACTATTGTACGATAGGCCATGATGTATAGGGCGGAATGTTGGGCTGTTAAGAAGTGTCTTATTGCGAAGCTTTGTGGAGGATGTTAAAATGGATGTACGGAAAAACTAGGAAGATAAAGTATGGAATGAATGTATTAAAGTTGATTTGGGGTTGCTCAATCAACGATACGCTTCGAGAAAGTCATTTGAGATGGTATGGTCATGTTCAACAGAAGCCTAGAGACACCCCGGTAAGAAGGAGTCATATGTTCAGATTAAAGGAGCTAAAGAGCTAGGGGCAGGCCTAAAAGGACCATAGGAGAAGTTGTGAGAAATAGCATGCATGGTTTGGGTCTTGTACCAAGTATGTCCTCGGATAGAGCTTATTGGAGAGCAAGGATCCATGCAACCGACCCCATATAGTTGCGCTTCTCCCAGCTTGTTGTGCTGTCCTCTTTCCTCTTACTTTCATCTTTCATTTTTCACCTTGCATTCTTTATCTCTCTTATGTCTTTTTCATTTTCATTTCTCATGCCATTTCTTATCCCTCTTTTCTCATCTCTTCATCCCCCTGTTCAGTTTACACCTCAGTCTTTACCTACTTTGTTTTGCTTGGATCTATGTAGCCGACCCCATTAAGTTGAGATGAAGCTGAGTTTGTTGTTGTTGTTGTAGATAGACACATAAAAAATCATTGTGTAATTATGTTTTTTGTACTATTTTCTTTTCTTTTCTTGGCATCCAAATATAGCCTTAAGGAACATAGTAAGGAATAAAGGAGTAATTTCACAACAAGTCCGGCAAGAGATAAAGGAATGAATCAAATAAAGATACACAACCATTTGAAAGCCACCAGAGTCAGTAAGCAATGCTCTTTGCCAATTCATAAATTTGTGAAGACCCCCCAATTCATCAATAAGCTCCGAACTTGGACGAAGCGCCAAATGGTATGTGTTCCCAAGTATTAGTTGGCAACCAATTTCCTCAAGTTGGCTTGTTGTTAATCCTTTTATTGTCCCTGTAAGAATCAAAATAACAATTGACATAATTACATGCATATGGTAATTAGACATTTCATACAGCAGTATATAATCAACATTTTTTGATATACATAGGTCAAATAATAAAGTTAATTTCAACAAGAAAAAATATTTCTAATTTCTACAGAGAACGATATCATGTACAAAGTCTGCCAAAGGATGCCGATGGCAAATAGAAAATTTTCTTTCTTCATTTACTGCATTAGATGTCTCAATTTGTTCCTCCACGCCCCCCCTCCCAAAAAAAAAAAAAAAACTTTTGATGAACTATTACTTGTTTAGATCGATTATAGTTCATAGATATATTCATTAAATAAATTAAAATAGGATAAAAAAAGGTAAAGATAAGGAAGAACCATGGTTGGAGATTCAATCGAAATGACTAAAAAAATTCGCAAATTATTTGGTTTCGTGATGAGTTGAACTGAACTAATGCAGAATCGATCCCAAACAAGTAAACTAATGAGAGATCAATCAAAACAAGTTCGCATATAGGGACATCAATATTAAGAACAGAATATAGAGTTTCAGAAAGTCTTAGAAAACACCCACTCAGGACCTGATATGCTTGCTAGAACTTGAGAAGATGAAGTAAGAAAGTATATAACTTTGGAATCACCACCAAAGCTTGTGGGAGTGGAATCACCATCAAGAGGTAGAACTGTATCACCACAGTCCAAGGATAGCCTATTTGTAATGCCTCAACCCCATACCAAGCCACAATATTGTCCACTTTAGCCCATGGGCCTCACTGCTTTAAAACACATTGTGACTATAGAAGGGGTGTTAGAGGTTATCAACTAGCCCAGTCTCTTCAAATTAGCCGATGTAGGACTAAAGAGAAGCCCCTCTCAATGTCTCTCCCATTTCTTGCCCAACTCTATGGGGTTCACCGGATCCAGGCCATTTCTTAAGTGTGACAATCTCAATCCTCTTATGGCATAGCATCCCCACTGTGTCCCCACACGCTATCAGAGTCCATTCTGATACCACTTATAATGCCTGAAACCCACACCAAGCCACAATATTGTTCACTTTGGGCACCACTGACCAAAAGAGGTGAAAACCCCAATTTCTAAATATCTTGATTCATAAGGGGTTGTGCCTCCTTTGCTTTATTTATATTATGTTTTTTACTACAAAATAAGTAACTCTAAGAAATAACAACTCATCTAGAAAAAAGATTCAATTTATATTACACACACACACACCAAAAAAAAAAAAAAAAAACTAAAATAGCAACTCCTAAATTGCTATTGAATGAGCAACTAATTCTATTACAAAATTAGAAAATAGAATAAAGGAAATATCAAATATTACAAAATAGAAACTAAAATAGTAGTAGATCTAACAGAAATCTTCTAGATAATTTCATCCATGGTTCGAAATTTTGGTTTTTTTTTTTTAGCCGAAACAAAATAAGGCTCGAAATAATATTTGTACAAAATTTCGGTATCGTTTCAGTATCTCGCCTATCTCAGACTCTCAGTACATTTCATGTGTTATAAATACCATATCTCGGTCGAAATTTCAACTCTGTCTTGCCTGTCAAGGTGGTTTCGGTTCCATTTGCATATTTTGAAGGAAAAACACTCCAACGAGCCTCTAATTAGCCACATCATCACACATTTTTGACTTCCATTGGACTCCTACAAGATCTACACATTCAAAGCTTAGGAAAGGTAAAGTTCTTTCTCCAAAACCAGGTAAAATTTTTAGAACAGTTCGACGGTTGCTGCCAAACAAAGTTGCAACTCTAAAACAATGTCATGTCCTAATATTTTTGCATTTTTATGTTCTAAGCATGTTTATTAACCTTAAAATAAGTTATCCACCAAATTTCAGGTCAAAATATGGCTGTTTGACCACCAAAACTGTCAACTGAAAAAAAAATACACAATTTCGGCTGAAATTTCAGTTTCTGAACCCACTGAAACGAAACGAAATGAAACGAAATTTCGAACCTTGATTTCATCTCCATGCAAATCACATAGGGCCCACTCAAATCTTTATTCAATCTTCTAAAAAACATCTACACATGTTGGTTGTAGGGCTTTGCTAGAACGAGAACCAAGTCTAGTTTTAGGCTTGGTTCTTTCTCCTATGCTGGTACTGTTTGAGCTCTGCATCATGAAACCCATGTCAACTCAATATAAATGCAATGTTTTGACCAAAATTTCAGTACCATTTCCACATTTTTGGTGACACAGTACTGAACAGTATTATAAATCACAATTCCAATCGAACAACCCATTTCATTGATTTCATGTGTTTCGACTATAAGAAGGGGAAAAGCCCAAAAAACCCCGGATTTCATGATTTTTCTGCCAAAACACCTGCATTTCTTGTAGAACATGGTATTGGGAACTACTACAATGCATCTACATCGAAAATTTACCAGATTTAAGATTTTTGCAAAATTCCAATTTGAAGGTATACCCTTTTTCCGTGAAATTATTTTTTGCAAAAAAAAAAAAAGTATAAAAAATTTAGCGGTTGACCTTCAATCTTTTATATGTTAGACCCGCTAGCCAATCTACAACTTCACCCAAGTCAGATTTAATTTTCTGTTTTTAAATTATTTTTAAAAAATTGATTTTTTTTAAACAAAATTTGAAAATAAATATGGTTAACAATTGTACTGACATAGGCATAGGGGTTAAGTGTTTAAGATGACATTTTCTGACGCTGGTGTACCATTAAATAGTTTTTCTTCATTCTTAATTCACATTCAATTGCATTTATTGAATGTTGCATTTTCTAGAACTAAATTATATGTTGAATAGGTTATATAAGAGAAAGGATATAGTATGTGTAAATATTAGAAGAAGAAGAAGGAAGAGAGAATCGATGGGTGTGTAACCTGTTGGGAGTTACAACAATATGTTATAACCCCCACTTCATCAATATATAATGACCTCAAGACAACCAGGGACATAACTGGAACAATCAGAAAAATTAAAGGGAGAGACAGCCCCCACCATCTATCGCTAGTAGTGAGATCTATTGATCTCGACTTACAGTATGCTACAGTGTACAGTAGTAACCTAGGGTCCCAATCCAAACTGCCTTCGTTTGTGTTTTTTACAATCTAAAGGTTCAATTATATTTAGAGATGCTTAACTAGGGTTTTGTTGGAGTTTCGAGTTAAAATATGACCATTTGACCACTGCAATGACCACCTAAAACTTTCGCCAAAACATACAAGGTTTTGGTCAAATTTCAACCAAAATCAAAATTTTAAACTATGGGAAATAACAACTTATAACGATATACCATACTAAATTGATTAGGTCATCATTTGCCAATTGCTAACTTAATTCAACTACAGTAAGGTAAATAATTAAATGTAACACCTTCAAAGAATTGGTAATACATATTTGTTATGAGCTAACAAGAGAGAATACAGTATAATACAGGTCAGACTCAGATCACATCAACATAGATCCAAGTCCAGGTCAAAAGTTTCACCAAAAGATCCAGCTTGGGTTTAGGTCGGGTTTAGCTCTGCTCAGCAGTAATGGTGGACGCATATCAATCCAAAATTCAATTGGTTTCCAAATATGGAGCACAGATCTGGGTTAGATCTGGATATATACTAAATACTAGATTAACCTCATATAAAAGATACTAAACCTCTTTCACGAAAGGACCCAAGTACAGATCCGAACCCAGAAAAAGATTTGATGCATTTAACCTGAGCTCAACCCTATCTCTAAAGTGCATCTGATCTTAAGATTGTAATCTGCTTTAAATGCGTAAAGAATTGACTCATATACTCTAACAATATGTATGTGGGTCGAAGTGGATCTTGGATCTGACCTGCTCCATTTTATGCACTCAGAGAAGGGAAAGTGAGGTAATTGAAACACTAACCTTGTGTGCCTACAGGCATAAATAGGGGCGTCTGGCACACCCAATGAGGAAGTGTCAGTTGAGCAGCACGAGCGCGATTGAACCTGCCCAATACCTGCAGAATTTATAAAAAAAGAAAAAAGAAATCAAACCACAAACCACAAACCAAAGAATAGAGATACAAAGACCATTCATCACTGTTAGGAACATAAGTCAGAGAGATTATTGGGTTCAGTAGCTGGTTCATCACTTGGAGCTCATCCATAATGGACATAAAGTAGTGGGAATTAATCTTTGATCATGAAAGATCAAAGCTTCAGGTCTAAATCAATGTTTCAAAATGTTTAAGCATGTACCATAGGCCTCATGATCTCACCGTTGTGCGTAAGTAAATGATATACATATAATACAACAATTGATTGTATCACATAACATGCAAAATAGATGAGAGAGTTCTTGTTTTGAGGAAAGAGGAAGATTCACTATTTTCTTTGTGCTTTACACAGGATGCTCAGGCTAACTTATATTAACTATTGCTGTTCTTGCTGCTACGGGACAAAAGAGAGCCATGCATTTGCAAGTTGGTGACGAGAAGATATATAAAGTTTCAATGAGGAGTTTCTTGAGTGGGGTCCACATCAAACCATCAGTGGATTCAGAGGACCACACCAATGCAAAAGAAGTTGAGCAGTACACAAATCCAATAGACTAATATATAACTTTTCTCTTCTTTTGTTTTGAATCTTTTAGATTAGTCTATTTTTTAGTTGTATCCCCATCCCTTTTCTATATGCATTATGTTAGATACCAAAACTAGCCTATTTGCTTGATACCGGTACCACCAAAAAACTTTCTCAGTTAAAAATCTAAAGAACCAAACAACTTACAAACCAATATGATTTGTGAGAGTCATGGCAAAAATATGGGCATCAAAACCATGATAGAATTTCTGAGGTCAGTTATCAGTCCTATTGTTTGAGTCTTAGGTTTTCACAGTAGCAGAGAGCCCAAAAGCCTATAAATAATCCATGTACTCTTCAACTAAAGATTAGGGAATGTGTGTTTTAGAAAACATCAGCAAGGATGCGAGTTTTTCCTAAATATAGCATGCATCATAAACACGGAAAGATGAGATGAATGCCGGTTATGATTAGCAACTGTAAATTTTGAAAGCAGGCTAATATGCAATATGTAAGAGTCCATAGTCATTTATAATATTGAATATAATCAGATAAAACATAAACAAAATGCCAGGGGCTGTCCGATATGTGGCATTGAACATGTGCCTGATGTAAAATTTCTTCAACAGTTCAATAAGTGATCTACTCTTCTATTGCAACTTTTGACTGCATGAAACTCTTGACTGCATGAAACTCTATAAAGTGCTTTAATTGAGAAGAAAATTTAACTGTAATGCATTTATATAGGATGCAAATGCATGATTAAAAATTTACCTCAAAACTAAGCGCCATTTTGGGATCAAATTTCGTACCCTTTGAAACTGTCACTAAACAATAAATAAGAAAAATATGAAAAGAAAATAAACCAATTTGCAGCAAAAAGTGTTAAGCTAAACATTAACCTTCTACGTCTATAATATAAATTTAGTCAAAAGAAACCAGCCGAATGTATTTAGCTAATAAACAATGCGACTGCTGCCTAGTATTTACAATTCATAATTATCAACCAATTGAATAAGCTGGTTGAGATACAGATACAGCTGAAACAATAAAACAATTAGAACACTTCATACCAGCAGTAACAAGATGCAGTACAAACACGAAAAATAAATTGTTATCCGTTTAAGAAACAAAACGACGCGTTCCCCCCTGCAATTTCAGTCTCTTCCGAGTAACGTATCTTAGAGCCAAAACTAAGAACTCAAAAGGAAGTGATTTCTCTTAAGCATATATAAGCATTTAAAAGTTAATGCAAAGAACTCCCAGTCCTCATTCTTTTTCGATTCTCTGGAGGGAAAAAAAAAAGATTAACATCTCGATGTTTCTGCTGAAAATAAAGCTGTGCGTCTGTGCCTCGAAACAGAGAAAGTGTTCCTGCTTATTCCACTAGAGGAGATGGAGATGAACTTACGGGCAGAGAATGCCCTAATGACTATGTGCGCCGCAGTGCTGCGAGGTTCAATTGTCGCCGGCGGTTTGGAAAGTGTGAAAGTGCGCCGAGCACCACTGAGGCGCGCAATCTTCATAAATTGGACCGAGAGTTCAAAGTTCAAAGTTCAACGTTCAACCCCTGGCTACTTTTCTCTTCCTTTTTCCTGTTAAAGGTCACCATCCACCGGCAAATCTCTCTAGGTTCGCGCCAATCCAAAGCACGACTCATGTTCCCCGAGCCGTGCGTGTGTTGATATTTGACAGTTTTGACTAATAAAACTACAGCACATCGTGGGTGGACTTGAGGAAGTCGCCAACGCACTACCCTCCTTTTTTGGGCAAAATTACCAGATTGGACACCATGGAAACATTAATCACCACAATACGTTTTGGAGCATTTGGTTTTTTTTTTTTTTTTTTTAAGCAGACAAATCATTTGGAAGTGTGAAACAGGGAGATGAAGGATTATAGTTCTCCATCAGACACTGAATGGAGGGAACTGTTTCATACAAAATCAACAGGGCTCTCCGAGCTGAGGAATCTGTGACAGAGTTAGATTTCCTATGAATGACGGTAAAATTATCGATTGAAAGTGATTACGTAAAAGACGAATATCATAAATACTAGATTGGCGCAACAAAAGGGGGAACCAGATGATGGGTTCTCAAGCAACCTAATAAGATCAAAGTAGTCAGACTCATCTTCCACATGAGACAGGCAAAAAGATATGCATTCCAAGAGTCTAGAATGTGGGGCGAGAGCTTCACCCTCTATGGCAGAGGAGAGAAACACCTCCTGACATCACCAGCAACGGATCACCCCTGATCATAATAGTAAGGCCTAATCACCTTTACACACAAGCCTTCGAAGCTAGAAAGAATGAAAATAATCTACAAATAAATAAATTGATTGTTTTGCAATAATCATCCTAAAATGAAGTGTTAAATTATCAATACGTAACTTATAATTCAATAATATTATTTTATTGACATCGCAATCATTTACAATATCCAGTATCGCATTAAATAAAAAAATAATCTATGATAGGAATGTATGGTGGATGATAGAAGTTTGGAGGAGGAACTTCATTGTATTTTAAAGAAAATAATATGATAAGAATGTTCGCTCGAAATATATTTCCGAATTCAAAAGTGGCTTTGGCCCTTTCTTTTGATAATTATATACATCATAGAGGATAAAGAACTCCGTCCCATAGCATGGCCTACATAAACACCCATGTGTATGTCTCTATCTCACCTTCATGTGAAAAACATATCTATTTCATGTCTTGGGGAAAAGAGAGATAGGCACATGGAATATTGGTGTATGTCATGCTCTTGGACAAAAAACCATTTCTTATATTATAAAGAATCTTGAGTTCTAACTGAATCTTTAACAAATCGTGTCGTGAAGGATCCAAATTTGATCCATGTACTTATCGAATTATTCTTTAATAAATAATAACATCAAGAGGAAACTCAGTACACGAGAATTCAACCACTATGGGATTTAGTATCATAATCAAATTGTATTACAACCACAACGGACCCTTCTCATATTGGGTCTTTCCTACAATCCAATCCATTAATAGCTATAGACCCCGGCAAGCACCCTCTTCAGGCAAAAGTCTCGTTAAATGATTCGTCTTGTACTTTTGTATGGACAAGAGAAAAAAAAAAAAAAAAAAAACATGAATGGTTTTAATTTAGCAACATGAGGGGCCATATCGGCTATTTTGAAAAACCATTAGTTTAATAGATTAGCCTTTTCATTGGTCGCATGATTAATGGTCCAACTCGAGCATGTGGAACCTTATCACCTTGTCCAGGCTATTGATTTTATTTTGAATGGACTGTTATGCATCATCCACTTGTCCATTTTGTCATTTGAGTCAAATTTTGATCATTTTTTTTTTGTCATCTATAATAGTTGATTACGTTATCTGCACTAAATGAGGAATAGAAGGTATGGGGAAAAAAAATCATTTACGGTGAAATAATGATTGGTAGTGAGAATTCAACGGTTGGGATGCATGCTAGGACCCTCCCAACCGTCGAATCCTCACTATCATTCATCACTCATTATTCATCTCAAGGATTTGAACCCAAGAAGATCTTGAAGTATAGACAAATGACCTCCTAAGAGATACGTTCAAACATTAAGGCAATACTAGCAGATGTTCAGTGGGGGTAATTTTAGTGTACGATATTGGCCCAATGATTAACTGCTTAGAATTGATCGAATACTATGATGGATCAATAAACTTACTGTTTATAACGAAATTAGTCCTTTTAAGCCCATTTAACCTGATTATAATCCATTTATGGTCCGTTCAGGGTCCATTTATAACTCAGTTAGTCAATTAATCTGTTTCAAATCATAGTACTTTAAGCCTACTAGGCCTGGTCACCTAACTAGGCATAAATGGTGTTGGGCCTTAAATTGAGGATTCTGCTCTTCTTAAGTTCTTTTCAATTACTCTCTAATCAGATATATGCACCCATCGCAACACATAGGCACGCAGCATCAAGTGGTTGATATGTCATTGGAGAAGATCCGAATCCTTAAATCGGTGGACTCATTCGGCTGACCAACCTTGTCGAGTGTTGTTGGCATTGTGGATTTAAGGGGGTACATTGGTCAATTAAATTTCCCCTTCAACCACGCAATCATCGATGCTGCGTAATTCGGGGAGTTTCGAATTTCTTCTATCCTTTTGCTTATTGACTCAAGCTCTCTCCTTCGGAACGTCTGAGCTCGGAGGTCATCGAGGTTCTAGCTTGCACACCTCTTCTTTCGGTGACCGCAAACTCCTCTCCGAAATCTCAAGTCTGAATGACTGAAAGCCACTGGTTGATTTTCGTCGATTCCCGATCAACATGTCAGACTGAGTTCTAATGATCGATAAGAATTTCATCTTTTGATCCATCCCCTCCTCTCTTTTTATTCGACAGAAGAAAGAGAAAAAACAAAGAATGATAGGGTTGTTGGATTTCAGGTCTTCGGATGAAATCGCAGTGGACGCTATTAAGCACGCTGTGAAGGCGCTACGAAAGCGGCATCTGCTCGAGGAAGGTGCTCATGCTCCGGCTTTCATCGCCATCTCCAGGCCTTTCCTTTCCCAGGTTTTCTTCTGCAAATTCTATGCTTATTGTTACTTTTGAAGGAACAGCAAATGAACAATCTTCATTTTTGAGGCATAAACGAAGAATAGGAATTAGATTTGATATCAGATTTGAAATTCGCTTTAATCGAGGGCTCAGTCGACATGGTGAATATGATTTAATAGAAAAAGCTTTTATTGTGTCGCTCATCCTGTTTATTTTCTTTCAATGAGAAATTGGAGTTAACCACACATTGCAACTTCTCTATTAGGTCATGCAAATCACAATGGGCCAAAACTTATCGTTCTGTTTTCCTTAAAGTACTTCTGGATAGTTCTTAGCATATGTGGGGTGTGAGTCGTGTGACTCATACTTGATTAATCCTTGTGTTTTCGGGGTTGCTTACTTTATCAATTAGATGTTTATTATTTTCTTTTACTAGAAGTTGTTTAAATTGTTGGGAGAACAGTCACACATCGGTTACCCTTCAGGCCTTCTGTTCCCTCATATACCTGTGAGTCTCTCCACCCGATAGTTCGAGCTTTTATGTGGATATTTACATGATATCAGGGTAGGGTTTCTCCAGTCCTGCTGCAGGTGTCTCCGGAGTCCAGACATGCCTCTGTTCAATGTTCATCTGCACATGTATGCAGTTCTGTCATGCCTACTCGTGAGGGGGAGTGTTGGGAGAATAATCCTTCATCGATTACTCCTGAGGCCTTATGTCCCCTCATATACCTGTGAATGCCTCCACCCGATAGTTCGAAATTTCGAGTTAGATATTTGCAGAAATGTCCCAATATACCATGTCACACATTCAAATAGTGAAGGGATACCCTATTTTTATTCATGTTATTAATCATCAAGTATAGACATATTTAATTTGAGTAGCCTACTCCTATGGATGTCCAACTCTTGGCCAGAATAAATTAATCCACTTCAAACACTTGCCTATATACCTTCCTTAATATTTCAGATTGAAATACCAAGGTTTTTGTTGGGATCAGTCATGTGAGCTCATGGCTTCTTCATATCTGATTTTAAAGAAGATTGGAAGACTACCCTTAATGGCGAACGCAAAGGAGTTCTTATCAGCACAGTTTTGGCAAGTAACCCCTTTGTCTGGTCATTGGTCCTTCAAGTTGGTTATGGAGTTCACCTCATATGCAATTACAGAGATGTATCCTACCTGAATTATGATGTTTAGAAAACTAATAACCTACAAGGTCTCATCCATAAGGACTATTGTATCAAAAGGCACATATTTTGTTAGTAATATATACCCAAAGTCCAAACCACCCTCCCCTTTTAATCTCTCTCGCTGATTTATATTTTTTCCGAGGTTCTAAAAATGATATCAGTAGGTGGACCATGTGGAACACCTGTTTTTTCCATTAGTAATAGCAAGCACTCTTATCTTTCCTGATTCTTTTCCACTTCAGTATGAAGGGAACATGTTAGTAAATCCATTTTGGAACGTCTTTAGATTGAGTCTGGCACAGTCAGTTTGATTGTCAATACTGTTGGTCACAGGAAGGATGCTTCTTCTTGGGCTTCCCCCCCCTTCATTTTAGTGGTTTGGAATTATACGTTTTATATGTAATTTTGGGCTTTCTTTGATCTTTCTGTACTTTTGAACTTTATGATTGAGTTAATGGATGTCCTTCTAGGGATCAGAATGGAAAGAGAAAGCAGAAAACCTTGAACTGGAACTTCAACAATGTTACAAAGCTCAATCAAGATTGTCTGAGCAGCTTGTGGTAGAAGTAGCGGAGTGCAGAACATCAAAAGCACTGGTTCAAGAGAAAGAAGCAGTAGTTACTAATCTGCAAAATGAGGTTACGCAAGCAAGGTTGTGTACTTATAATTTATCAACAAGAGGGAATATGTTCTTCAGATTTTAAGGTGTTGTGTGAATGATTTAATCTTTATATTTTCTACAGAGAGGAATGCTCTCAATTAAAGGAGATTTTAGAAGAAAAGACAAAAGCTCTAGACTTGGTTGTTAGTGAGAACCAGGCACTTAGGGCGCAACTTGAAGAGTTGACACTGAAAGCTAAAAATGCAGAGGCTGAAAATAAGATGCTGATTGACCGCTGGATGCTGCAAAAAATGCAGGATGCTGAACGGTTGAACGAGGTATCTCCTGTTTCTGTTTAGTGTACTCTTTATTTTAATTGCCTGCTTTATTTTTAGGATGTCCTGAGTCATGACATTTGATCTGATGCTATTTGTTTCTGGGCATATGATTGGCAAGAATCTAATATCAATTATTTCTGGTGCATCTACTGGAAAAAATGTAATAACTACCTATGGTTGAAAATCCTGAAGTGGGATCTTTTAAATTTTAAATATTTTTGGTAGTTTTAGGTCTGGATGCATTTCGCTATTACCATATGTACTAGATGCCCTCCCTTGCCCGCCCCCAATTGTGCATTATGCTGTCTTCTTTTTCCTGGTTCCTTTCTGTGTGGCAGATCCCAAGTATTTGTAATTAGGCTTAGCTAGTTAGCTGAATATAGCTAATGAAAAACATGCTGAGAAAAATAAAAAAAGCACAGTACAAGAGAGTAACTGGGTTAACAGGTAATTCACATGGAGATGCCACCTTGGGTGCTTTTTTTTTTTGGGTGGGGGGGGGGGGGGGGGGGG